>NC_073345.2:15325000-15634583 GCF_027580225.2 Misgurnus anguillicaudatus
ACCGGGGTTGCTGCGGCCACAACGCAGAGTACTAACCACTATACGATCACGGCGTGCCACCGGGCTGCACAGGATTCTCCATGCGGGTCTGCCTGAGTACAATGGCTGTGAGGGGACTGCCATCTCAATGCAGAAGTCACAATAATTTTTGAGTTTCTTTCAAAGGCAAAACTTCAGCAAAATCCCTGTCGAAGTAGATTCGGTCCCCGAGGCAGAAAGCTGCCATTAAGCCAAAGGGAGAAGTCAAAAGACGTAGTCGGCAGGATTCGAACCTGCGCGGGGAGACCCCAATGGATTTCTAGTCCATCGCCTTAACCACTCGGCCACGACTACACGCATTCAGTGCTGGTAAACTTTATTCTTTCGCCGTTCCCCACAAAACAGAGCTCTAGACACACCAGTACAAAAGACGATCAAGGCTACTCATCACCCGAACAGGCACTTGAACCCTGGACCCTCAGATTAAAAGTCGACTCGGGTTAATAAGGCGAATCAGACGACTCGGGTGAATCAGGCGAATCAGACGACTCGGGTGAATCAGACGACTTGGGTGAATCGGACGACTGGGGTGTATCAGACGACTCGGGTGAATCAGGCGAATCAGACGACTCGGGTGAATCAGGCGAATCAAACGACTCGGGTGAATCAGGCGAATCAGACGACTCGGGTGAATCAGACGAATCAGGCGAATCAGGCGGTTCAGGTAAGCCAGGGGATTGAGGGTCTTGATGAACATAGGGAACAACAGAATAGAAGGCAGACCACACACACCACAGGGCCATGGCAAATTCAGGAAGTATAATTTGGATGAGACATACCTGGGTAGCATCTTGGGTCTTGGCTCAGGTGCAAATATGAAGGCTCTTTTAATGGCAGGTACAGAACAACAGACAGGCTGGACATACAAATGTAATAATCAGCCATCTGATGGTGTACAGGAAGTGGCTTATATACAAATCAAACAGGAAGTGGGAGGTGAAGTGTGACATGACATGGTATCAACGTAAAAGGCGGAACAGAGCAGGGTGTCAAAATAAAAGTCCTAATAATAAAAATACACAGAGAACACTGAACAAAACCTTACATATTTAAAACTTTTTTCAGGGGCTAATCACACCAAAAGCGCTTTAAACGCTTGGAAACGCAAGGAGCGACGCACTGCCTTTATGAAAAAAAAGAGCAGTGCGACGCGGCGTTTTATATTGCTAAGCAACCACCAAGTCAGCTGTCTTGTCAATCAAATATTGAAGCGTGAGCGTTCTTTTGCTGTTAACTGTCACATTAGCAGAAACTTGCTCCTACCTTGTTTGAGGGTGAGAGGTGCACAAACACGCAGGAGAGAGTGAGCGTGTGGAGTCCGGTTCTTCATAGCAACTGTAAACTTACCTCACCACAACGTAAGGCCCGCCTCTCCCCTCATTCGATTGGACAATGGAAAGAAGCGAATGACGTCAGGCGCTTCTCCGCTCTCAGCGCTCCTTCAAAAGCGCATAATAAAAAATAAAAAATCCTTCAAAAGCACATGCTGCAGCTGGCGGCAAAAACCGCAAGGCGCTCGGCGCGCATAAACAGCGCGCGAACGCCCTCTGCCCGTAGAATATTATTCAAAAAACGCGCATGCAACTGCCATAAACACTTTTGGTGTGATTGGCCTCTAAGGGCTCAGTCACACCAAAAGCGCTTTAAACGCTTGCAAACGCAAGGCGCGACGCACTGCCTTTTTTAAAAAAGAGCAGTGCAGCGCGGCTTTTCATATTGCTAAGCAACCACCGAGTCAGCTGTCTTGTCAATCAAATATTGAAGCGTGAGCGCTCTTTTGCTGTTAACTGTCATATTAGCAGAAACTTTAAAAAGAGGGTGCTTGCTCTGACCTTGATTGAGGATAAGAGGAGCACAAACACGCAGGAGAGAGTGAGCGAGTGGAGTCCGGTTCTTCAAAGCAACTGTAAACTTCCCTCGCCACAACGTAAGGCCCGCCTCTCCCCTCATTCGATTGGACAATGGAAGACGCGAATGACGTCAGGCGCTCCTCCGCTCTCAGCGTTCCTTCAAAAACGCGTGCGCGGTAGGCGGCAGAAAACCGCAAGGCGCTCGGCGCGCATAAACAGCGCGCAAACGCGCCCTGCCCATAGAATATCATTCAAAAAAGGCGCCTGCAACTGCCATAAACGCTTTTGGTGTGACTGAGCCCTAAGGCTTCAAATATCAAAATCAAAAGATTATATTAGTCAAACTCTGTACAGTGTGTGGCTTTTGCACTTTTAAAAGTACACTTCTACACGTGAATACCCTAATTTAGGGCCTTATTTAGCTAAAATAAGTGAAAAATCAAATTGAGTATATTTATGTTTTTATAAGATTAGTCGATTAATCGAAAAATAATCACCAGATTAATCAATTATGAAAATAATCGTTAGTTGCACGGTTGCACCCCTAGTGCAAATCACTACAATCTGACTCAAAACACAGAGGAGAAAAATGTACACTTTTATATGAAATGGAAGACTTAAAAATTGTTACTTTGGCACAGTGAAACATTTATTTAAATTGTACATTTTATAAAAATCAATTCAATCAATTTTTATGTGATTATTGAATTAATTTTAGCTCAGTTAGCTGCAGAGCTGCTGGTTTAATACTATTTTTTTTTTTACAAATGTTAATGTTGTGCTTTATGACACTCCATTGCCCCTTCCTAGCAAAGATAGCATATGCTTAATGGAAAACTACAGTAAATATCAGAAAGAATCTCACACTACTGATAAAGTAGAGATCAGAAAATCATTTACACACCATCATGTTGTCCTAAACCTGTATAAGTTTCTTTATTCTGTTAGACACAAGAAGATATTTTAATAAATGATGGTAAGCAAGCACACAGTTGACGGTACTTCTTTTAAATGAGAGTTCATTTTAGTCAGTTACCTCCCAACACCCTCTTTAAATCTCTCTATAATTTGTGCTTTCTGCTTGGCTCTTTGCATCAGTGCTTCTGCATAGTCATATATCAGAATTGATTTATTTACCGGTGCCTTTGATACCTATGAGGTTATTTATGTATCCTCGTGGCCTGGGCACTGCAGAGAAAGACTTCAGTAGTGCTCAGCAAAACAACTTTTTATATTTACTGCAGTCCTCCTCAGTCAGCATCAATCTCCCGAAATCTGCCAACAAAAGCTTTATACTGTCCTATATCAGACAACAGTGCAGGGTTTTTTGTATGGTTTAAGAGGTGCAAAAAATGCTTGAAATGGTAACGCTTAAAAGTTTTTTCAACCTAAATTTTTTCACTTTAAGTGAAAAAGTTAAGTTGAAAATGTTTAAATATTTTAGGTGTTACCAAGTTTGTTTGTTTGTTTTTTTTACATTTTTTTCACCTTAAATATTCAATAAGGTGAGAAAATTTAAGTGGAAAAACTGATTTTATGCGTTACAAATTGGGGTATTTTTTTGTTGATCCAACTTTGACTTTTTACAGTTTACTTACTATACTAATTATATATAAATAAGTAAAACTATATATAGTATATATATCTGTGTGTGCAATACTAACTGAACAAATAGTCATCTGCAATGATAGCAATTAAAAGGCTACATAGTTAACTAAATTACAGATCAATTTAAAGATGACTGAATGTGGCAAAATCTAGGCTCCAGTTTTTTGTTGTTGTTCCTATTTGTCTTTTGGACATGAACACCAGCAGCAATTTAATTCTTGGATTACTATTTGTATTTTATATCTCTGAATTGAAGCATAATGACCCCCTTAGGATTTTGGCCTCTCCATCAGAGAGGTGCATTATGGGTTAACAGAAAACAAACTCAGGCAGTCCACCATCACAGTTAGCATGTAATCTCTCTGGATCATTAGATTCAGAGCTGGACACGCTTGTTATTGACTGCTTCTCAGCAAACGTGCCAAGCCAAACACCCCCTGGCCACACCATTCAATTTATTCATGATGTAAAATATTTTCGCTTTAGCCCCTCGGGGTATATTCATCACTCCCAAAATAAATCTGTCCGTATATTCAACACTACAGTAGGAGAAATAGTGTGAAGGGAAGGAGAGGTGGATTATACAGAGACAGAAGGCAGTCCAATTGATTTACTGTAAATATTCATGCATGCACTGTTTGTTAAGGACCGTTCACATTATAACAATAACTATAATAATAATTTTATTTTAAAGAGAATAGCGGAGTTCACACCACAACTAAGATAAAGACACATCGAATTATATTGTTGTGATCCCTTTTTTTTAACTAATGAACCATAAACCAATGACAGCCAATCAAATCTACTTGACTCTAAAGTGCACACGCATTTGAAATGACAGGCACTGTGGAGAAAGCGTATTGCTGAGGTCCTTTACATAAAATTACATCAGATGCCCAGCGCTGTTGCAGTTGCAGTGAAATTGACTTCATAATGTTTTTATTCTACTACACTGCAAGATAGGATTGCACAAACTAGATTCACTGTTTAGAGATACCTGAAACTCAGTGTGTTGAGGACAGTAGTTATAGCCAGTGTAAATGCAACAAGAACATCATATTTATACATTTAATGACACAATGTGAACAATTACAAACGTTTTTATTAAAGAGCACTCATTTCATTGCTAATGAAATATTGATATGCTATATGGCCCTTCTTGTTGATTTCAGATTTAGATCAGAGGGTTCAGACAGATACGTAACTGCAGTGATCTGTGACATCTGCTCCGGGCTAGCGAGGGTCAGATATTTATAACTAAAGAGATAACTCAGTAGGGCTGTTTGCTGTTTGTGGAAAGCGAGATTATCCTTGACTGCCTAAGCCACTTAGTAAAGCAGGTCAACACACCAGCAAACAATGATCACCTGTTGGTGTGGATGCTAGCATAGTTGTTACTTATTGTTAGTGGTTGACTGATATATTGCCGGGGCCAACTTTTTATCATCGTCGGCCGATAAATCTTTTCGCTTGGCTGATTCTCCGGTTGTGTCAGGCTAGCGCATTATTCAAGATGAATACACTCGAGATGCTTTCTTTATATCTGCATCGGCCATAAAAAAAAACCTTACCGGTGGACCACTACTTTATTGTTTATTGTTACTTTTAGTTATTGTTGCTGATGTGAAAGGGACCTTTATTTTCCACCACTCCCCTTCTGGTCCTACAGATATTGAAATACATTTTACTTTCTTGACTCTTTTCAATATCCTTACCATCCCTATGCATTCTAACAAATACATACTGAAGAAATGGAAACACGCAAGCTGTACCCATGTGTCTTTTCTCGAAAATCATTTTCTGACACATGGCGGCTTTGAAGCGGATTGAAATTAATTCAGGTCACCACTTCTTTCATAATGAAACCTCTATATCTACTTTTGCCTTGGTCAACGTCTGCCCTTCAATTTCACCATGGTCTTGAATCGTGCACTATCTGCATCCTCTCTATGCTAATGTTATAGTTTCATCTTCTGAGCTCAGTTGACATCAAGAGATCCAATCTCACCACAATCACAGAGTCAAAATGACCATAGCGCCAATATCCTTTTTAATCATATAAAAGATAACAGTGTCTGCTTACGGGTTAAAGGGGAAAATTGTGCAATTGTCTGTGTGTTAGTACAGAAAAGGTTTTCATTTTCGGACAGTCTGGTTGTACGCTTCATGGTGACCTTTGACCTGGCTGTATTTCTCAGCTCCATTGGCTCTTTGATTGATTGATTTATCACTCTCCATCCACCCAAGCAATTTTGATTTAGTGGAAAATTGATAAATATATATACTTTTATATAAAAGCAAAATGAATTTTCTGAGCGACATACAGCAAAAAATAAATCGCATAAAAAAGCAAGCCTTGAGATCATGGTGAAACGTTCTCTACGTATCTACTCCCTACATTGTAATTATTTTTGTAAAACAGCATTACATTTAAAATACAATTAAATCAAATGCCTTTTCAGTACAAATATATATTAGGGTGATTCTCACGAAATCCAGGTTTAGAAGGTGTCCAGCATCAAAAATTTTAAAAAGCCCTTAAAGCCAATTTATTTGCACATATAAGATTAAGGTCTGAACATACTGAAACCATTTTTTTAGAGGATTTAAAACATATTTCCTATAGAATTATTAACATTTTTAGATTATCATTATCAAAAATTATCATTACCGCAACATGATATTATATTAAATATATGCATTTACAAACTCATGTTTCGGTAATGAGAACGTCTCGGTTACGGATGTAACCCTCGTTCCCTGAAGGAGGGAACGGAGACGTCACGTCGTGACCGACGAATTGGGAACTTGCTTAGAGAGACCAATCTGCTTCGAATACTACTAAAACGCCAATGAACTTGGCATTGAGATATTTGCATAATGCTGGCGCCGCCCCGCCAGGTGCGTATATAAGGAGCACGTGCAAATAGGAAATCAGCTTCTGTTCGCTGAGAAAGCCGGAAAGGTGACCGGCCGTAACAGCAGGTGGCAGCACCTGTGGCGACGGGACGTGACGTCTCCGTTCCCTCCTTCAGGGAACGAGGGTTACATCCGTAACCGAGACGTTCCCTTTCAGTCGGTCACTACGACGTCACGTCGTGACCGACGAATTGGGAATCCCTACCAAAACGCCACTAGGGGCTGACCTCTTCCAGTGTCTGCGTAAAGCCCTCCGGTTCCACTTAAGGATAAGGAGAATTAGGTTTTAAGGCAGAAGGCCGGGCACTAGATGTTCCTTTAACCCCACAGTAGTGCCAGCGACTGGGAAGCGCCCTATCTGAGCGGTATAGGGACGCTGCGGAAGCCACCGCCCCGTTAAGGGCTAATGGTGGGCGAAAGTCAACCGTAGTTGAGGTAAATGACAGCCGTAGCTGTGTAAGCAAAGCAGTGCTCTGCTAAGGGAAACGTGGGCTGGTAGGATTAACCCCACGGAATAATACTCACAAAGGAACCCGTTGGGACACAATGTGGGGCCCTGGCCAAACACGTAGGTTCGTAAGAATACAACTAGTGAAAGGCTGACAGCCAATGCTCCGCAACAAAGGCTGTCAAGGCAGTGGAGAGAGCAAATCAAACCATTACGCATTTTTGCTCTGTTAGCCTTCCATACTGAAACTCAATTTGGAGCCTCAGTCGGAGGCTGCAAGCCGACTTGCGAGTCTGCTCTCCGTGCCCTCCCTGGTGAGGAAAAGAACACGAGAGGATACAGGCTCGATACGAACATTGTAAAATCTAATGAACGTATTAGGTGTCGCCCAACCAGCAGCTCTACCGATGTCTGTTAGCGAGGAACCACGAGCTAAAGCCCAAGATGAGGCAACACTCCGTGTGGAATGCGCTCTCAAATTAAAGGGCAAGGAATGCCCTGCAAATTGTAAGCTAGGGCGATAGTATCAACTATCCAATGAGACATCCTCTGCTTAGTGACAGCTTTCCCTTTCTGCTGGCCACCATAACAAACAAAGAGCTGGTCTGAGGTCCTGAAGCTTTGCGTGCGGACCACGTAGAATCGCAGTGCGCGTACGGGGCACAACAAAGCCTCGGTTGGGTTTGCCTGCTCCAAAGGCAACGCTTGCAAGCTCACCACCTTATCTCTGAAGGGAGTGGTGGGAACTTTGGGCACGTAGCCTGGTCTGGGTCTCAATGTTATACTCGAGACAGCAGGACCAAACTAAAAGCACGAATCGTCAACAGAGAATGCATGTAAATCCCCTACTCTCTTCATGGAGGCCAATGCTAGCAGGGTCAGAGTTTTCATTGATAAAAACTTCAGACTCGCAAACTGCAAAGGCTAAATCGGAGACCTGAAGGCTTCAGCACCATGGACAGGTCTCAGGAAAAAAGAGGGAGGGCGCGAGGGGTTTAGCCTGCGAGCGCCTCTTTAAAATGTAATAATTAAATCATGCTGGCCAACTGATCTGTCGTAGATAAGTGAGTGATGAGCAGAAATAGCGGCGATATCAATTTTAATGGCGGAGGGACAGCCTACCATCTAACCCATGTTAAAGATATAAAAGCATAATGTTAAAGGGCATTCTCTGGGTCCTCGCGTTGCGAAGAGCACCGGGTGACGAAAAGGTTTCATTAAGCGTGTAAGCCCGTCCTGTGGACGGTGCTCGAACCGCGTTGATGGTGTTAGATACCGCTTGCGATAAATCACCTAAACCTTGCGCGCGCTCAACGACCATACATGGATATCCACAGGTCGGGGCGCGAGTGCCAAATGTGCCCCTTCCTAAGAAAGAAAGTCCTTCCTCAGGGGAATCCGCCAGGGAGGGCTGTCGCGAGGAGCATTAACTATGAAAACCAATTCTTGGTCGTCCAGTACGGACGATTAATAAAAGGCTCTCCTCGTCCTGCCTGACTCTGCACAGTGTCTGCACAATAAAGCTCACTGGAAGGAATGCGTATTTACGCACCCCCCGCGGCCAGCTGTGTGCCAACGCATCCACGCCGAGGCTGCCCTCGGTTAGTGAATAAAATAGGCGACAGTGGGTATCGTTTGGCGACGCAAACAGATCTATCTACGCACAACCGAACTTCTTCCAAATTAGCTGGACCGTCTGGGGGTGGAGTCGCCATTCGCCGGGGGCGCAGCTCGGAAGCGCGTACCGCTGTATTGAGCGATCCCGGGATGTAAATGGCACGAAGGGACCTCAGATGCTTCTGACTCCAAAGGAGGAGATGACGAGCGAGATGCGACAGGTGACGAGAGCGCAAAACCGCCTTAACGGTAAATAACGCAACAGTCGCAAAGTTATCGGTGTCGGCAAATACATCCTTCCCTCGCATCTCCATAGCGGAGCGTACAAGTCCCAGATATACAGCGCACCGCTCGCGGCAGTTGGGGTGCTATGCACACCCCAGACTGCAGGCCCGTCATACGTGGCTGAACATCCCGTGCTTAGGGCATCGCATGCTACAGAATGCCAGGAGACCCCTCAGAGGCATATCTTGCTATCAGAAATGCTGGGTCTACTACGGGGAAATTTAAATGACACGCAGGTGTAGTGTTTACACAACGTATGCCGGTGCGCCACGCTCTCCTCGAGACTCGATCGTAAAGCCAACGCTGAAGCGGTCTCATATGACGCAGCTCGGGCAGTGTCACGGCTGCAGCATGCTGTCATATGTCCAGGAGCTTCTGAAATTGTTTCAGAGGGACCGCGTACTTCCCTCGAATTAAACCGAGGCAATAGTTGCGCGCTCTTGTAAAACACGCCAATTAGTTGATCGAGTCTAATTCCATACTGAGAAAAAGGATCCTCTGCACGGGGCAAAGTTGCTCTTTCCCAGTCGACCTGATGACTTAAACGAGCGAGATGCCGAAGCATTAACTCTGTGTTCGCGCACGTCTGCCAAGAACGGGCTATTATAAGTCAGCGTAAATAAAGCAGAATGCGAACAACGCTCTCTCTCTGATATTTTAATGCCGTGACTAGCACTTTCATGGAGACACGGAGAGAGAGAGACAGCTCGAATGGTGTACTTAATATTAATATGCCCACCCCATGACGCAGAGCGAAAAAACGGTCTAAGGCGAGGGGAGATGGACACAAAGTACACGTCTTACAGGTCTAAAGCTGCAACCGATCTGAATATTGAAATACGAGCCTCTGCGTTATCATCCAAAAAAAAAGACCACCTCCGTAGAGCCGGGCGTAAATCAAATCGATCGTAACCCACCGCGTATTTTGGGTACTATGAGATAAAGGCTGGAACCCTATCATCATATCATCATCTCGGTAAGAGGGACCGGCTCGATAATCCTTCGCCAGCAGGACATCGACTTATGCACGCAGTACATGTGCATCGGATACTTTCACTATAGTGAAACGAAAGCCCGAGAATTTTGGGGTTGTGCCGGTAATTGTATTTCGTAACCGAGGCGGATCGTGCGTAAAACCCAACGAAACGGGCTGGGAACTGAAGCCAAGCACCCAGGCACCGTACGAGGAGAATTAACGACACTACCGGTGTACCCGCGGCGGGGCAGCGAGGCGGGACAGGCGGGACTGCCGGTGCGTCTGCCGTGACAGCATAAGCATCTACAGTATGTGTGTGTGTGACACTGACCTGAGCCTGCTGAGGGAAACGGTCGTCCGGTCTCCTCAGCTGAGGACGCAGACTCCGAAGGGGTTTCTGGTGGTCCGGTCTCCTGAGTGGAGGGCTCGGACTCCTCAGAACACCCGCTGGCGATAGAGGAGAGGTAGGGTGAGCTGGTGTGTGCCCGCTCACGGCTCTCTCGATCCTCTGGAGACCTGGAGAGGGAAGAGGAATGCACTCTGTGTGTGGTTAGTGGGCACCGGCTAAACAGCCGGTGGAACATATGCAAACCAAGAATTTTCCACCCGACCCTCTATCGGGGGAAGGAGCGAATCACCGTCTCCTGAAGAGTGATCCTCTGCCAATCCAGGTCGCCCGCTTACTGGCCACTTAAACTCCCGATTTCACGGGAAGCGGCTAAGCGGGCGGGGCGAGCTGCTGACGACCGGTTCCCCCGCGCTGCCGAGATGGGGTCCGAGGAGGGGAACGGAGACGGTCGCCGCAGGACGCCGACGGCGAGAGGCAGACTGAGGAACCGGCGTGGTGGTTTTTACCAAGGGCAGCTCTCCTTCGCCGGGGCATGACCACAGAGATCGCCTCAGTCTGCGCAGCGGAGCTGTACGACTCCACGGCCTCGCCGAAGAGGCCGGTCTGTGAGACAGGAGCATTCAAGAAGTTGTTCTCGCCTGCGTCCGTCACCCAGACACAGCCAAAGGTGGCGATCTTGAACCACTGTCGTGAACATCGCACGACTGCAGGTCGCGGCCTCCCTCGTAAATCCTTGGTGAACCCGTAGCAACGTTATTGCGTGCAGGGCTGAAGCCGCCTCTCCGCATGCCTGACGGACAGCGCCCGTAACCGGACGACTGTCTACAAACACGGGAGGGAAGGGTTGGGTGGTCCCTCCAGGAACGCAGCTGCATCGCAACCCCCCGCTCCACTGAAGGGTCCCTGCCCTTAGCGGCTCCATTGGTGAGGGAGGTGAGGGGTGAAAGCTGAAGCTGAACGGCCGGAAGGCCGCAAACCACGTCAGCTCTTCGTGCCGTCGGGAAGAAAGGCACAGGAGCAGAGGACCGAGAGGCCCGAGCAGCTCCGAAATACCAATCACGTGGGCGGTACGGTTCGGGCGGAGAGGGGTTAACCGATCCCCTAAGGAATACACTAGCTGAAACACCTGTTAAAAGTGCCCTGGTCATTGGAGATTCTATACTCAGGAACACTAACATTGAGGCACCAAACACCCTAGTCGACTGTATACCGGGAGCCAGAACGTCTGACATTAGATCCAAACTTAAAGTGCTGGCTAATGCTAAACGGAAGTTTTCTAAGATTGTTATTCACGCCGGAACAAATGACACCAGACTCCGACAGTCGGAAATCACCAAAGATAATATTAAGGAGATGTGTGAAATTGCAAAAACAATGTCAGACAATGTAATATGCTCTGGTCCCCTCCCCGCCTACCGGGGAGATGAAACACATAGTAGATTAGTGTCTCTCAATGGCTGGATGTCAAAGTGGTGCCCTCAGCATAATGTAGGGTTTATAGACAATTGGAAGCATTTCTGGGGTAGACCATTTCTCCTAACCCGAGATGGCCTTCATCCGACATCAGAAGGAAGTGCTATACTCACCAGAAATCTGATTAATATTCTTAATTCTGATATAGTATGACTATCCAGGGCCCAGGTCAGGAAACAGACGGATCAGCTTAACTGTCCGTCTGTTAGCTGGCATGATATGTCTAGATCACATATATCCCAGAACTTCGAGTCGATCTTACCAGAATATCAACACATTTCAACTGTATCTGTTCCCCGAACAAGCAAATACAGAGCACCGCTTGCCACATCACGTACAAATTTGACCAACATAAAATTAGAAAATAATACATTACAAGATGAACCTCGAATGTTAAAATTCGGCCTTCTTAACATTAGATCGCTTACCAATAAAGAACCTATTGTTAATGAAATAATTAATGACCAAAACTTAGATGCACTCTGTTTAACAGAAACCTGGCTTAAAGCAGACGACTACATTAGTTTAAACGAATCCACCCCACAAGACTCTTATTATACACACGAACCTAGGTTAAAGGGGAGAGGGGGTGGTGTAGCTACAATATACAACAAAATTTTTAAAGTAAACCAAAAATCTGAACTAAAATTTAAATCATTTGAACTAATGTTGTTAAATATGGAAATAACTGATCGTAACCACAAACAGCTCTCTTTTGCCTTAGCTACAATCTATAGACCTCCGGGCCACCATGCAGATTTCCTTAAAGAAATAGCAGATTTTCTGTCTGAGCTTGTAGTCACTGTAGATAAAGCTCTTATCGTTGGTGATTTTAATATTCATGTGGATAACCATAAAGATGCATTAGGACGTGCGTTTATGGATGTTCTAAATTCTCTCAATATTAGACAAAACGTGACAGGGCCAACGCATACTCGTAAGCACACATTAGACTTAATTCTGTCACTCGGGCTTAATATTAATGACATCAAAATATCACCTCAGAGTGATGCAGTTTCTGACCATTACCTTGTGTCATACACTGTACTTCTAGATAGGATCACTCAATCCACAACATGCTACAGATTAGCCAGAACAATAATTTCCACCACTAAAGATAGCTTTATTAGCACTCTTCCAGACCTGTCCCAAATTAAACATGCAGATAACTGTGATGATCTAGATATTGTAATAGAAAACCTAAACAATGTCTGTTCTAACACATTGGATGCCGTTGCTCCCATTCGAAAAAAGAGAATCAAAGAAAAGCCGCCAGCTCCATGGTATGATCATCACACCGCAGCTCTTAAAAAGGCAACTAGGAAAATGGAAAGAAATTATAGAAGCACAAAATTAGAAGTATGGCGTGCAGCATGGAAAGATAGTGTTAAACACTACAGACAGGCTATTAAAACCGCCAGATCTACCTATCTTAGCAAGCTTATAAATGAGAATCATAATAACCCTCGTTTCCTCTTTGGCACCGTTGCAAAACTGACTAGAAACAAAGAACAAACAGAAACCAATAGTAAACTCCAACACAATAGTAACGACTTCATGAACTTCTTTTCTAACAAAATTACGGCTATAAGGGAAAACATCGTAGCTACACAAGCAGCCACCACTCTACCCGTTAGTTCACTTAACACTAGACTACCACACGAACATCTTGATTCATTTAAACCTACTACAATAGAAGAGCTCTCTAAACTAGTAACGTCATCCAAATCATCGTCCTGTATATTAGACCCCGTTCCCACAAAACTACGTAAAGAGGTATTTCCTGTAGTGTCAACCCCGGTTCTAAATATCTTTAACTCATCGCTAGAAATAGGATACGTTCCAACATCTTTCAAACTAGCAGTTATTAAACCGCTGATTAAAAAACCACAGCTTGATCAGGGAGAGCTTAATAACTTTAGACCAATCTCAAATCTCCCTTTTCTTTCGAAAATATTAGAAAAGGTAGTGGCAAGCCAGTTACGCACATTTTTGACAAATAATAGTACATATGAAAAGTTCCAATCAGGATTCAGGCCCCACCATAGCACAGAGACAGCGTTGCTTAGAGTTACACATGACCTCCTATTAACATCCGATCGTGGTGAAATCTCAATTCTTATATTATTAGACCTTAGTGCAGCCTTTGACACAATAGATCATACAATCTTACTCAATAGACTAGAAAACTATGTTGGTATCAGTGGTCAGGCGCTAGCATGGTTTAGGTCGTATCTAACCAATCGCTATCACTTTGTTTATGTAAACGAGGAAGAGTCATATCACTCCCTGGTTAAATACGGTGTACCGCAGGGATCGGTTTTAGGTCCTATCCTGTTCTCGTTATACATGTTACCTCTAGGAGACATTATCAGGAAACATAACATAAGTTTTCACTGCTATGCGGATGATACCCAGCTTTACATCTCCTCACATCCCAGCGAAACACACACGTTTTCTAAGCTAACAGCCTGCCTTAGCGATGTTAGTGACTGGATGGCACATAACTTTCTTAAGCTGAACTCCCATAAGACAGAGATACTTATTATTGAACCGAATCGCTACAAACATAATATGTCAGATTACACGTTGCACATAGATGGCTGCACTGTGGTGCCATCTTCCACGGTAAGGAACTTAGGTGTGATGTTCGACAGCAACTTATCCTTCGATAGTCATATCGCCAACGTCTGCCGTACAGCTTTCTTCCACCTTAGAAATATCTCGAAAATACGCCATATACTGTCTACATCTGACGCAGAGAAGCTTATCCATGCTTTTATGACCTCTAGAATAGACTATTGTAACTCGCTACTCGGGGGATGCCATGCAAATCAAGTAAACAAGCTTCAGCTAGTTCAAAACGCTTCCGCAAGGGTACTTACTCGATCTAAAAAGTACAATCACATAAGCCCAATTCTGGCATCTTTACACTGGCTACCAGTTAAATATCGCATACAATTTAAAATATCACTACTCACCTACAAAGCTTTAAATGGCCTAGCACCCTCATACCTTAGAGAATTACTATCAGAATACAATCCATCACGCACACTACGGTCACAAAATTCTGGTCTCTTGATTATCCCTAGACTATCAAAAGTGTCTAAAAGTGGAAGGTCATTTTCCTACTTAGCCCCTAAGCTCTGGAATGATTTACCAACCGATGTCCGAGAATCAGACACAGTCGATAATTTTAAATCTAGACTTAAAACTTTTCTCTTCAACAAAGCATTCGCATAATTTGTCTAGTAAAAGTACTTAACTCGAAATAGTTATTTGTACCGAACAAAGCACTCGCGGTCATAAAACAGACCAACCAAATAAATAAATAAAAACCTTATCTTAACGTATAGTCGGATTGCGATTTTGGAACTTTCGTGTTCTTGTGAATAGTATGCCATACAAACCCGTTTGCCACTGATCGTGCATTAACGGCGTCAGTGGGGCATCCAGCCTTAGTCAAACGGGTTGGCACGTATGGTTGGGTTGGGCTTTTGGCGCTTTCTTTATATTGCGAATACTATGCCATACAGACCCGTTTGCCACTGAACCTGCATTAACGACGACAGTGGGGCTTCCAGCCTTAGTCAAACGGGTTGGCACGTATGGTCGGGTTGCGATTTTGGCGCTTTTTTGTGTCTTGTGAATAGTATGCCATACAGACCCGTTTGCCACTGAACCTGCATTAACGACGACAGTGGGGCCTCCAGCCTTAGTCAAACGGGTTGGCACGTATGGTCAGGTTGCGATGTTGGCGTTTTCTCATGATCTTGTAAATAGCATGCAATATAGACCCGTTTGCCACTGAACCTGCATTAACGACGACAGTGGGGTTACAGGCCTTAGTCAAACGGGTCGACAGGTTTCATTTTCTCTTTCTCTTAAAAATCAGAAGGTGACCCTTAGTTACCATATATACCGTCGCAGTGGGCCCCCAATTTGCAAAATCCTCAACTGTGGATAATATAATTATGCCGCAATAGTTAGTCTGTCTGAAACTAAGCTGATTAAACCACATCACTGTGTGACACTTGCATTACATGTGAACGGCCCCTACGCTAATATGATTTTGTTTTTCTCTCCCTGTCCTGTCCTCGACCCTGAGGACAATGGGACAAACAGACCCAGTTCCGGTAGATGTGAAAGTCGACTCACCTCTGATCTACTGGTCGTCCATCACTGTGATGCCCAGCTGATGCCTGACCAACGACCACCGGCAGAACCCGCTTAAACCCCGCTTAATCTCCTTATCCGTTTATATGTGTTTATATACATATATATCTCCCAAGGGTTTTTCCCTCCTAGGACTTTTTTTTTTTTTTTTCCTCGGCTCAACAACCCGGGGTTTTTGTTTTTTTTCTCCTAGGGGGTTTTTTACCCCGGGGAGGTAGCCTGCTTGGGCTTAATTTAGCATCTTCTCCTAGACGTTACATTAGTAATACGCTCGTTCATAATGTCGAGTCATAGCCTCAGCAAATTTGACAGCTTATGCTATTGTGTATTATGTTGTGCTATCTGTCATTTTTCTGTGCTTTTACTGCTTCTATTAATGTAAAGCTGCTTTGAAACAATTGAGTATTGTGAAAAGCGCTATATAAATAAAATTGAATTGAAAAAAATTGAATTGAATTAACCCCTCCAACTCTACCGTTACCGCCGCTCGAGCGGGCACGGCCGCCATCTCCGGAACGACTCCACTTCGGAGGAAATTGGACACCCCTCTGATGCTGCAGAAGTGAACGGGACCAGAAGGAGGTCCAATGGATTCGGCAGACATCGTAGAACACGACTCTGCCGTCTCCACCGGAACCTCAACCGGCTGAGGATGAAAGGCCGGTAGGTGGAGGACGCATCCTCCGTCCTCCTCAGCGTAGTGATGCGAAGAGCGTCATGCGAGCGCTTGACAGTCGCACCATGGCGGTGTCAGCACTGCAAAGACGCGGACAGCATTCCCGTAGAAACGACAGTCGTCTCCGCAATCCAAGAGGGTTATGCTCTCACAGAGAGAACAAAAACTCTCCACGAGCGCAGCCTCAGAGTGCTTGATGCCCAAGCATGAAGACAGCGCTCGTGACCGTAACTGGAAACCTTATACCTCTCACATCCAAGATCGCACGGACGAAAAGCAATCCTGAATAGGACGCTGATCTCCGAATATACGAGAGAGTGGCTGTCTTTAAAAAGACACAGAGCTCTCACGTATCACTCTTTTAGGGAAATCACTCTTTAGGTGCTCAGCTGATGATGCGCACAGGGAAAGGCAACGCACACACTAAACTCAAAACAAAAAATATGCAGAGCAGTGGAATACTGCGAGCGTCCGCTGTGTTAGTACTGCCTGTCAATCAACTTCAGCAACCGTTCCCAGAAGAGCAGAGAGTAGCTTCTCAGTCAGATAAAGCCGGCTTTCGAAGCGATAAAAAGCTGATTTCCTATTTGCACGTGCTCCTTATATACGCACCTCGCGGGGCGGCGCCAGCATTATGCAAATATCTCAATGCCAAGTTCATTGGCGTTTTAGTAGTATTCGAAGCAGATTGGTCTCTCTAAGCGAGTTCCCAATTCGTCGGTCACGACGTGACGTCGTAGTGACCGACTGAAAGGGAACTAATAAGTTGTCTAGGTACTATGACAAACAAAATTTCAACTTTTATCTGGAGAGAAAAAATAAGAACTGCTTACCTGTTAGCCATCTTGAGTGTCACAGTCAGTTATGTATCTTCCAACAAGTTTTTTGAAAATGTTAGTTCTGTGAGGGCTTAAACAATGATTGAAAATTGTTGCGGAGGATGAGAAAATTGGTCTTGGACACATTTATATTCCTTATTATTGTCTGTACATTTACCAATGATCACCGAATACCACATGTTTCGTTACTGTAAATTTTAAAAGTATAACATGCAATGAAGCTTTTTATTTTTTAGATTTTTTAATTATAAATATTTCCATGTCAAAGAACCCAAATCCAGTCATGGTCCTATAGACTGCTATTGAACTGATGCTATTCAAGCCCAGAAAAGAATGAAAGACTTCGCCAAAACAGTCTGTGTATCCATATGCCAAGCAACTACGTCAGGAGGTCATGGCATGAACTTGTAGTCTGCTCGTGAACGGTCCAAGAATGAAAATAAATTGTCCAATTAAGTTGTTATTTTTGTTTTCTTCGCGCACAAAAGTGTTCTCGATGCTTCATGATATTTTGATTGCACCACTGATGATGCATGAACTCTTTTGGTCATGTCTGTCTTTCTTTTCTGGGCTTGAATAGTGGCGTTTCCTACACAACTCGTAGTTCACTGACACGCTGGGCAATATCACATTCATTATCGCAGTTGATTTATCATAACTTTGAGTAGCAGTCTAACTGTGGGTTCACACCAGCCGCGTTTGAGGCCAAAATTCGCGTCCACCGCATCTAGTTTGCCGCTTGAACATTTTGAGTTTACTCGCTTCATTCACGCGTGAAAAGCTGCGCTTGAAATTCTAGTCATCGAGACATTCACGCGGAAATTCGCGTCATGGGGGAGGAGCTTCTGCGACTCCGTTCGCTTCCTGTAATCACGTCACTACTAGAGCAAGCTCCTGATTGGTTAACGCAGCACGTTTTTCCACCAAAGTACAAATTTTTTAACTCGCATGTTTCCCACGGCAATGCTCAATTTGCAGCATTCGCGTGAACTAGACGCGCGACTGAGGCGAAATCGCATCTAACGCGCAACGCTAAATGCCCATTAACGTCTTCACATTGACTTAACATTGAAATCACTCACTCTCTACTGCGGCTGGTGTATACGCAGCATTAAGTACTGTCACAAGCCTCATGGTTTTCATCAAAAATATCTAAATATTTATTCCGAAGTCGATGGATTTACGAGTTTGGAACCACATGGGGGTTTGTGATTTATGATCAAATTTTTCTTCTGGTGTGAACTATCCCTTTTACAAAAAGCAGTGGAGGAATCAGTTATATCAGCTTATGATGTTATAGTCTTTGTTTACAGTCACATGTTGAGATCCAAGCACATTAATGATTCGATAATGCTAAGGTTTTTTTTATTCATTTTTAGTCAGCAACATTTTTGTTAATCTCTCCCAAAAAATAAAGTGAATCAATGTGATGATAAGTACTCCAAACACAGTTTACTCCAGGGGTTTAATTAGGTCAGCGTGTTATCACGTCTCCAAAAGCTCATTTAGTATTCTGCTTCTGCGAGGAATCTGAATATGATTTGGATGTAATTATTCCACCCCCAATCCCACCGCCTCTTTCTCTCACTCCACCCCATGATGCTTTGTGTCTCTGATATGCTTGTTTCATCTGTCTATGGTGTGTTCCAATAAGAGATGTATGGCACATGTGTCTGAATGGGTCACAAATCATGTTTTGTATACAAAGACAAACTGTTGTCATGTGATGTGTTTTTTTTAAAGGCACAAAATTTCCTTGCATGTGTATTTTGTGTCTGTATTCAGTGAGTGTCTGTAAGGCGTAGACATTGATCAGCCGAAACTTAAGAAGAGTGCTGCTGCTGTAGATGTCCATTGACAATTTCAAAAGAAACGCTCATTACCTCTCAGTACAGCGGCTTTGCTTTTGTTATAGACAGCCAGTGTTTAGCTCAGCAACATTAAGTCTTTTCTTTCATTCAAGCAAGCTCCTCTGTTTTCAATGCTTACTACTTAGCTATCCAAGAACTTTACGTTTCCTCCGACTAATCCTTTCGGAGACAATACAACCATTTTTACGAGTGGTGGTTACATTGAGTGTGTGGACAAATAGAAAAGCCACTAAGAACAAGATTTTGGGCAAGGTCAAGGACCATAGATATGCAAGCACGTCAACTATTGTTTGTTCAATAGAGTTGTGATGTTTTTTCAAGATTCAGCCAATCATGCCTATTACATACGATTTATATAAATAAATATAATTATAGAACAGTTCTTTCTGGTTCTCGAATCTGATTGGCTAAGAGCTATGCGATATTGTGCTGATATCGGCACTGTAACCGCTTCACCTTTTGTATCATTCCGCCACCTAGTGAATGGAGGTCCTAAGCAGGCTCATCTCTGAATGGAAAAACACAGACGTGCTGTGTGAATCACTCTCCGTGTGTCTCATTAGTTTACTAGCTCATAAATCAGTCTGAATCCCCAATCGGAAGTTATTCCGTCAAAGATCAGCGCTCTTGGATGTTACGTTAAAGTTAATGGGAGAAATGTCTTGTCACATCGTGTGGACGATTAACACTTGGAAAGAGGAATATAAACACTCGTTTTTTTTTCTGGAGCTATATTTCTTATCAGAACGCGAAAACACCGTGGAACTGCAGGTAAGCACCGCAGCTTTTAAATGTGGACATTGATCATTTACTTTATCGGGACGTGACTATTAAAACATGTTATGAGATATCGCCACTGGTATAATGTTATTTATAAGCAGCATGCAAAAACATCTCTCTGACACTTATAAAAACCGTTTTATATAGTACTGACAAGAACAAAGTTTAATAATAATAATCGAGTGCTCGTATCACGTTAAGAATAAATGAGAAAGCAACAGTAACGTTATACAAGTAGTTTTATTAACTTTTACCTCGCGCCAAAACAATAACAACACAAAAGACACTAAATATGAATTAAAAAACAAGTAATAGTTTGATCATGACACCAAATACTGCTGATTTGATCTCATTTTGACGATCATAAACAAACAAGGCCAACATGAGAGCCAGGGTATCTCTGTCAGAGATGTAGCCCAGAGAGGGCGGTGGTCAGCGGGGCGAGTGAACACTGACGTCCGCTCATGCTTTGGTTCTCATTCGTACCGAATCTCACTAAGCAAACGTTCAAACAGGCGCTATCTTTACTAATCGACTGCAGATTTAAATATAATACATATACATTCTCGACTGAACTAATCTTAAAACTACACTTTGTGACCAAGAAACGGTAATATAAAGTAACGGCTTTTCCGTCCATTGAGTTGTTATGAGCTTCAAAGCAGCCGAAAGTTTTACCTGTCATTCTGGCCGCCCTCAAATCCGTGGCGGAAGAAGTAGTTCTCAAACAAAGAGGCTTTTAAAATAACTCCGTTGTTGTTTTCTAGTTTTCGTTTTTCAAACGTTTGCCGTTGAACTGTTGTATAAAAGCAATATCGCTCTCGGAGTCGTGTGATATAGCTCTATATCATCACGGCTGTGCTTGCCTCTGGCCTAATCACAGCCGTGATGATATAGAGCTATATCACACTCCTACTCAAGCGATATTGCTTAAATAATAAACCTTACTTTAAAGGGACACAAAAATTCTGATTTTCCAGCTCCCCTAGAGTTAAACATTTGATTTTTACCGTTTTGGACTCCATTCAGCTGTCCTCCGGCTCTGGCGCTACCACTTTTAGCATAGCTTAGCACAATCCATTGAATCTGATTAGACCATTAGCATCGCACTAAAAATAACCAAAGGGTTTCGATATTTTTTCTATTTAAAACTTGACTTTTTTGTAGTTACATCGTGTACTTAGTGTCTTTCAATAGCAGGGGACTATTTTAGGCTGCTGCGTAATATCATTGCGCCGCCTGCAGCCATGTTACGGCAGCAAAGTCCTTAATTATTACGCCAGAATGAGAGTATAGTTCCTAACCATATCTGCCCTACCTAGAAAATCACAACTTTTAATTTTGCGTCAGTCTTAGTATAAGATGTAACTCCAGAAGTCAAGTTTTAAATAGGAAAAATATTGAAACTCTTTGGTTATTTTTTTTAGGCACAATGCTAATGTTCTAATCGGATTCAATGGATTATGCTAAGCTATGCTAAAAGTGTTAGCGCCAGACCCAGAAATCAGCTGAATGGATTCCAAAATGGTAAAAATCAAATGTTTAACTCTAGAGGAGCTGGAAAATAAGTATATTCAAAAATATGCAAAAAAGTGGAGTGTCCCTGTAAATTAAGTTTTTGGCCAATATATTTTTTGACATGTTTTTCAACCTTTAAGCATCTGTATTTTTTATTATTTTAATTCTTATCGTTTTCTCATTAAAGTCGTGACTTTATTACAGTAAAATACTATAATACAATTTGTTTTTTTAAATAAAAATTATCAACATTTTTAAGGCAGTAAAAAATGGATAAAACACATAACTAATTATTTCATTTTAACACTGAGATTTTCTTAAATAATTTATTTTCTTCGAAATGTGACCCGCACATTACTTGACGTTTTTTATGCTTTGGATTCACTTCGCTGCCAGTTCGCACGGCAAGAACAAAGTCTTTACAAGAATCGCACCCAGCTCTTGTTTTAGTCCAAAGAAGGGTTGCCACGGTAACGCTGCACTTAAATTCTGCGCCAGACGATATAAAGAGATGTAGCGGGCTGAAATAACAACAAGGCTTTTCAATTCCTCGTTTTTTTGCTTTAGTTACAGCCTCCTTTTCCCTGTCTAGCTCTCTCTTCCTCTCTCTTTCAATCCTCGAAATGAAAAAACAAATATTTCATATATCAAATATCATTTCTTTGTTCGGAATACATGCAAATGTTTTCAGACTGTATCGGGGGCACTCGACTCATTTTAAGATTGCATTGCATTGTGGGTTAAACAGAGTTACCTGCGCCAAATAGAGAGAGAGAGAGAGAGAGAGAGAGAGAGAGAGAGAGAGAGAGAGAGAGAACTGCCGTTAGCAAAGCAGAAACAGTCCTCAGTATTAAAGACCGCACAGCAGCTTTATATCTGAAAACCACAGAAACCGATGCATCTCACTGAGGAAGACCAAGGCAGATGTGTGAAAGGTAGGAATCGATCGGGTTAAAAACAAGCGTTGTGAGGTGACGCGATTCAATTCGTTCGTTCTTTTGGCATTCAAGAATACCCCAGAGCGTATGATGGGATTGTGTGATCTGAAACTGTTGTTGTATGTTAGCTGGGTCAAAAGGGGATCAAACCTGCAGTTTATTTTGGAAACAGATAACTGAAAGCTCAACACAATGCCAAACAATATTTGTATATTTAATAGAGCTCTGATTTACTATCATGTTGTATTTAACATACAAATGTTTTGTCGGCATAACAAAGCATTTTAGTCACAACGCTGATTTGTCTCTCTCTGTTGTTTTGTGAGTTGCATTAATGAACCCTGGCCCACTTTTCTCCCCGTGGTGGGCTGCCGATTAGACACAGTATCATCTCACAATGGGACTCATCCAGCTATGAGGCTCTTTGAAGTGTCAAGCATCTTTTGTAGGTCTGAAGCTGGGTCACTTACAGTTCAGAGAGATGACGGATATTAGAAAGGTGTGTGTTGTAGCACAGGTAAAGAATAATGTTTATTGTTATGCGTTCGGATCCACAAACATTACAGCCTGTCTAAAAGATATCAATAGCAGAAGATTTATCTGTGTGTACGCAGGCAGGATGTGTCTGATCACACTGACCTTTATTAACATCTCTCATGAGCGTGTATAAGAGATTCTGTCACACTGTTGAATCTCAGATCAATGCTCTCAAATGTCTCTTTGCTTGTCATGTCACGCGTTTATCCCCGAGACAACATTACATATCGACGTGCTATCTGCTTCATGTCCAGTGCAATCTATCTCTTTGTGTTTACTTCACGTTACATTTCAAAGGTCTCCAATCTGGTTTAGATGATAATGTTGTTGGATGATATTTGGCGGGATTTACATAGAAGGGGGTGAGGGGTGGAGAAATCGGGTGGGTAGGGAAAGCATTTGGTGAATGAAGGTGATCTCGCATTAAAACTGGATTTTATTTAGATGTATGTGTAATATCTCAGTAAACAATATGAATAATAGAGTAATTTTCTTTGTTTACTTCACAGCTGACATCATATCAACGGTTGAGTTTAACTCTACAGGAGAGCTTCTGGCCACTGGGGATAAAGGTGGACGAGTTGTGGTCTTCCAAAGAGAACAGGAGGTAACAGTACAGGTTACTATAAACTATAAAAAATATTTGTATTTGGTGGTTTTGAATCGTGTTCTGTAGGATGTTGTGTCTGGAAACGGTTTCAAGCCCCCTCAGTGTTTTGTCTAGCAGCATGAACGTGTGAAACCCCGCTGTCCACCCCTCCTCCTATCCCATCGCCATCAGCGTTAAAGAGATTTCATGGTGTCTGTTAATCCTCACACTATGATTCATGACCCACTGTGTATCAGACCCCCTTTAACCCCCTCACACCCACAGAGGGCAAATCTGTTTCCATTAATACCCCCGTCTTCTCTCGGCTTATTGATTTAGATGCATCCCAAGGTGAACACTGACCCTGAAGGTTTGCGTGCTTTGATTGCTATTGAGATTTTCCTCGTACCCCAGACCACCGTTGTGCTTTGAGATTCACAGTCTGCCTAGCGTACGTTTTATTGCCTGGAAAAAATTATAACGTTTTAAGCGTGAAATTATTTTGGCTTTAAAAGAGCTACGGAGGGATTTAATATTAACTTGTGAATTTCCAATCGATCTTGGTTTTTGCTGATTATGTCCTATATAAAGTATCAACTTCAAACATTTAAATGTTAATTGCCGTTTTTACTGCAGTCGTGTAATAATGTGAGATTTATCATGAATGATATACTTGAAACGAACAGAAACAATGAGGTCACGCATTAAATTAAGCATGACACATTTTAAAAGTAAAAATTTTGAAACCTTTTGATCTAAACGTGTATGCCTGAAGTTAGTTTTTAGTGTAAATATTTGTGCAAACATTTTCTTTTATTACAAACTAAAATTGTGTTTAATTAAAATGTCTTTGAAATGGATGGCTTGTACAGAACAATAAAGAAAAAGCAGCTTGAAAAGTATACAATACCAGTAATAGATTTTTAATTGTGTTGAAATAAATGGTGTCTCAAAATAGCACAGCTGAGTACACTTAGAAGTGTACTTAAAAAAGTGTCTTGTATTTAAGTGCACTTTTCCCACGTGAAATTATACTGGCTAGCACCAGACCAGTCTCAGAATGAGACATGGTCTGGGAACCACATGCTCATTATCTTGTATTTGAGGCGTGGTTTACGAATGCCCAGAGCCGTTTATTGGGCACTACCAATTTCTATCAAATGTGTCTGTATGAAGCTCCTAGCCAATCTTTTCAATTTTACCAGATGACGTATGTACAGCGACGTATATTCAAGCGTCAACAACAACTTTTATCAGGTAAAGTTACATGTGCACACAGGTGAAAGCTATGCAACTAAAATGGTAGCTGTATATTGATATTGAAAAGCAACACAACTTAGTGGCACTGTGACATCCACAGTACAGGAATAATGATAATATGATATTAATAAATACCACTTAGCATTTATAAGTTAATTGTACTTCGTCGATGACGATGCCTAGCAGGTTGGTCCTATAAAACTCCATGGCTATCATGTCTTGCCATCTCTTGGATATGAAATTGTTTAACGCCAAAAGTTGCTCTTTTTTTTTAAATAAACTTGCGTGTAAAACTACTTAGAACCCTGTCTTATGCTGCGTTCAGACCAGCCGCGGTAGAGGCGTCAAGCGCTAGTTATTTCAATTTTAAGTCAATGTAAAGACGCAGTAATGCGCGTCTGGAGGTCTTGCAGTGCGAATGAGGAGTTAAGTGCGGCACGGTAGGTGCGATTCCGCCTCATGGAGCGTTGGTGCTGCAAAGGTGCTGCAAAAATTGAAAATTTTTAATTCTGTCGGAAAAACGCACCAATCAGGAGCTTGCTCTAGTAGTGATGTGAATATAGGAAGGGAGCATTTCAAAAACGCACCAATCAGGAGCTTGCTCTCGTAGTGATGTGAATATAGGAAGCGAGCGGAGTAGTAGAAGCCTATGGAAGGCCCTCCCATGATGCGAATTTCTGCATGAATGTCTTTATGACTAGAATTTCACGCGCGGCTTTCAAGTGTGAATGACGCAAGTTAACTCAGTATGTTCAAGCGGCAAACTAGACGCGAATTTGATGCCTCAAACACGACTGGTGTGAACCCACGGTAAGGCTGCATCGAAAAGTAACTTCGCGTCTGCTGCGTTGTTGGATATACAAAACTGCTTTGTTGTGTCGCATAGACGTCGTCATCGTCTTGCTGCCCCCTCCCCATTCTGTGATTAGTTCCCTATTTCAGGGGCAAAATTGGTCCATAGTTTCCATGCTAGACTTGCAGTGTGAATAAATTTGCACACAAGGCAGCATGGGGAAACTCAGGCTAACGTGTGATAGCATTTGTTAATTCTTAACACCCCACCCTGGACCCTACTACTTCTCAAACCCTGGCTACAGCCATGGCCAGGACATTTTCTAATATAACTCTGATCGTGTTTGTCTGAATAAAAACAGACGATGGCCTGAGAGTGAGTAAATCATGGAGTCATTTTCATTTTTGTGTGAACTATCTCTTTAATAAAGCTTAAGTGAGAGACTCAAAACTTTTAACAGTTTAACAGTTGTGTATATTTGTATTCTTCAGCATTGACAGATTTGGTCATTTTATCTTGTTTATTCTGCTTAGAGTAAAAACCAGCCTCATCGACGAGGAGAATACAATGTTTACAGCACCTTTCAGAGTCACGAGCCCGAGTTTGACTACTTGAAAAGCTTGGAGATCGAGGAGAAGATCAATAAGATCCGCTGGCTCCCTCAACAGAACGCTGCGTATTTCCTTCTCTCCACCAATGGTGAGCAACCCAATCTGACAGTTTTCACTACCCAGCATGCATTAAAGTTTAGTCTGGAGCAGTTGGGGATACTGGCAGTAGCAGGCTTTCATTAGCTTAATTGTTAGACATTAATCGTACCTGATTTATCTCCCGTCTATTTGTTTCCATTGAGTTAGCACATCACTTTTTTCTGATCCTGACATCACAAACACCATTTCCTCTTTCTCCTGTTGTCACTCACCTCATCTCTTTTTCCAGATAAAACTGTGAAGCTTTGGAAAATTAGCGAGCGTGATAAACGACCAGAGGGCTACAATCTAAAGGATGAAGAAGGCAGAATCCGGGATCCCACCACCATCACGGCTCTTAGGGTAAAGTCGGACTGTTGCAGTGCTGAGTTTTATACAAAATACATTTTTTAAAACTGATCCATCATTGTGGTACAATCTGTTTTTGATTAAATAAACCACACACACAAAACAAACTATCTAGACTATCTAAGGACCAATATGGAGAAGGGGAGCTTTACACTACCTCTTAATCTTTTGGCTCTAATATGTGAAGAATAAGGTCAAGCCCTGCTTTTATTTGTCAGCCATTCCCAAAGTGAAAGTGGCAACGGCCTGAACAACAGAGGTGGATTTACGGTCGATATGAGTTTTATATCTTTCCAAATGCAGCTGTCAAGGAAGAGGATACAGATAGTGACAGTATGTCCAGGTGTGACCTGCTGCTACAGCTGATGAGATCTGACCCTTCGGGCAGAGCCTTGATTCTCACAAGATGTTTCTCCATGATTGGAGTTTTTGGTTGATGGTCGCTAGGGCATCATAATAACTAATCGCAACTAATCTTGTGCAGAATAATATTTTTGTTTACATCATACACTCACCTAAAGGATTATTAGGAACACCATACTAATACTGTGTTTGAATCCCTTTTGCCTTCAAAACTGCCTTATGTCTACGTGGCATTGATTCAACAAGTTCCTGAAAGCATTCTTTAGAAATGTTGGCCCATATTGATAGGATAGCATCTTGCAGTTGATTGAGATTTGTGGGATGCACATCCAGGACATGAATCTCCCGTTCCACCACATCCCAAAGATGCTCTATCGGGTTGAGATCTGTGGGGGCCATTTTAGTACAGTGAACTCATTGTCATGTTCAAGAAACCAATTTGAGATGATTCGAGCTTTGTGACATGGTGGATTATCCTGCTGGAAGTAGCCATCAAAGGATGGGTACATGGTGGTCATAAAGGGATGGACATGGTCAGAAACAATGCTCAGGTAGGCCATGGCATTTAAACAATGCCCAATTGGCACTTAGGGGCCTAAAGTGTGCCAAGAAAACATCCCCCACAAAATTACACCACCACCACCAGCCTGCACAGTGGTAACAAGGCATGATGGATCCATGTTCTCATTCTGTTTACCCCAAATTCTGACTCTACCATCTGAATGTCTCAACAGAAATCGAGACCAATCAGACCACGCAACATTTTTACAGTCTTCAACTGTCCAATTTTGGTGAGCTTGTGCAAATTGTAGCCTCTTTTTCCTATTTGTAGTGGAGATGCGTGGTCCCCGGTGGGGTCTTCTGCTGTTGTAGCCCATCCGCCTCAAGGTTGTGCGTGTTGTGGCTTCACAAATGCTTTGCTGCATACCTCGGTTGTAACAAGTGGTTATTTCAGACCAAGTTGCTCTTCTATCAGCGTAAATCAGTCGGCCCATTCTCCTCTGACCTCTAGCATCAACAAGCCATTTTAGCCCACAGAACTGCCACATACTGGATGTTTTTCCCTTTTCACACCATTCTTTGTAAACCCCAGAAATGGTTGTGCGTGAAAATCCCAGTCACTGAGCAGATTGTGAAATACTCAGACCGGCCCATCTGGCACCAACAACCATGCCACGCTCAAAATTGCTTAAATCACCTTTCTTTCCCATTCTGACGTTCAGTTTGGAGTTCAGGAGATTGTCTTGGCCAGGACCACACCCCTAAATGCATTGAAGCAACTGCCATGTGATTGGTTGTTTAGATAATTGCATTAATGAGAAATTGAACAGGTTTTCCTAATAATCCTTTAGGTAAGTGTATGTGTGTGTGTGTGTGTGTGTGTGTGTGTGTGTGTGTGTGTGTGTGTGTGTGTGTGTGTGTGTGTGTGTGTGTGTGTGTGTGTGTGTGTGTGTGTGTGTGTGTGTGTGTGTGTGTGTAATGTATAATAATTATGTATATATAAACACACATACATGCATATAAAATTTTAAAGTGGACATTTCACAATACTTTTTTAAGCTGTCAAATAAATCTTTGGTGTCCCCAGAGCACATATGTGAAGTTTTAGCTCAAAATATTATATCGATAATTTATTATAACATTTTAAAATTGCCACTTTGTAGGTGTGTGCAAAAATGTGCTGTTTTAGGTGTGTCCTTTAAAATGCAAATGAGCTGATCTCTTCACTAAATGGCAGTATAGGCAGTTGGATAGTACAGATTAAGGGGTGGTATTATCCCCTTCTGACATCACAAGGGAAGCTGAATTTCAATGACATATTTTTTCACATGCTTACAGAGAATGGTTTATCAAAACTTAGTTACTGGGTTGATCTCAAACATGGAAAAAGTCAGATTTTCATGATATGTCCCCTATAAGAAAAAAAATGTGTATATATTATTTATATAAATAAAAATGCATATACACATGTAAATATTTTTTAAATATATAATGCATTCGTCATTAATATGTAATGTCAAACTTAAGAGCCATTTCCATGCAAGATGAAAATGCATGTCTAATTTAATATGACGCCTGTTAACATTAATTGACTACATTTCCAATATTAAAGAAAACTTTGGCTTTAT
Source organism: Misgurnus anguillicaudatus (assembly GCF_027580225.2). Lineage (NCBI taxonomy): Eukaryota > Metazoa > Chordata > Actinopteri > Cypriniformes > Cobitidae > Misgurnus > Misgurnus anguillicaudatus. Next base: position 15,354,092 of record NC_073345.2, read on the forward strand.
AAGATTAAATCTATTTATGAGGACAAAAAATGTGCAATACTCTACTGTGTAAAATCTTATTAAAATAATGCCTCACTCCTGTTGTTTTTAAGAAACTGGTTCAACTGGTAAGTGACTGGTTTGTATAGATACAATCTTATATAAAATCTGTTTTGTTTGAGATAAAAAAGCTATCTTGCTGTGGTTATAATAATATTTCTGTAAAAATTCAGTAAACATGTTAATAAATAAATATAATATAATAAAATGGCACACTATAAAAATGTGAAAATATGCATTAACCATGACCCAACTGAATTACAGTCCTTGAGGAATATTTTATTCTCCACAATAACATGCATTGATAAATCAAATTGTGTTTATAGTTAATACAGTCAGTGTTAACTTGAATGATATAAAATGGATTATATAATTCTATAGACATATTTGGGTTACCAAATCTGGAGCAGATCCAGGTATCCAGACCTGCATGCATTATTCATTTAGCATCGCTGTATAACTGCTTCGCTTGATGATACAGTGTCTCCGGATAGCAGATATATTTATCAAAGTATCCTGAGACACCTGCATGTGTTTAAGGCCGTGCTTCTCTCTTTAACTAATAGTGAAGCGGCCCACCAGAGACTAAAGCTGAAGGGGCTGAAATACACCACATGCGTGCGTGTGTGTGTGTGCGCACAAAAGCATGATTTTTATCGCTTTACACACACTGAGCAGAGAGGAAGAGGTGGGGGATGTGGATCAAACAGGGTCTACAGGGTGTTTCTGCCCCAACCAACAGCACCACAAGACACAAACCATCTTTACTGCCGAAAATAAACAGAGAAATTTACCCGGCAATATCATGTTTGTCAGGGGGAGGGGCTTGACACTGCGAATAAAATAAAATCTATGACATCTTCAGAAGGATATCTGCATCTCTGCTTAGATCACAGGCAAAAGCCATAGTTGGGATTTATGTTTATAGACATTTTTTCCCATTTGACACATACTTTTTCAAATACAGACACTTTCTTGCTGTGACACTTCCTTACCCACAGTCTGAAATTTGTCCCATTATTATAAATCAGCACAGTGTGAATGGTTGGAAGAAAAATTGTTTCATGGACAAATCTGCAATGCTAAAGCTATGAATTATGTATATTGTGTGAGAATAATCAAATTCAGGCTCCTCTTATCGGGGGCACGCTGAACTTCCCAGCAGTCAAATTAATGCTTGATTGAAAAATAATAGCTTCAGTCAGCATAGATTGCTGCTGTCAACTCAATTCATGATGGTACACTCAGTGGGATCATTTTTATTGTTGACAGTACATTGTGTAGTGGACTACAAGCTAATGTCACGCAGTACCAAAAATTATAATATTCAGCATTACAAATAATGATCACAGTTTACTAAACATGCACGTTATGTGTGTCAGTGCTTACCAAATGTTTCCCAAAAGGGTTTGTTAGGTCTAAGACAATTTTTAAAAATGTGTAATGTTTGGCAATTTTGAGAACATGAAATATTTTACTTAAATTATAAAGAACATAAATTGATAATTATAGCTGCAAGCAGCAATTACCGGGGTCAAGCCAAAAAGGGCACAGAAGAAAGTAAAGTTGAGTTCGGATGAGCGGTTTGAAGAACCTAGAAAAATTCCCTTATTTTAGACAAAATATTATAAAAGTTATCAGGAAAAAAGCTGTGTTCTCATTCAGTGAAATCTCTCCCTCTCATCCCGAGGAGCATTGACAACTAGAACACTAAAGGAAATGTGAGTGGTGCTTGCAGTGGCAATTCTCAGCTCACAAAATGTTACAGTGGTGTTAATGAGTAAAAAGAGACCACCCCCATGTCTCTACAATGTTCTGATGCAGAGATATAGCTCTTGTAAAAACGGTTGATAAGGTGTCCTAATTAGTTGCTAGGGAGTTAATTGGCATGCACCAAGCCATGAAATGAATAATCCATGATGACTCAAGATTTTAGATGTACTGTTGGAGTAGTTTTAGGCAAAAATACCATATTTCTGTCTCAAAACCACTAGGTGGCGCAATGACAAAATTGTGCATGCAACCTCAGGTCATAACTGTGTTACATCTAGCTAGTTTTATAACTATACACTTTAATTTAGTGAAGAAACAGTTTTATGACCATATGGTTGCTTGATTTCACAGGTTTTGTTCAATTATAAGGCCAACTAGTGGTGCAAGCATACAATTTTTTTTGTGTAGCCTCAGATTGTGGTCGTACATCAGTGTATCAAATCTGGTGAAAAAATCTCTTTTCGTTGCGAAGTTATAATTTTTCGTTTTTTGCATTTTTCGGTTATTTCTGATGAACATTTTAATATAACGGCAGTAGAACTTTTTGTTCAAAAGGTAATGTAATGTTCTTCCTATGGTGTTTTCAAGTCGATCAGAATTACGCTCGCAGAGATATTCGCGCGTGTTTTTTAAGCGCTATTTTGCCGCAAAGGGTTAACCGTAAGGCGAATCCTGGCATGTTTGGTATCGTTGGACTTGGCAACTATTCAAAACTCCAAGGAAACAAGTCCCATGAAAATACGTTGATCACAGCCAAAGTTATAGGCCTATAAAACATTCGTCTAGCCACTAGGTGGCGCTGCAACGAAACTGTGCATGCACTCTCAGTTCCAGACTGGCATCTCAAGTACCAAGTGTCGTGTCAATAGGCCTAAGTTTGGTGAAGATACAGCCTAAAATCTGTGTTTTTGCGCTCTACGTAAATTTCGTTGACGCGCTATACGACAACGGATTGGTTTATCGAAATTCTTTTAATAACTTTTTGCCTTGAGTGTCTCTAGATGCTGCATACCAATTTTTGTGGCAATCGGGAAAGAGCTCTAGGACGAGTTCGCAAAAGTAGGTTTTACGAATAATTCAAAATGGCGGACAATTTTTCATGACGGAAAATGATGGAAAATGACGTCATAGGGTCCTATCGAATCGTCTTGAGCCAAGGAATCAGAGGAAACTGAAGAATTTCGTTTCTGGGACTTACAGTTCAAAAGTTATAAGCAAAAACGTAACTGCAACTTTGGACTGTTGGTGGCGCTAGCGGGTTTGAGATAGAGACTCCAAATTTGCTGTGGATATTATTTTGACTGTCCTGTATCAGTGTGCCAAATTTCATAACTTTTCTACGTACGGTTCTATGGGCTGCCAAATACCGCATTGGAACAGGAAGAAGAATAATAGTTAAGAAGAAGAAAAAGAAAACTAACGGATACAATAGGGGTCTTCGCCCATTCTGGGCTTGACCCCTAATTATACATAATAAGTATTAATAATTAATAGTAATGAATAAATATAGTATTTGTATTTTATGTATTATATTGTTGTATATTGTATTATTTTATAAATATATAACTTAATGTGTTATAGATTTCTGTGAAAAATTTGCCTGGTGTGCAATTTGTAGCCTGAGAGCAGTTAATGGATATAGTAAAGGCAGTAAAAATGAATATTATGCATTTATTCATATACAATATGCTGCCCTGCGCCCCTCAGATTGAAATTAAGATGAAGTTGTCATATGTGAGGTGATAATGATCTCTACGGCTGTCCGATGTGCGATCATCATCTTAATCTAAATAGCTGGATTTCCATTCTAACATGAAGCTTTTTTTTTCAAAATTTGCAAAAACAGCTAGCAGTCAGTCTTGTGGGTTTAATGTTTGCTATATCCAAATTTATTCGGCAAAAGCGTTTCCATATCCCTTTAGTCGCATTTACTCTTTTTCGCATAAGGCAAATACCACCTCGAGCGAGCGTAAACATTTTTTTTACGAATTAATGGATTTTTTTATTTAAAACTTGCCTGGTTTTTGATGCGAAAATGCGCCTAAAATCATGTTGATGGAAACATGGCTAATGTCTGCTGTTAATGTTAGACTGAGATTATAAAACACATCAACATCACCTATCATGCACCGGCCTTCGCGCCATGTCGCACTACCACCTTGGGTGTGCATTATTTTCGAATAATTCAACGGCCCGTCGTCAATTATTCCTTACATAATGCATAGCTATGAAACATTTCTCAACCAATCAGAATAAAGCATTCAATAGCCCTGTGCTATAAATGCTAGTAAAAGATACATTTGGTTAATGAAATGTTTTGTTTGCTGTAGTTTCATAAAATCAGTTAGGATATATTTTGCTCTATTTTATAAATGTTTTAAATAAAAACATTTATTCCCACAAAATGCATTTGCATTTGTTTCAAATATTTACACCCTCACTTTCCTTTCCTCTTGTCTTTTGTCTTCCTTGTACCCCTCTGTCAGGTGCCTGTTTTGAGGCCCATGGACCTGATGGTGGAGGCAACACCTCGTCGTATTTTCTCTAATGCACACACTTATCATATCAACTCCATCTCAGTCAACAGTGACTATGAGACATACATGTCCACGGATGACCTAAGGATCAACCTATGGAACCTGGAGATCACAAACCGAAGCTTCAGTATCCTTTCATCTTTGTAAAAAAAAATTTGTACGATTAAATATTATTCATGCATTTCAGTGATAAAATTGTGCTTGATATATCTAAGCTTTTATCTCTTTCATATTTTTTTTTAACTGTACATTTTGATAACATCAAGCACATTGTAAAGTGCACATGAATGCACATCTTCTACCGCTCTTTCTGTTTTAATGCAACAAGTTGCTACGTTGGCAGCTGGAAACGACTTACTGTAGTATAATAACAGGAAAACGATTTACTTTATTAGCAATAAATGTAGTCGTTTCATAACCATAAAAAGTGTTAATACAACGATTTGTAAAAACTCTGAATTATAGTAATATGTATATAAATCACGGTAATCCACCGCATCTTGCAAATGATTGATTTATTCTGTTTTTATTAATGCTACAGGTCATTTTCTACCCAGACACAAAAATACTGTCACCAAGCTAAAAACAAAAGGATTCTGCTAAACCACAAAGAAAACCAATAAACCGCCAGTCGACTCTCCCTGCTGTCACTTAATTCTGACAGATAACACCTCTGTGATATACATTACACCCATTACCCTTTATCAAGTGTCCGACACTAATCATGACCCCTGCCTGGCCTTCCCAAAGGTAAACGGTGTCTGGATTACTCAGGCACGTATGCCTATCGATCATCATTGATTTCCATTGTGACAGACCCTGTGGAGCTGGAATGAGAAGCTCTGCGGACAGTCCATATAGATTTGGTTAAGGGCTAGATACACAAAGCCTGTTCTTACCAAAGCGTACACTGTAAACCTCAAAACACATCTGTGATGGATAAACTGTCACTGCTAAACATATTTATGGCTGTTCTTTATTTCCTATATAGTGCTTCTCTGATTTAAGATGGTTGTGAAAGCGTAGCTGAGATGGTTTCTGTGTTTATCCAGTCCTTTGGGAAACAGAGCCGAATCCTATAGATACAGTACATACACATGAGTTATTAAATGGGATTGATGAATGATGAGGATACACGAAGTTCAATGTGTTTTCAGCGTGTGATTTGTTAGATGTTGTGCCTTCACTCTGAGCTGTCAGATATTGTGGACATAAAGCCGGCCAACATGGAAGATCTGACCGAAGTCATCACAGCGGCAGAGTTTCACCCTAACCAGTGTAACACTTTTGTGTACAGTAGCAGCAAGGGCTCAATAAGACTGTGTGATATGAGAGCATCCGCACTGTGTGACAACCACTCAAAACGTGAGTTCACAACTAGTTTAAAGGATTAGTCCATTTTCTAAAAAAAAATCCAGATAATTTACTCACCACCATGTCATCCAAAATGTTGATGTCTTTCTTTGTTCAGTCGAGAAGAAATTGTTTTTTTTTTTTGGAAAACATTCCAGGATTTTTCTCATTTTAATGGAATTTAATGGACACCAACACGTAACAGTTTTAATGCAGTTTAAAATTGCAGTTTAACGGAGTTTCAAAGGACTCTAAACGATTCCAAACGAGGCATAAGGGTCTTATCTAGCGGAACGATTGTCATTTTTGGCAAGAAAATAAAAAATATGCACTTTTAAACCACAACTTCTCGTTTATCTCCGGTCCTGACGCACCAGCGCGACCTCACATAATTGCGTAATGCCTTGGAAAGGTCACGTGTTATTTTAAACACTATACTGACACAGAGACATCTTGACGTGATGACGTTTTGCGTGAGGTCGCGCTGGCACGTCACAGGACCGAAGATAGACGAGAAGTTGTGGTTTAAAAGTGCATATTTTTTATTTTTCTTGTCAAAAATCACAATTGTTTCCTAGATAAGACCCTTATGCCTCGTTTGGGATCATTTAGAGTCTTTTGAAACTCGGTCGAAACTGCAATTTTAAACTGCATGTTACGTGTTGGGGTCCATTTAAATGAGAAAAATTCTGGAATGTTTTCCTCAGGAAACATAGTTTCTTCTCGGCTGAGCAGGGAGGGACATCGGCATTTTGGATGACATGGTGGTGAGTGAGTTGTCTGGATTATTTTTAAGAAAATTGACTAATCCTTTAGAAAACCAGGCTTGGGTCACTTGTAGGTGTCCTTGAGCAAGACTAAAGGGTTGGAACCATTTTGAAAGTCAGGACTAGACTAGTCTCTAGTGTTATTCTGGGTTAAGGTCTAGATCAAAGCTGTTTTCATAGCTTTGGATAAAAGAAAAGCATCTGTCAAAGTCATTATTTTTCAATTTAGGATTTTATACTGAAAAACAAGACAAAATGCTAAAACATTGCATTCTTCTCCATCAGTATTTGAGGAACCAGAAGACCCCAGCAATCGCTCCTTCTTCTCAGAAATCATCTCCTCCATCTCAGACGTGAAGTTCAGCCACAGCGGACGTTACTTAATGACCCGTGACTACCTCACAGTGAAGGTGTGGGACGTCAACATGGAGAACAGACCTCTGGAAACATACCAGGTCCATGACACTAAACTACAGTCATCATGGACATCTAATAGAAAACACACTTGAGACAGGGATATAACCACAACAGACATTGAGGGGGACATGTCCCCCAATAATCCGAAACTTTTAATATACATTTATATAGCCCTGAATGTGGTTTTGGTCCCCTCCAATGTTTAAGATGTGGTTACAGCCTTGACTTGAGATGGTCAATATGAAGAGTTTGGTTCCAAAACAAGATAACTTGTCAAAACTTGTTTAATATTGTGTTATGTTTTAATTGTGTTTCATTGTGCTTTTTTAGTTATGAAGGCTTAAATCAAAACAAACCAACTGCAGTTTCATTGAAATTACTTGGAATGAGATTTTTAAAAAATTATCTAGTTTTGGAACTTCATATGCACACACTTTAAAGTCACAAAATGAGCATTGAGACAATCCTCCAAAGCAAACACTTTCTGTCTTCAGTTTGCACTTGGCAAATGTTTAAAAAAATTATTGCATGTAAAAATCAACCCAGGTGGGCTGCACAGGTAAAAAGTGCACTAAAATACAAATTAAGTACACTTAGTAAATCTGCTATTTTCATGCACTCATTAGTGTATCAATATTTCAATCTCTACTATCGATATTTAAAAACACAATCAAACCCCTCTGTGTGCGTCAAACGACCTCTTCCACCGCTGCTGTAGTTGTCCATGTTCAGTTGTCTGTCATATATGACCATTCGGCAAATGTCTCAGAAGTTTGCGGGAGTGAGAAAATGGCAGAAAATTTAATAACGCCTGCAGCTTTCAAAGCCGACGTGTGGAAGCACTTTTTTACATTTACATTTTTTTACATTTTTGCTAAAAAAAGAAAAAGTATTGCAATGTATCGCAACACGCAACGTATTGTATCGTATCGTCGTGACACATTGTAGCTCGGGCAATGTGTCGTGATACGTATTGTATCGTGAGGCCCTTGCCCATACCCAGCCCTACTTATTGCACGGCTCTCTAAAATGCTTAATTCTTTTCTCAAGGAAGGTCTGTATTTGTTAAAAATGTGAAAATCAGATATTTAAAATCAATATTTCATGTCCCTTACCTTATTTATGAGGTAAATAGCTGTGTAATAAGGTTCTGATCACTCTGTCGGGATTATATGGGATATACTGTAGTAGGTCATAGGGTAAAGTATGTCATGCACTTTAAGCAAATAATGAAGAACCAGTGCTTAAACCTTAAAATTCTATAGTAGATTTTGTTAAAATATAAGATATTAATGTGAATATCATAAAACAGCACCATTTATACACAAAAGCCAGAATATTTTATAATCAGTGTTCAAAAGTGTAACAGGACAAACAAATTGTATTATTCAGTCTTGTAATTGACTCTTTTACAGGTCCATGACTACCTTAGAAGTAAACTATGCTCGCTGTACGAGAACGATTGCATCTTTGACAAGTTTGAATGTGTCTGGAATGGGACTGACAGGTACATCAGAGACAACCAAACCAGATTTCGCTAACGGTTTGTGGACTGCACTTTATGTAGTAATTTAAATAATTCTTGTATTCTTCTCCCATTAGTGTCCTGATGACAGGCTCCTACAACAACTTCTTCCGTATGTTTGATCGGAACACTAAGCGTGACGTGACGCTGGAAGCCTCTCGGGAGAACAGCAAACCCAGAGCCATCCTCAAGCCACGAAAAGTTTGTGTTGGCGGCAAACGGCGCAAAGACGAGATCAGCGTGGACAGCCTGGACTTCAGTAAGAAGATCCTTCACACGGCTTGGCACCCCAGTGAAAACATCATCGCTGTGGCCGCCACCAACAACCTCTATATTTTTCAGGACAAGATCAACTAGTCTGTAGGCACTATTTGTCAAGGACTTGGGATATGAACATTTGACTCACTAGCTGTGGACAGAGTCATCTAGAGAAACAACTCGATGGGCTTTGCCTTCAAATTAAACTGTGTCGCGATAAATCTAACCAAAATGTACAACTTAAAGGTGCACTGCAAACCACAGACAACGACTTTGGACTGCTTTTATTTCACTTTCCATTAACCCCCTCGCTGTGGCTTTTGTTGGTTATACACAGCAATACAGAAAAAAATGTTTTACATTTTAAGTTACTAAGCACTTTTTTGGTTTGTAGAGGTTAATGCATTGGCAAACTCGGAGGCAAGTGATGTAAAAAAGCCTTGTTGAAACAAAACAGTATTCAGCAAACATCATCGGATTCTGAAATCTTGTCAGGACTTAGAACGCAGATGGCTGTGAACATAGAAATATGTTGGTGTTGAACGCAGCTGAGGGTCAATTGATGCAACAAACATAGGAATGCTGTAAAATTCAAATGTAGCAAAAGTTGAATGCTTTTTGTTCCAATTTTATAAAAAATTCAATAAAAATCAGGATCAACTATTTTATTCTTTCTGGGATTTTCACGTTCTGGAAGAAAACTACAAAAATCAAACCGACCCAAAGAAAAAATAGTTGCATTTATTTCCAGTTAACGCGTACAGAAATATAGCAACATTTCCAAATCAAACCATATTATTAAGAAAAACATACACATCATTTATTGGATGATACAAGAGTTATTTCACGGGCGCATTCCTATAATCGATTTAGCAGCCTAATCCACTTCATAGCCACAAGAGGCTTCAGTACCAAGTGCGCCAGATGAACAAATGCATTCACTTAACCCCGCCTGCTGCATGAATTTCACAAACTGACAGGAACAATTTGCTTTGTTTGTGCTAGCCTACAACTAGTGGGCATACGGGGAATCATGTCGCACAGTTGGAGTACATAATACAGATGTTTCAAAGTCAGACAGCATCCGTGCTGTGATAAATCTAGGACTGACCCGCGCTCAAGTTCTTTGAGGTAGCGGTGACCTCACTTCGTAGAGCGGCGGGTTGGTTCTGAGGCGGTTGGAGGTGGTGGTGGTCCTCGCCGGTCCAGGTCCTCAATGTAGAACGTGATGAGTTTGCGGCGTTCCTCTGGAACACAGTCTAGAACCAGGTAACGTTTATCGTTCTGCAGGACTTTCTCAATATCACTGAAGTGCTGGTCTGACTCATGGATCAGCTTCCGGGATCTGGACAGAAAATATTAGAAACATATTACTGCTCAGCTAAAAATCTCATCAAACAAGATATAGGATTATGATGAATAGGGTTGGGAATCAAACTTCAATTCTCATTCCGGAATCAGATCCATTTAAAATTACAATTTCAATTCCACTTTAAGGGACATTCCACTTTTTTGAAAAAAGCTAATTTTCCAGCTCCCCTAGAGTTAAACATTTGATTTTTATCGTTTTGGAATCCATTCAGCTGATCTCCGGGTCTGTCACTAGAACTTTTAGCATAGCTTAGCACAATCCATTGAATCTGATCCATTAGCAACACGCTAAAAAATAACCAAAACTTTACTCTTCTGTAGTTACATCGTGCCTACAAAATCGCAACTTTTCCGTCGATCTTAGTAGACGATGTAACTACAAAAGAGTGAAGTTTTAAACAAGAAAAAATATTAAACTCTTTGGTTATTTTTTAGCACGATGCTAATGGTCTAATAAGATTCAATGGATTATGCTAAGCTATGCTAAAATTTCTAGCGCCAGACCCGGAGATCAGCTGAATGGATTACAAAACAGTAAAAATTTAATGTTTAACTCTAGGGGAGCTGGAAAATTAGCATTTTTTTTCAAAAAGTGGAATGTCCTTTTAAGATTATGTCACAAATGTCTTTGAGGGGGGTACACACCAAAGTCTGAGAAACACTGCTACAACCTGTGGTAAAACAACAGTAACACACATACCTATATGTGATGAATTTTGTTTCCTTCAAGAGAGTTCTGAAGTCTGCTTTGGCTGTAATGTATTTGTCCTTTATATAGTCCTCAAATTCCCGTTGCTTTTTCTAGAATTTGAGGGAAATATGGAAAAAACCAAATAGAGTAAACACCATGATGTACAGACAATGAGCACAATATAAAAACAAAACAAAAAACATTCATCTGACCCTGTCACTGCTGGAGAACTTGATGCAGCGCGGGTCCTCCTTGATGACCTTTTTCACTTCTTTCCATGTGGTGGTCAGTGTGATCTATTATTCAACATTACAGTATGAGCATATTATACACAACATATTAAATTTTACATTGAATTTGAACCCTACATATACCTACCAAATGGCTATGGTAAGTAAAGGATCTAAGTTTTACATTTTATAAATCAAATTCTTGCCACTTTACCTTTACACTATGCATTTGCCAGCTATGCATTATATCAGTATGTGTTTCCTGGGATTAAACCCACAATCTATTTGGTGCTAACACAAAGCTCTACCAATTAAGTTACAGAAACCCTGGCTCACCATTGAGGTTTCATCCAACAGCTGCCTGAAATGTTCCTTCTTCCTCTTGGCCAGAGCTTCCACGTGCTCCTCAAACAGTTTCTCCTTCTCGTGTCGCTCCAGCAGAGAGGACGACTCCCAGCGGTGGTCCTTACGAAGATTACGCCTCGTTTCTGACCACGTTGCATCCGTTGACCTGACCTAAGTGCAAAAACACATGATATCAAGAAAACATCACAGTGTAAAATGCTCTCGATTCAGTGTTAGAGAGAGCGAGCCGGCACTGACCATATCAGACATGAGAGCTTTGAAGTGCTGGATGGCTTCCTCGCGTTTATGCTGCTCTCGCTCTCTGTCGATCTCTTTGGTTTGTTCAGATCGAGCTTTCTGCACCTCTCTCTCTCTTTCCCTCAGACTCGCCTCGATACGAGCCTGTCTCTCCAGCTCCTTCTCTTTGTCAGCATCTACGCTCTACACAACACAAATGTCAGGAGAAAAGCACTGTGTTTCCAAAGAGAGATTTATAAACACACATTTTTCAATTACAATAACCAAACTGTTGAACCATGCACAATAAATCCACAAACATTTATTATAAACCAAACATTGAACAGAGCAAGTAACAGCACGAGGAATATGTGTCACCCTGGCCCACAAAATCAGTCATAAGGTTCAAAGTATGGTTTGTTAGGATAGGATAATATTTGGACTATTTGAAAAATCTAAATATTGAGAAAATCTCCTCTAAAGTTGTGCAAATGAAGTCCTTAGCAACAGATGTTAGTAATGATAAATCAATTTGTATATATTTATGGTAGGAAATTTACAAAATATCTTAAAGGAATATTCCATTTTCTTAAAAGAAAAATCCAGACAATCCACTCACCACCATGTTATCCAAAATGTTGATGTCTTCTTTTGGTCCGTCGAAAAGAAATCGTGTTTTTTGAGGAAAACATTGCAGGATTTTTCTCATTTTAATGTATTTTAATAGAGCCCAACATTTAACACTTAACTCAACACTTAACAGTTTTATTCAACGAAGTTTCAAAGGACTCTAAACAATCCCAAACGAGGCATAAGGGTCTTATCTAGCAAAACGATTGTCATTTTTGACAAGAAAAATTAAAAACATGCACTTTTAAAGCACAACTTCTCGTCTAGATCCGGTCGTGATGCGCCAGCGTGACCCCACGCAATACGTCATGACGTCAAGAGGTCACAGAGGACGAACGCGAAACTCCGCCCCAGTGTTTAAGAGTGTCTTGAAAGAGGACCGTTCCGACATTGTTGTATGTGGAATGATACTAATTAATGTCTTTGTGTCAGTTTACAATGCTCCGCAAATGTGCGTTTTATCTATGTAACACGTGACCTCCCTACGTAACTACGCATTTACGTTAGGTCGCGCTGGACCGGACCTAGACGAAAAGGTGTGGTTCAAAAGAGCATATTTTCCATTTTTCTTGTCAAAAATGACAATCGTTTAGATAAGACACTTATGCCTCGTTTGGGACCGCCTACAGTCCTCCGAAACTCCGCTGAAAAAAACTGTTAAGTGTTGAGTTAAGTGTTAATTGTTGGTGTCTATTAAAGTCCATTAAAATGAGAAAAATCCTGCAATGTTTTCCTCAAAAAACATAATTTCTTCTGGACTGAACAAAGAAAGACATCAACATTTTGGATGACATGGTGGTGAGTAAATTATCTGGATTTTTCTTTTAAGAAAATGGAATATTCCTTTAATGGAACATGATCTTTACTTAATATCTGTATAATTTTGTGCATAAAAATTAAACCCACACAGTGTATTTTTGGCTATTGCTACAAATATACTCATGCTACTTATGACTTTGTTTTGTAGTCCAGGATCATGTATAATAGCAGTATGTTCAAACCTTTGCCTGTTTCTCCACATATTGTTTGTAAAGTTCTTCTCTAGCAGCAGAGCTCTCCACAGCTTTGTAACGCTGGTCGGTCTCAAGCTTGTCCTTCACTTTGGTCCAGCGCTGGGTGGTGTCCACATGATGATCAGACAGTAGATCAAAGAAGTCCTGCTTCACCTGTAGCCAAAAACAGATTTTGACAGACTGAAGGAACATTTGACTTACATTGTGTCAACGTCACCTGTTCTGTCAAATATCCTGAAAGTAATGCACTTACAGTGGATCATAAAGAAGTTAGTGCTGACCATTTACTAAAGACACCAGAAAAAGACCACTAACAATAACGCAACTCAAAAAGAAATGATGATGGTGATTTTCTGCTTAAACTCACAAACTAAATAAAGTTCATTTCTGGGCAAATAAAGGACCATATCATATATGCCATCCATCCATCACATTGGACACATGCATGAAAATGTTTTGCTTTGTGAAAAACGAAAGGAGCCACAGAAACCGTTTGTTTATGTTTCTACTGCTTAAACCATCTATAGGGCTAAACGGGACAACAACGTGCATTTGCTTTTTACACACATGGATGCTAAAAGTGCTAATATTGCATGTATTTCGATTTTTTAATGTTACCCCACGGATTAAGTGTATGATGACTCTGTACCTTTATTAATTCATAGTATTTTAAACTCTCATAGCGCTATCTCGGTACTAAAACACCTCTCTACACGTGTTTGTAAATTCTTTATCTCCTGTTTGTATTTTTACTTATATGCAAAAAAAAAAGGTTTGCATTTGTAAATTATTCTTATAAAAACTTTTTGAGATTACAGTGATCATGCATCATATTTGATCAGCAATTTAAACACTGCATTTTTACTTACTACGCCATTACTGAAATAACGCCTTTTAAAGTGAACCGAAGCTTTAAATTACAAAAATATCCATTTCACTAAATAAAACACAATGCAATTTTCAAATCTTAAACTGGTGGTCTTCTTTTCCTGCTTCCAGGTTTTCCACTTAAAAACTCCACCATGTAAATAGGCAACTATCTTTTAAAGGGGATGAGATATGAGACACACGCATTGGTTTATTTACTCTTGTAGACTGTGCACCAGGCACATAGACAATTTTTCCCGTCATTAAACTAGAAAAAAGTGGATTCGGACATATCCTGTTGGACCGTGCGCTTAGATTGTTAAAATAGGGCTCCTAGACTTTATAGGTCCACTGTGTAGATTTTTGCAGCATCTAGCAGTGAGACTGTGAATTGCACCAACGGCTCACCCCTACCTTTCAAAAACCATAGAGAAGCTACGGTACCCACCACAGGACAAACACACCATCATAATATTTGTCATTAAGTGGTACAGTATCACATAGCACAGTGCTAGACTACACTACTGTATATTAATACGTTATTAGAGTTTGTGCCTCAAAATCTCTCAAATATTTACAATGGAAAGTACAATGGGTGGTCTTTATAAAGGGTCTTTTTTAATGTCTAACTCTCACCCCCTAAATGTGTTAGGATATCAATAAAAACACACAAAATAAAAAACAAAATTTTGAATTGTTCCTACAATATCCTGAGGTTGCTTAAAGCCTTTAAATATTTCCGAAACACATATTTTTGCAAAACTGTACCATTTAAAAACAAACAACACACATAAAACTTGATTCTTGGAGGTTAACTTCCAGTTATTTCAGTCTCGTTTGATCCGAGTAACCATATAGCGGACATGCTTTGTGTTGCTTCAGCCATGTTTAAGTGTATATTATTAGTATATATTATTATTATATATTATTCAACAATTATATATGCTAGCACAAAGTATCACATAATACGTGAATGTGTTAAACTAAGTTCTTGAGCAACCTCTAAATATTAATTAATATTAAAAAAATTTATTTATTCAAACATATTGGTAGGGTGAGAGCATGAACTTTTAAAGGTTCAAAAATAAGGACCACCCTAATGGAAAGTCACAATTTAGCAGTGTTTATCCACAACAAACCATTAAATGAAAGCTTACTGGAGTGTGTGTCTGTGAAAGACTAGTAACAGACCTTTTCTACTTTATTCTTGGAATCTTCTTTGTCTTTCTTTCTGAATGCTGTCATGAACTCTATGAACATGGCCTCTCTGTCCTTCATCTTTTCAATGGCTTTGAAGCGAGGATCCTTGGCGTGCTTTGCTGCAAACTCGCTGAATGTGGTCCTGCAAGTTTAAAGGGAAGTTATCAAATCTGTATCCACCACAAGTATAAAGGGATAGTTCACCCAAAAATGAAAATTCTGTCATCATTTACTCACTGTCATGTTGTTACAAACCTGTATACATTTCCTTGTTCTAAATAACACAAAGAAAGATTTTTGAGCAATGTTTGTAACTAAACCATTTTTGAGCAATAGTAGTATTTTTTCCTACTATGGATGTCAATGATGCTTCTGTTTCCTGCTTTATTACAAATATCTTCCTTTGTGTTCAGAAGAACAAGATTTTTATACAGGTTTGTTACAACATGAATAAAGACCTATCGCTTTGAGAAACAATCCTGCCAAAAATTACAAGTCAAAGAGTTGAATACGCAAGAGAGCTGATTTTATCTGAGAATTTAAAAAATGTATATAGACAGATTTAAATATACAAATCGAAACATAAGAGTCACTTTTATGTATGTATTTACCTGGACAACGTAAACAAAACATCTTGCAATACCTACAACAGTCGTACAACAGACCTAATGGTAAGTTTGGCATCTTCCATCATCTTCCTGAAGTCATCTTTCGCCTGCATGAGTTTATTCTTCCTCTCTTTCCTCTCCTCTTCAGCACGGGTCTTCACATACTGATCAAACACCTGCTCGGAGATGAATGATGGTGAATTCACAAAAACGTCGTCCACTATGGCAAACCACTCGAGTCTCAAAACAGCTGCACTACTCACCTGTTTCCTTTCTTTAGGGTTCAGCAGCAGATATCGAGGATCAAATACGATCTTGTGTAGCTCCTTGTCCCATGTAGAAAAAGCTGAAACCTGCAGGTAAGATGTGGACAGATACATGAATACATGACAGAGAATATAATGCTTCAGTTTTAAATAATACCTAAAAGAAAATCCAAGCAGTTTTGAATTAATGTTTCAGGTTTAATCATGCCGTTTATCAGTATAGTAAGAATTGGAGTGTATTTTATAAGTAAAGTTGGTAAGAAGTATTCAAGTCTTGTGTCTTGGTATAATTTCAAAACAATGTCTATTTTATCATTGATCTAAGTGCTGTTATACCTTATTGTTCTCAACCGTAGGTATGTTACTGTAAACTTGTGTTTTTAAAAAGGGAAAAAAATTATTAAATGCATTGCCTGTGGTAAATGGCAACAGGTGTAAATACCAGCTTATATTGAAGCCAGAACATGCCTTTAAATGTAAAAAATTAAAACACTTAGCTATCTCAAAAGGTATTTAATAAAGTCACATAACCCTGTATTTATTTCTGACCATTACACAAAATTTCACGACTGTAAAAAAAGGTTTCGTCAGTCAAAACCATCGAGAAAAGATCTATTCAATAGACAGCAAAGGAATATTCATTCTTACGTAATAAAGGCTTTCTTTATAAAAAGAAGTATCGTCATGCAACAATTCAGACTAAAAGTTAAAGGAAAACAACACTGTTTTTCAATATTTTACTATGTTCTTACCTCAACTTAGATGAATTAACACATACCCATCCTTCATCAATGCGTGCACTTCCAATCCTTGCGCGTCGTGAATGTGTTAGCATTTAGCCTAGCCCATTCATTCCTATGGCTCCAAACAGGGATGAATTTACAAGCCACCAAACACTTCCATGTTTTCCCTATTTAAAGACTATTACATGAGTAGTTACACATGTACATATGGTGGCACAAAATAAAATGTTTGTTTGGAGCCATAGGAATGAATGGGCCAGGCCAACTGCCAACACATTCAAGAAGCGCTGCACAAAGACCAAAAGTGCACGCACTGAAAAAAGATAGGTATGTATCAATTCATCGAAATTGAGGTAAGAACATAGCAAAAAAAAATTGAAAAACTGTGGTGTTTTCCTTTAAAAAAAAGACAAATTTAGATGATATGAGAGACAGATTGTGTGATTCTAATATAAACAGTAATAAGTGAGGATACAAACACTACTGTCAGGTGGGGCTGGGCAGTATGACCATATATACTGTATATATCCTGACACAGTAGACATGTTTGTTAACCACAAGAGATTCTGCTATACTGCTTATATGGTCATATATCCTCAACACCATTCTAAAAAATGAAAAAATTAAAACGTACATATCCGAGACACAAAATGCAGCAGGTTGTACAGGTGCTTCCAGTGTGTATATTTATTATAATTTTAACTATTTAGTCAGTAACTGTTTTTTTCTTTAAAAATATAATTAAACAGATAAATACTATACACCTTTCATTTAAAAGTATTTCATTCAATGAATTATACATTTTTGACCAATAAAGCTTCTTCTGGTCATACCACCTGCTCACCCCAAGCACAAACTATCTAACACAACTTCAAAGCAGTTCAGAGCACACAGGTAAGAAAGTGGAGTGACAGATAACAAAGAATTCAAGTTCTAATAATAATTAAGAATGATAACAACAAGAATGAACTTAAGATTGTACCTTGGTGGGCTTCCATTCAGATTTATGTGTCTAACATTACAGAGCTGGTTAGAGTATTGCGTTGGATTGAAGTATTTTACCCCTCTCTCCAGCAGCATGTCCCTGAACTGGTTCATGCGAGCCTCCAGGGGCACCAGGGCCCGATCGCGAGCAGCCTTCAGCTCGGCCTCCACGGCCGCATCTTTTCCTGTCTCAGCCTCCTTCCCATCGTCCTTCCTGTGAGGGAGAAGTAAAGAGAATAAATGAAAATAAATTCTGGAATGATGTTGCAAGTTTTTCCCCTTTCCTCCCTTTATTGTTGTAAAAGTTTTGAATTGGAAATGGGTCCAAATCTCATTTTTGGAGTATCCTTACAATAACTGCTCATTTTTGCGTTCTAAAAATTTGGAACAGATTGACAGATACAGGCTTCATCCTACGTTTCTTTTGGTTCTTCAAACCAAATCCCCAAACCGCACATCAACAGACATCAATGAGGAGCTGAAGTTTTGATTGATTCACTGGGGTTTTCCTAATGGAGGCTAGAGAGAGGTCAAACAAGGTGGGTTACCTTGGAGGCCCACGTTGGCATCACCAGAGCTTAGAAGCGTTCCCTGAAAAATAGTCCCCAGTGCAACAGGACCACTGTTTGGGGTCAGGGGAAGGCAGGCGTGAAGGGCACTGATGGGAAACAGTGACTGATTTGATTTGGTAAATGATATGGAGGCACCACTTTTCACAGACCCAAACTAAAGATTACCACAGCTAAGACAAATCAGCATTGGGTGCATTCTGCTAAAGAAAACTCCCGCAGAAGATTTCATTAACTCAATGTTTCAATCAACATTTTTTTGCTCAGGCCGAGTGCGGAAGTAGTCATACTTCCTTTTCACATGACTACAAAACAGATATAAAAATTTGGTGATGATTCTAGACACTTCTGCATAAAACAGCTAGGTGTGCCGCAAGGGTTAGTGTTTGGCCCGTTAAGATTCCTGTTGAGGGGCTTGGTACTTACTTCCTCTTCTTAGCCTTGGAAGGCTCGTCTTCCAGTGTGTCCTCTGTTGCTGCATCAAGCTCCTCTCTGATGAGGCCTGCACATTAAAATGAAATTAGAATACTTATAACTGTTGAAAGAAGTACATTTTCTAAAGAAAACGTGAATGGTGCATGCCCACAAAGAACTTGCCAACAGGTTGTTGCTAACTAGCCCGCTTCAAACAGCTCGACTCATGACCATATTCTGGTCCCTGTTCCTCCTGCAACCCAAGTCTATGAAACTATTCACCAATTTTTAGCAACCTTTTTATTATTCATTTGATGGGCCTCAGTTTGTCTATAACTGAACTCAAGCACTCAAAACACAAAAGATAAACATGGCAAATACTTTGGGTTAATTTTTATTAAATGTGCTTCAGTGTAATTTGTTAGTTGCTTTTTGATACTGGGTGTAAACATAACATTGTTGTTTCATTATGCGCTTTAATATTGTAATTTATCAGAATCTTCTAATCTCAGCTCTAAACTTTTCAATCTGTATCATGACAACCCTCATTTTAGTTACTTTGTGAACAATTTTCATTTGTATCACTTGCAAGACAATCTTTTAAATTGCAAAAAGTGCAATAGTGTAAATCACATAATTTTGATTTGCATTATGTAAACTTATAGATGGCTTTACCCATTTTCCTGCTCTCATTTGAACCCCTTTTGTGGGGAGGTTCTTGAACATATTTGTCCACATCAGAACGTCCCACCAGCTCGTCAGGTTTGACCCACATGGATAACCTTGTAGTTGGATTGTAGTAAAACACGCGATCATCTCCAGTCCAGACCACACACCTACACACAAAAATGTTAATTCTATCCGTTTAGAAGAGACTGTGTAAAGAAAAAATTAACTTTAACTTGAGGCTCACCAGGGTGTACCAGGAATCGGGTTTGTGGCTACAGGTCTGGCCTTCTGTGCTGCTTTTTCCTCTTCTGTCATGTCTTCCTCTCTGGGCAACTAAACCAACAACAACAGCTCAATAATGTGTCCCTAACGCTCAATATGTCTATACTGCTGAGTTTTGTGTACTTGCCTCTTTGGGCATGCCAAAGTTGATAGCTTTGCCACCCATATCTATATCCTTGGACTCTGAATCATTATCAACCTGGCCATCTTTAGCCTTGTCACTCTCTTTATCTGATCAGACATGCACAAAGTTATTTGAGAAAATAACAAACACATAAGTCACTCCTTTTCTGACTGTTAAACCCTTTTTGCAGGAGAAAAATTATACAGCATAGAAACATGAAAATCTCACTAGAAGAGAGAAGTTAGATGTTTTTAAGGACTATAAGAAGAAAAAATGGTTTCCTTTAGCCACGTCTAAATCTTTTGACAATGGTGCCCTTTAGTGTACATTTTTTATAATTATCTAAAACATAATGTTCAAAGGTAGAATATGCTCATGTTTGACACAAAGCTATAAGCCAGACTTTATATAGTGGGCTAGCATACCCCTATGCTTTAGTTCAGCAGGTTTGTCCCAAGTGGTCTCCAAAGTGCGATTGTTGTAATAGTAGATCCTCCCATCGGCCGTCTTATACTCTGTCCATTCAGAAAAAGGAAGAGTTCCTGCCATAGAAGTTGCAGTGAGGGCCAACTGTGGGTGCATCATGGGTACTAAAGGAGGGCCCATGCCTTGCAGCATACCTAAAAAAAAAAAAAATGCAGTCAACATCCATGCGTGAGGACTCATGAGAAGACTTTCAGATTTTGCATGTACATGTATTACAATACGAGGGCGCCATCTACTGGATGTTGAGTTATTCACATTGCTATTTTTAATAGGAATATTTTTGGGGAACTCTTTAAACTTAAACAATCTAAAAAAATCTTTAACAATATTCAAGGTCAAGTTTTACGTACCAGGCAATGGGATGTGCATGCCATGCAGAGGCACTCTGAATGGAGGTACCATGACTGGGGGGAATGCTGGGATTGCGGCAGGTGGCTGGGCCACAGACAGGCCTGGAGGGAGACTCTGAGGCAACAGCGGCACAGTCTGCACAGCTGTGACTGTAGCGGTCACTGTAGGAACACTGACCACAGCAACAGGGGTCACACCAACACTCGCAGGCGGGGTGGAGTCAACTGGAGGCATCTCAGAAAGACCAGAAGCTACACGAAGAAAAAAAAAAACCCAAATGGATGTGTGATTAAAGCAATTCAGTTGAATTGGGGGTGCAAAATACATCGATGAACAACAGTGATGCCTGCTTTACCAAGCACCATAATAGCATGTAAAAATGTCCATGATCAATCCTTCCTCTTTGTGAAATACTTACTGGTAGATGATTGTGTAGTAGCAGGGGTTGGGCTGCTGCTGGGTTCAGGGCTGGTGCTGACGGTCTGGTTGGGAGAAAGACTCTGAGTGGAGACTGGACCAGACACAGCTGTGACAGAGGTGCTAGATGCAGTAGTGACAGAACTGTTTGATGATGATGATGTTGCTGCTGCTCCTCCAGACTGGGCAGCCATTAGAGGATTGAGCTCTGACTGCTGGATGATCTTTACTCCCTCCGGTTTGGTCCATACCGACTCACGTGTCCGGGCACTGTAGTAATACACCTGGAACAGTGTGGCAGAAAAATTAAACTTCATTTTCAGAAAAAAAAGTTTGAAATGATTGACTATGCTTTGAAGGTTGATGATGTGTGTGCAAGTTGACTGCTACGGATGAAGAACTTGTAATAGCTAAGCTTATTCAGTACTTAATTTTGCAGTAATATCTTTACCATTTAAATTGTAGTTTATACAAATTAAGTACCTTTCCCTGTGGGGTGGTGTTCTCTACCCAGATTTCCTCACTGGGCAAACTTGAAGTAGCCCCTGCTGCTGGTGATGGAGGCATTCCAGGGGGGAAAATCATACCGGGAGGAGGGGGCATGTTACTCATAGGTGGTGGCATAAATTGTGGCCTCTGATGAAAAAGGACAAAATCAATCATATATTAATAAATTATATAATAAGTACAAATCTGCCTTGACTTCTGTGTGTGCATTATCACCCCAGGCTGTTTATTTGATGCTTAGGCTATTGGATATTGAAGTACAAGAGAGAAGGCAGAAATTGCCCCATAGGCACAATTTTGGTAAAGACTAACATTAAAAGTAATCTCTCATGTGTGTTTACTAAAGGCATAATTTTTTGAATAATCCCTTTAATAATCCCAAACCGTTCGTGGACCCCGTTTACTTCCATAGTATTCTTTTTTCCAACTATGGAACTGAATGGGGTCCACAAACGGTTTCCTTACAAACATTTCTCAAAATATCTTCATTTGTGTTCATCAGAACAACAAAATTTAAGGTTTGTAACAACATGACAGTGAGTAAATGATGACCGAATTTTCATTTTTGGGTAAGTTAGCACTAATCACAGTAAATACCTGCAGGTGTGGGGGACCAATGGGTGGGGGTAAAGCTCCGGGTGGGGCTATAGGAGGCATACTGGCATCAAACGGTGGTCGTCCAAAAGGAGGTCTGGGGGGTGGTGGGGGTCCTCTCATCATACCGAAGGGCGGAGGTGGGGGTCGTAATAATGGAGGGGGTCCTCGTAACACTGTGTTGGGAGGTGGAGCAGGGCCATGAAAGCTCATGGCCTGCTGTAATGCCATCCTGAGGACAAATAATGATATGTTATTAAAGGGGACATTTCATAAGACTTTTTTAAGGTGTCAAATAAATCTTTGGTGTCCCCAGAGTACAAGTTTTAGCTCAAAATACCTCACAGATAATTTATTATGTTAAAATTGACACTTTGTATGTGTGAGCAAAAACGTGCCATTTTGGGGTGTGTCCTTTTATATGCAAGTGAGCTGATGAAATGCAAACACTGATTGCCATGATGGTGGTTTGTTGAAATTGAAACTAAATTGTGCTGTCAATTATTTCTCTCTCTTTCTCTCTCTCTCTCTCTTTCTGTACTAAATGGCAGGGCCCTGGTTGGATAGTGCAGATTAAGGGGCCGTATTATCCCCTTCTGACATCACAAGGGGAGCCAAATTTAAAATAGGTCATTGGCCTATTTTTTCCACATGCTTGCAGAGAATGGTTTACCAAAACTAAGTTACTGGGTTGTTCTTTCTTATATTTTCTAAGTTGATACAAGCACTGGGGAGTGGGGACCCAATTATAGCACATAAACATGGAAAATGTCCGATTTTCATGTTATGTCCCTTTAAGGTATCTTGCATTTTAGGCAAAGATATATAATTGAAGAGTTTCGTTGCAAAACGAGATAACTCCGGGGTTTTTTTTCAGAAATCTCGTTTTTTGGTTGTGCATTCTAATTAATATCAATGCAACTGCAGTTGGTTTGTTTTGATTTAAACCTTTATAACTTAAAAAATACAGCTAATTAGCACCATAAAACAAAATAATAACATGATAACATAATAATAAACATGTTTTGACAAAAATGTTAAAAATGGATTTATCTCGTTTTGCAACGAAACTCTTCAATTGTTTTTTACAATACTGTGAAAGCCTTTTGACATTTTTTCTGTGTTTTAGTAGTTGCATGATACAGTACTGCATTACATGCTATTACCATGGTGGGTTTGTGTGTGTGTATACACACATACATATACATATATATATATATATATATACATACATACATACATACATACATACATACATATATATACACGCATTGTACGTCAAAGTACAAAATTATAAATGATAAACGTTATCGTTATGGCATTGATCAATAAATAGATGCATTGTTGTCAAACCTGTAGGCTAAAGTTAGCTATCAAAGCACGTAAGCTACAGATATACAACATGATGAACAGTTTATCGATACATGTTATTGTTCTTTAGTCTATTTTGTTTCATACTTTATTTTTTATTTGTTTAAACAATTCACAGTTGGCCAGAGTGAACGATATGGCGACACCAAGCTAGCAAACAAGCTAACTATGCTAACATGTAACAACGTAGGCGTTCACACTAGATTACCAAAATCAAGTGAACATACTCAGTATACACTATAACGATTTGCTCACAATGCAAAAGTGAAAATAATCTGAACGATTTATTGTTATAATGACTCGTTTTGTCTACACTTCAAATGCCGATGCGATTCAGTCTAAATGTTAGGCGGTTTATTACACTTAGTTCATCTCGTTGTGTCGCGTGCTAGCGATGTAAAACAAGTGCATGGGGAATTGAATTTTGCGTTAACCTACAATACATGAAGTACAGTCACGATTACATTTTTACTGCAGTTTTCTCACCTGTTTTCCCCAAGTCCAGCGCTCTCTTCATCTATATTCTCCGCCATCATACTAGAAACTACACATACAACAGCTGAACTTCCTGTTGGTGAGGGAAAACTTCCTCCAATCGTTTCCTCACACTCCTCCTTCACGTTGTTGCTGAATTCACAGGTTATTAAAGCTACAGAAACGCTTTAAAATCAGAAAGATGTGAATTTACAGTAATTTATTTATGAAAGATTATGATAGTTAAATGTATTTCTTTTGTTTAATTGTTAGGTTTTCTTTGTACAACGTATCAGTTACAGGTGATGACGTAAAATACACTCAATCTTTTCATTGTGATTTTATAAATTTGTAAAGTCTTTGCAAATCAACATCAGCAGCCTGTGCAAAGTTTAGTTTTATATCAGATTGCAATTTGTAAAAGCATCATGCACTGTGTAAGCAATTCAAACAATTTTTATTTTCTGGCAGACACATTAAATATACATGTCATATTACAATATACATTACAAAATCACAGTCTAATATATCATCTATTGGCTTTTGTCCCCCAAATTGCAATGAAAATTGTAGGTATATTTCTGATTCTGGACAGGCAATTCTTCAGTCCTCAGGCCTTCAGAAAATGGCATCTGCCAGTAACAGCCTGATCTTGGAATGGCACTGTGGGGAAAATACATTTAAAATGTTTCAGCATTTTTGTTTCAGCATTATAAAACTACCTTACAAATCAATGTTTAAGATCATTTTAAAACTTACACTGATGGGTAGAACTGGGGTGCACACATGCAAAGGTGTGGAGAGGCAGTAAAGTAAGGAGTGTTAAGAAACATTCTTGAGGGATTCATTGCTTGTGGTGGTAGGTAGAGATGGGCAGAGCTGGACACTGGCATCGAAACACCTTGTTGCATCTCCATGGTTTGGTTAAAGCTGGCTGTATCATGAATGTGGAACATAACATCAGAGAATTATTCATTAGTGTGATTTTGACAGGGATTTTCCTTCACATTTAAATGACAATTTTGCATCCTTATTTGCTATTTTAATTCAAATTCAATCCAAAATCAGGTATTTAATAACAGTTCACCCAAAAATGAAAATTAGCCCACATTTTACTCATCCTCAAGCTGTTTATTACTTTTTCTTTTAGCCAAACACAGTCAATTATATTAATCCATTATCCATAGATATTTAACTGTATGGAATAGTTTATAATATATGGATGTACTTTTTGGAGCTTTAAAATTGGGCACTATTCAATGCCATTTTAAAGCTGAAAAGAGCAATACTGAAAAAAATGATTCATTCAATTTACAATTTTTTAAGGTAAGTGGTTGCAATCAATTTATTTAAGCTACATTTAAATACAATTTTTTGTTTTGTTTTGTTTAAATGTACAGGTAGTTTAAATAAATTGATTGCGACCACTTTACACTTTTGAGTAAATTGAATGAATCATTTTTTTCATTAAATTATATAATTTAATATTTTTTATTTAAAGGTGCAGTGTGTAATTTTTTGAAGGATCTCTTGACAGAAATGCAAAATAATATACAAAACTATATTATCAGGGGTGTATAATGACCTTTCATATAGAACCGTTATGTGTTTATTACCTTAGAATGAGACATTTTTATCTACATACACAGAGGGTCCCCTTACATGGAAGTCGCCATTTTGTGCAGACATGTTTCTACAGAAGCCCTTAAAGTGTGTTTACTAAGTTGTCTCTGATGATTGCATATTTGTCCGGTGGCGGCTACCATAGCTTCTCTGTGTTTCAAAAGCGAGGGGTGAGCAGTGGACTGAGCCGTTGGTTGCAATTCGCAAGCTCAGCACTAGATGCCGCTAAAATTGACACACTGCACCTTTAATATAAATATTTTATTTATTTACTATTTCATATTATTTAATACACTCTGACTGTGTTTGACTGAAAGATAAAAACATATACACCTAAGATGGCATGAGGGTGAGAAAAATATGGGCTGATTTTCATTTTGGCTTGAACAATTGAGTTCTGTGCCATTCAAATTCTGATTTCTAAAACGGTGCACAACCCTGTTACTTTTTAAAAATCACTGGCCCTTCTACTGTACTTGTGAGCTCATACAGAATTAACTGATATTGTTATGCTTTTTTTGTTTTACAGTGTATTCAATAAAAGCAAGACCATTAAAATTACACTGGGTTAATACAAAGCTCTATCATGGAGATGTGTGGGGATGTCCATTGAAATGCAGCTGTCTTATTAGCTGTGTATGAGTAAAGTATGAGATGTAATTTAAGATTTAGAGTTACTGTGTTGTAAAAAGAGGGAAAGTACGGTACAACTCCGGTCCTGAAGTGTCCAAGTCCAACCGAGTTCTGATTCAACCCTGATCAGACACCACTGGCTGTATTTTGTATATTATCCTGAAAACCATGATATCTAGCTTTGTTCAATTGTGTTTGATTAGGAGTAAGGATTCAAAGAATTTAAGCTGTACCTGTAGTATTAAATCTGCTCTGTCCTAGTAAGCCATTTTCTCCGACAGATGTTTGGGGGACTGGGTAAGGAACTGATCTCTGTCCATATGTCAGAGTGGAGGGTAAGGACGTTTGGGAGACAGGTGGTTCTCTTGGGGTATGATTCTTCTTTTTTGGCTGAAAGACCCATTCTGTGTTGATTAGGAACAATGGGAAAATAAATTAAAAGCATTTACATGTATGCATTCGGCAGACATTTTCATCCAAAGTTTGAGGTACTATATTGTGCTTTACTTGTTTACGAGGGTACCACCCAAGTGACAGCTTTGGTACCTTTTTTTTCTAAATGTGTATTTATGTCCTTTAATATTTTTGAATATGCCTCCTTACCTGGGTACATCTGCCTGTGTTGTGCACAAATTTTGTGTGCTTCTTCATAGTATGGCTTCTTCTGATCTCCAGACAGTTTGTGCCATTCTAACCCCAGCATGACACTGATGTTGCTGTTGTCAGCATTAGGGTTGGCCTGGGCAAGGATGGGTCGGTGGATCTTCGCCCACACCATGAAAGCATTCATTGGCCTTTTGATGGTGTCTCTCTTACGCCTGTACTCCTGTATTTCTTTATTCACTAATAAAATAATATTCTGGATTATTTTCCTAAACTCATATAATTCCAAACTTTCCAAAGGTCTATTTTACCGTTACAATTGCATTAGGTTAATTACGTACTAGTACATGTATTACATCACTTTTAGGGGTTATGTTTGTGGAAATGCAGTTGTCTTAGTTTAAGAAGAAAAAGCTATTATAACATGACATGAAAAAAGTGTCGTTGGACTGAATGAGTGCAGTGCACTTAGTGAGGTCCACTAGTTTTGGACAGCACTAAAAATGTCTGTGTTACAGATCAGCAATGTTATTAAAGGGATAGTTCGTCCAAAAATGAAAATTCTGTCATCATTTACTCACCTTCATGTTGTTACAAACCTGTATTAATTTCTTTGTTCTACTGAACACAAAAGAATATATTTGGAGCAATGTTTGTAAACAAACCGATCAAAAGCCCCATTCACTTCCATCAAAGTATTTTTCCTACTATGGAAGTCAATAATGCTTCTGTTTCCTGCTTTATTACAAATATCTTTTTGTGTTCAGTGGTACAAAGAAATTAATACAGGTTTGTAACAACATGAGGGTGAGTAAATTATAGCAGAATTTTCCTTTTTGGGTGAACTATCCCTATTGCTCTCTATTATCCCATATACGGCAAAAAATAGCCGACATTTCTGCCAAAATATGTTAATTAAATATATTTTTGAATTTGAAAATATAGTTTCATATATTATCATTTCAAAATGTATTTCAGGGACAACAAATATCTTACATTTCTAATTTTATAACCCATATGGCAAAAAATATGTTAACCAACCAAAATATAAAGGTTTGTATAAATTGTATAAAGTATAAAATGTCTAAAATATAAAATTATAATAATTTTTGCAGTTGAAAATACATTTAAATGTTCAATGTTGTTTACAGGTCTGTACATACAAAGTTTTTCTTCCAATGCGACGTGAATATAAATGCTTTTTAAAATATATTTCAAAATATATTGTTGAAAAATAAATTTTTATAAACAAAATATATTTCAGTACATATATTTTTTGCATACACTGAAAAAGAGATTAATTCAATTTACTAAATTTTTTTAAGGTAAGTGGTTGCAAATAATCAGTGTTTTAAGCTACATTTAAAAAAATTTTGTTTATATGTAGCTTAAATAAATAATTTAAAGGGGCCATGGCATGAAAATCTGACTTTTTCAATTTTTAAGTGCACTGATTGGGTCCCCAGTGCTTCTATCAACCTAGAAAATTTGAAAAAGATCAACCCAGTAACTTAGTTTTGGTAAACCATTCTGTGCAAGCATGTGAAAAAATAGGTTGTTGAAATTTGGCTCTCCTTATGATGTCATAAGGAGCTCTTATTATAATAATAATACCGCCCTTTAATCTGCACTATTCAACCACAGCACTGCCATTTAGTGTAGAGAAAAAGATAGGTAGAGAAAATATTTGAAGCACAATTGAGTTTCAATTAAGGATGTCAAATTATGCAATTTCCCATATTCGATGATCATTTAAAACAGTGGTTCTCAATTCCAGTCCTCGGGACCCCCCTCCAGAATGTTTTAGATGTCTCCTCATATGAAACACCTGATTTCACTCATCAGGCTCCTTAATTAACACACTAACAAGCTGATGAACTGAATCAGGTGTTTCATATAAGGAGACATCTAAAACATTCTGGAGGGGGGTCCCGAGGACTGGAATTGAGAACCACTGATTTAAAATAACGGTCAATCAATCGAATAATTGTTAACAGTAATAGTGCAATAAGCAAATTAAAAGATTTTATTTTGTCTAAATAACATGCTAGTGGGATTGTAAAATGAGTCAATGTAGTTAGTGTTTTGATAAATACCATCAATTTAATCTCGTAATGAAATATAATGACTAATAGACACAGTAAACTCCGCCTCATACAGGCACTCCACACAGTCGGATGAAAGTCTGTGCGTCCATGACAAAATAAGTGTTTCTTTATCATCAAGTGTTATTTTTCTAGTTGTTCACCTCGCTTTCTGAGTCGTTGATACACTGCTTGTTGAAATTATATCCAAGAAGCACATTTTCCCTTCGTCACCTCAGGTTTAGACCTGCGGCGTACTTTCAGCAAAGATGCTTATATTATGAAGATTTCAACCTTCCATTAGAAAACCCGCAACAGTGTTTAGGCGCTAATGATGACCCTTTCAGATCCACTGCGGATGCCATTTCGTTGCGTTAGCAGCCAGCCTCGTCTCGCATAAGGTTAAAAAGCCCAGGTGTATGTTTGGCATCGAGCATCGTTGTGATCATAACGTCTTCGCGCTTGTTTTATTTTTTCACCAACTGTGCATGTGCTTTGCGCAGGCGCCACACACACGTGCTTGCTTTTTCGACAATCGTTAAGTTTTATCGATTTCATTCTTATCGACAATTAATTGAAGATCGGTTAATTTTTAACATCCCTAGTTTCAATAGAGACAGAGCACAGTTATGCAAATTTGATCCAACCGTCTCCATTGACTTTGTATTGCGAGAAGCCGCCTCCTTGTCATTTCTGGCTTATAACAAAAAACTGAATAATGCCTAAAAGCTGCTGTGTGACAATATGTACAGCTAACAAGCCAAAGAACCCAGAAATACGTTTTTATAAGCTGTCAAGCCGTAAAACCCAGTCTTTAAGGAGAATAAAGTGGATCGCCGACTACGTTTCCCCCTATTGGACGCAGTTCTACTAATAGTATTACTATGAAAAGTTGCCTGTATCCATTTCTGTGTCTTTAAACACTCGTTTTTTGGGGTCGACAGCTTATTAAAACTTATTTACAGATTAAACTTAAAAACAGATGAATACCTAAAAGCTGCTGTGTGACAAGGTGTACATCTAACAACCCCAAAAAACCAAATACGTTTTTATAAGCTTTCAACTTCAAAAAAACGAGCGTTTAAAGACACAGAAATGGAAACAGGCAACTTTTCATAGTACTCCTATTAGTAAAACTGCGTCCAATTCACCTTATTCCGCCACGCCCCTTTTTAATTCTTCGCTCTTCCGCATTTTGTCAACCGACTTCCGCTGCTAATATGGCACAGTGCATTCGGTGGTTAGTTTGGGGGTTAGAAGATTGTTTGTAGTTCACTATAACTTTAACCAAATGACAAATATCGCTACTGCTGTTAATGTTTTAAATTAGGAGCACGGAGAAAACTTCATAAGACGCTCGGATAGTCTTATATCGTCCCATCAATCGTCTCGTGGTTAGACGATATGAAGCGGCCGCGGCAAGTAACCTGGCATATTTAATTACCTCGTCCTGTCAGGAGTTGATGGATCAGCATTGGAAATTATTAAAGTACTTATGCCTACCAATATTTACACAGTGATTTCGTCTTTTTTAAAGCAAATGTGCACCTTAGCCAGTCCAATAACTATTTCGTTTTTATGTGGTACCATGATAGAACTCATTTGCAAACTTGCCAACACTTATTCCTTCAAATCAGGAGACTTAAATCCTTTTAAGTGGAATCTACAAAGCTCACATATGGTTTAAGAAATTCCTTACAGATAATATCTGATCACACTGTAAAGGTTTATATAACTGCATGGCAGGTTACATCTGATCACAATGTAAAGGTTTAATATAAATGCACAACATCTGATCACATTGTAAAGGTTTAATATAACTGCACAACATCTGATCACATTGTAAAGGTTTAATATAATTGCACAACATCTGATCACATTTTAAGGTTTAATATAATTGCACAACATCTAATCACATTGTAAAGGTTTAATATAATTGCACAACATCTGATCACATTGTAAATGTTTAATATCACTGCATCTGATCACATATGAAGGTTTAATGTAACTTTACAACAGGTAAAGCAAGACCACCCTGCAATAAATTAAGACACAGCTTTATCGGAGTCATCAGGAGCTGATCCCAAGTGTTTATCTGGAAGCTGTTGGTGTATGTACTGGTAAAGTGCTTGGCGACTGTGTAATGGATGCAATATCAACCCTGTGTAAAGCTGACACAAAGATGGTTGTTTCTCAGCAGAGATATGTACATTTGTGCCAGCTCAACACATTGAAGCAGTTTCTCGGACAGGGTTTACAGGACTAGGATTTAATTATATTAGGACATTTTAGTTTTTACAAACAAACCCTACAAAAAAACAAGACTGGTGCGCATCTTGTGACAAAACAATGGCACTCATATATGTTGAGGTATGTCAGTACAAGGTGTTTTTAAATTATTGTAGCTCAAATCTGCATTTTAGCCTGGTACCAGAATAAGCCCTGTCCGGGAAACCACACCATTGTTTTCCCATATCAGATGTAGGTTGCTTCAGGTTGAGTTGTGATTTTAAAGTGTAGTTGTGGTCAGAGACGGATGGATCCTCCCATTGTGTTTCTGCATCACAGTTTAGGAACATGTTGATTGTATCATCCTCACAGTTGTCCACTGCATCACTACACATCAATGCATCTGTGAAAACAATATAACCATAAACAGTTTTATGTTAGTATTTAAAATAAACTTGCATCATGAGAATTAATATATTATAAATGGCACCCATAACAGAACAGTGTGTAAGAGAGAGATGCATTAAAAAGAGACAGTAACATTATACACACAACCTTTAACTTCAGTGTTAAATAATACGTTGTTAAATAGGTCATTATCAATATCTGAATGAGAAATGAACTGACATTCTAGCATCTGAAATCTCAGTAACTTGTAGAAATCACGTAAGAATGCAATGTACTATAATATCTCGTTGTAGCCTACTATCGTAAATATAAAAATATAGATGGACAATTAAAACCATTCAAATAGTTGCATTTTATAAACTAACGTTACTGATCTTAAGTGTATTTGTAGAACGGACTTCACAAATCTAACTTTAGGCGAACGAGCACAAAGTTAGCTAAGATAGCTTACCTGAAACTGGCCACCTTTTCAACACCCGGCGTGGTTTAAAGTTACCGGAACATCGTAGTCGAACCATTACTTGGGATAAGGGTGTTCCTCAGTTTGCTTAAAATTGGTAAGAAAGAAACGAGTGAGCTTTTTAAGCTTAACGCGTCGCCTTCAGTCACTGCCTCAGCTGCTCATTGTCTATGCGGCCGGAAGAACGTTGACAAAATGAGCGAAATGGCGCCGCCCTTGTTGTCGTGAAAAATAAGGTGAATAGGGGGAAACGTAGTCGGCGATCCACTTTATTCTCCTTAAAAGCTGGGTTTTACGGCTCGACAGCTTATAAAAACTTATTTCTGTGTTATTTGGCTTGTTAGCTGTACATATTGTCACACAGCAGCTTTTAGGCATTATTCAGTTTTTTGTTATAAGCCAGAAATGACAAGGAGGCGGCTTCTCGCAATACAAAGTCAATGGAGACGGATGGATCGCTTTCCACCCCGGTGGGCGTGGTTCTCAGGTTATGACCCGCTGCGCTCTGTCTCTATTGCAACAAACCACCATCATTGTGATCAGTGTTTGCGCTTCATCAGCTCATTTGGATTTTAAAGGACACACCCAAAACCGCACATTTTTGCACACACCTACAATGTGGCAATTTTAACATGCTATAATAAATTACTTATATGGTATTTAGCGCTAAAACTTCACATATGTGCCCTGGGGACACCAAAGATTTATTTGACATCTTAAAAAACTATTGTGCCATGGAACCTTTAAATAGATCTTTTTTTCAGAGTAAAACCGTACCCTTTCTTGTCTTCGGATGCACTTTTCTGATCCACTTCAAATGTAGTGTGTATTTAAAAAATATATTTGAAAATATACTTTTTGCCGTATGGGATCCCTGTTAGTGAGAAATCCTGATAACTCTTTATATTACCTGTCTCTAGTGAGGCTTGAACTGGAGGAAAAGGTGGAAATGTAATCTTGTCAAGGTTATCCTGTTGAATCCCACTGTCCTGCGTCTGGGATTTGTTGACTGGGTTGAAATCGTCATAATGTCGTTGATTTTGCCTGTAAATCGTCTGACTCTGGATGTTAACTCGAGCTGGTTCACCACCGCCGAGCTCTTGAATGTGGACGGCAGGAAAGTCAGATTTCATCAAAGCATCATGGTCCTTGTTATCGGCTCTACTTTGCTCAGTTTTGAACATGGCCCGAGCTCTATTTTTAGGATGTCTATCCATAAGTTTGGTCAGTCTGTCGTAACTCAGCAGTAAAAGTAACGGTCGTAGATTTTTGAAGATTATGACGCGCGAGCTCCGACAGTAAATTAAACAAAAACAAACAACTGCGTACGCGACACTTTCGCGCCCACATATATAACGTTTACAAGAGTTTAATGAGGTAATCGTGAATTACTGAAAGGTCATTTAATATTTTTGAGGTTAAATTTACACAGCAGATTTTTTTCTGATCCCGTTTAGGATAAAATAAAAATTAACGTATGCGACATTCATTCATATGTCCACATGATGGAGACACAGGACAAAACAATTGTAATAATTGTATCCAATTCATAAACATTTTGCGATTAGAAATACTCATCAAATTAGAAAACAGGATAATAAAATAAAAACACACACTCAAACAGGGCTTTAAGGTTTTAAATCTAATCAAACTCAAAAACATTTTCAACACCATTACATAAAAGTCTCAATTCACAGTTTTTGATGAAACTGTTTAATGTTAAACAAAGTTTTCGAATACAATAAAAAGAATGACATCTGCGAAGAAACTTTAATAAAAGAGGCGCTTGATCTTCTGTTTCTCCTTACATTTGCATAAACTAATTAGATTTACTAAGGGTGTTTTCACATATACACTGTTTAGGTCGGCTCAAATGACGTGTCGCTCCGAGTACGGTGCGTTTGGGTCAGTGTGAACACAACAGCCGCACTCGGGTGCGCACTAAACGGCCGCTCCGAGACCGCTCTAAACAGGTGGTCTCGGCGCGGCTGTCGCCGAACTCTGGGGCGACCCACCTGTGGTGTGAACACTGCCGGACCTCGGACCGAACCAAATACAGGAAGTTCTCCACATGTTTGAGCCACTGGGCTTCCGTTGTGACGTGAGCCGGGTGTTATATTGTGGGTTAACAACAAACAAGCCAATCTGGTCCGTTGCAGAGAGATTCGCTGTCTCCTTTACGTTTGAGCTGATGATTTTATAAATGCATAGCTGTCCTCCACGCACTAATAGTGACATTACGGGCTTTTTAGCAAACGGCTCCGTGAGAAAGGCTTTAATAGAACAGCTACGCAATTTCGCGTTAAAGCAAAGAAACTTCGCAAAGACGTGCATTGTTTATCTCCACATCTTGATAGCTGCGCTCTCCCTGTCAGGCTGGTTGTCATGGAAACGTGGGGGTGGTCATGAGACGGTAAGAGCTGTCAGAGACCAATGACAGCGCTGACCGTTGTCACATGGTGTACGGTGCGGCATTTCGAGTAAAGTAAAAAATATATATATGTGAACACGGACCGCACTAACTGAAAAATGATACAATGTATTTTGGTGCGCTCCGAGGCCGCACCACGGTGCGCACCAACATATGTGAAAACAGCCTTAATCATTTCCTCATGCCTAAAACAATGTATATATGCACATGATCTCTCTTTATGTTAAGTATTAAAATAGGAAACTAAACCCCTAGGGATGTAAATAGTAATAAAATAAAATTTTGGTCATTTTGAACATAATGCCTCAGTGTCTGATGGAGGACCCAAGTTAAAGCAGCACATGGGTAAATGAACAAAACAAAAACAAAAAAGTGACATTAAAATTCATTTGGGGTTCACAATGCCTTCATTGATTTAATCCTCTCACTGACTTACATTAAACATAACACTGACCTGCAACAATGCTTTATTATAAATGTAAGACACTTCATTCATGCAAAAAAAAATTAACATATGACAATTATTATGCGGCATTATAAACACCAATTCAAGTAGTTAATGAAAATGTTTAACACCACTCCTGCTACCGGTTGAGAAATCTGGGGCTTCTGTTCTCACCCATACTCACAGTAATCTTAGCATTAAGTGCACCTATGTATCTTCTGCCCTATAATTTATGTACGTGTAACTACATCTGCTTATCATCTCTATGAGATTCAGCTTTAAAGCGACACATCACTCTGCAAGATGAAGTACTGTTCAAAACCTTCATATTGATCATTATCATTCAAAAACGCACTTTAATTTTCAATCAGACGCTTGCTACACAAAAGTACTGAAACTATATCTACAGATATACGTTTTCCGACTCGCTGTACAAGCCTGAGGAATATTCATATAAATCCAAATAGCTGGAGTGGTAATGGATGTTAAGGAGTGACTATATGTAACAATTCAAACAAAAAGACTAATAAAACAAAAAACGAATATTAAGGACCTGTGGTAATTTGTCCCATTTTATACCATCTGAGAACCGAGTAAAATAATTTATTTCCTGCACACCCAGATATTTACAATGCCAACCACTAGCAGTCTTTAAATCACAGCATGAATGATAAAAACTATGAGGTAATTTCTGAACATAATTGTATTTAAAATGGTCAAAGGGGCCGCGAGAAAAATAATGTCTATGAAGTTTCTGTTATGAAAAATGTACCAAACTGCATACAGTCACATTTTTAAGTATATCATATGCTTTGCACCTTATAAAATAATTCCACCATTCAATAACCAACCCCACAGGAAAGAAATGCTGATTTGTTTCTTGTTATCTGGTAATGTACAATGACAAATGATTGAAGTGTTGTGACACTGGCTAGTTTTGTCCATTTTACTGGATGCAGCTCCTTCATTTGAGAAGGTGTATTTGGACCGTTAACCCCTTGGATTGGGGGTTTCTTTCTAACCTTCATTTCCCAAAGTTGCCAAAATTTGCAAAGGCATCTTGTTTAGGTTGCACCATTGCAGCATTCACACCCTGGCCAATACCCATGCCGGGCATGCCGAGGGGACCTTGTAGGCCTATGCCAACGGGTGCCATGTTCATATTCATGCCCATTAGTCCTTGATTGGCAGGCATGCCTCCAATGCCCATAGTGCCTGTTGCCATTACAGGAGGCATTCCCATACCTATGGATCCTCCGGCCACCACAGGGTTTATTCCTGATCTGGCAGTAGTCGCCGGTGGCTGGGCATTGAGTGTCATTCCGGAAAAATTCTGGGTGATCATGTTTAAGGGTGGTTGAACACCTAAATAATAAACAAAGACATTTATTGAATTACAAAAGCTGTTATGTCACAAAAGCAATGCAAGATAAACACTGATTTTCTGCTGATGTGCATTTTATTATGCATTTGATTTAATTTTACATATTCATAAACTATTGTGTGTTATTAAAAAGGGACACTCCACTTTTTAAAATATGCTCATTTTCCAGCAGCTCCCCTAGAGTTAAACATTTGATTTTTACCGTTTTGGAATCCATTCAGCCGATCTCTGGGTCTGGCGCTACCACTTTTAGCATAGGTTAGCATAATCCATTGAATCTGATTAGACCATTAGCATTGCGCTAAAAAATAACCAAAGAGTTTTGATATTTTCCTATTTAAAATTTGACTCTTCTGTAGTTACATCATGCACCGACCGACGGAAAATTAAAAGTTGCAATTTTCTAAGCAGATATGGCTAGGAACTATACTCTCATTCTGGCGTAATAATCAAGGACTTTCCTGCGTAACATGGCTGCAGGAGGTGCAATGCAGTGTTTCCCCTAGGTTTACATCTTTGGGGGGGGGGGCTTGGTTGGGTATGTATATACAGGGGTTAAATTGTGATTTGTTATGTGGGAGCTCTGTGGGGAGGGATACTTCGAGGGGTAACATGTTTAATCCTGATAACAGCAAAGCCACTGGTGTGTTTCAATGACATTCTGGACTTCTGAAAGGATTTGATAAGTTTCAGCTTTAAATCTGTGTCAGAGGTTGACCCAAAATATTTTAAAAAGAGCGTCTTAAATGATGCAAGTCTATGAGTTTGACACCCTATATCCATTTGTTGCACATGTCATTATGCACAATTGATCAAACTTTGAAGGAAGTTAAAAGAATCAAGCTCCTTGAATAATTCTAGGCATAAGATGCTACCCCAAAAGACTTAATTATCAAGAAAAGGTACAACACACAGTACTATATCATCAACATGTCTTAGAAATTAGCCATAGAGATTCCCTAAGCTGGTCAGCAGCTAGTAAAACAATCACTATAGGTTTGATTTGTGTAATCAAAATACATTATTTTACTAAACTATACAATGAGTTATGTCCAGTGTTATCCAGTTAACATACTGTAATTAGATGAATGACATACATACTTTAGTCTTCTATTAAGTTCTCTCAACGTGGGCACCATTCTTACCTCTCTCTCTCAATCTCTCTCTCTCTCGCTCGCTATCTCCTCTACAATGTCAAAATATTCCTGCGTGCGCGTTCTTGAAGCTGCTCTGAAGGGCTGGTTATACTCGCGCTTTGGTCCGCAACGCAAGCCTCCGCGGATCGCGCGCGCGTCTCACCAAACGGACGAGGCGTTTATAGTTAACGCGCTTGCTGTTGCACTATTTTTTTAACCACCAGGCGGCGACGCGAGCAATAAAGTCAAAAACAAACACAACGAAGAGGATAGAAGAAGTCGTCCGCTGGAACAACCCTAGTGCTTATAACATTAGAGTTTGATATATATAAATATGAGAACATGAATAAAACAACAATCTTTTAAATATGTCATTATTAAACATTATCATTTCATTAACGTTTTTACTAAACAAACAGTACAGACATAGTAAGGTTTGTATTTTATTCCTAATCCAGTGGTTCATTCAATACAAATATAAGCCAAACATTTTGAATCATGTAAAATAATTCGTGTTTTAAACTGCAAAGTTTTCATACTTTACTTCCAGAGTGTCATATAAATATATACATTGTTTTGCTTGGATTGATCAAAGAGATACGTCACAGGCTTGCCTGCTCGGACAGAATCGCCTCGAGTTCGGTCATTTTCGGATGCGGAGCCGCGCGGAAAGTTACAAAAAATGCCGTGCACAGCGCCACGCGAAATGGGGTCTCGCGCACCCAACGCGCGCGACCGCCCACTCCGCGTTGACGTCATTTTTGTCGCGCGCACCAACGCGCTCTTGCGGACGCGGCGACCATAAACTAGGCTTGAGAGAGGGAGATAATGCGCGCGTGTGTGGGAAAGTCATGATAAACTCGATCAGTTGTCTTCTCTGTCAGTAACATCCGTGACTGTTGATGTTTACGCAGAAAAATAAAGTATACGGAGGCGGACTTTCAAAACACGGTCACCAGTTATGGGAGAGAGAGGCGCGCGCTGCACAAAGAGAGAGCATTCGCAGTAAATTAAGCCGAACAGTAAAATTTAAATGTGCGCACTCAATTGGATAATTGTAAGTAAACGCCAAACACTGACAGAATCATGCCATCGTGGAAATAAGATAAATAACATATTACTTGAGGGCTGTTTAGTTTGTTTAATAAAATAACAAATTGTTCTCTGGCACTTCAAAGAAAATCAAATCAAATTTACTTGACCTTCAAGGGGGGCGGGTGGAGCCGTAAGGAGGGCGGAGCGCCCCCCTTATATAATGGTAGGGGAAACACTGCAATGATATTACGCAGTGCCCGAAAATAGTCCCCTGCTATTTAAAATAGTCCCCTGTTATCGGTATAGATCAGTAAACTATCAGTGACGATAAATCGGTCAACCTCTAATACATATTACTATGAATACGAAAAATCGTAAAATTATGTGAATGTTTTCTGACCTTGTTGCATCATGGTATTAAGTGTAGGCTGTGTGGGCTTTGGAGGATTCAAGCCTGCAGAGAGGAAATCCAGGCTAATGTTCACGCTTGGGTCTGACCAGGTGGCAGGCATTGATATCTTTCCTCCTGACTTCTGTAGTCCCATGTGCTGGGGCAATAACGCACCTCCTATTGTCTGCAAATCAAATAAATATAATTCAAACTAATAGCTATGTATAGAGCAGTTACATTGAGATGTACATGTTCAATCGATGTACTATTAGATCTTCTGCACAGATATTAAATGTGAAGAATAGGAAAGGTTGAACTAAAGTCAGGATCTAAAACATTTCCTCCCTCATCCACAGAAATTTATGCAAAACGATATAATACATTTGCAATAAAGAAAAACCTAGCAATAATAAGAATTTGAAGAAAACATAACACACAGGAAAGATATATATAACCGTGCTAGTGATTTTGTATATTTTAATCTCAAATATTGTGCCTGTGTATTGTATACCTGTGATCTGGACATGGGCATGGCTGCAGTCTGCGAGCACATGTTGAAGGTCATACTTTGGGATGCGCTGAGGCTGCTGTTGTTGGGGGCCATCAGGTCAAAAAGGTCAGCAGAAGGCGGTTGGGTGGATGTTGAGGTGGGGGCAGGTGGGACGGACACGTCACTGAACAGGTCTGAGATGGCAGGTGGGGCATTGGAGGCAGGGGGACTGGTGGAAGAAAAGGCGTTCCAGTCACCAAACTCACCGTTCCCATTAGATGAACCTGAAGAAACACGACAACGTCAACAAAACGATGATTGGTTCTACAATTTGATTGGACGAGCTTTGACTATAAGAAAAGCTTCAAACAATGTGCATACCCCTATGCCCAAACTAGCATAAATTGAATTGTATAATATATGTCAAGCTGCCTGTGGTTTCCAGGGTTTGAATGGAACATTTTAACAGAGATACATGTTTGTTATTGATGTGTCGATTCCACTACAGACAAGTTAACTGGCCCTTTGCTTTCTGACTTGTTATAAGCACTTATTACTGAATCCACACATAGCTCTTAAGGACTGTGTCTCTGTCAGGGCAGATGGGGCATGTATGATAGGAGCTGACGTATGTCTGTGCTCATAACACTCAGCAGGTAACTACTCCATCTGGATGCTTCAGTCACTCATTAATATTTCACTGTGTTGTGTGTATGCTGCTACTCCAGTCATATTTTAGACAAGCCAACATAACTTTTGTACTACTGCCCACCTACTGCACTGAGCTGACAACCAGAGAGAGAAGAGGATGATAAGATAGGATTTCCATTCCTCTGTAAAATCTGCCCTTGACTTAGTATTATTAAAATGCAATGCTGAAAAGTACAGAACAAGAGAGTCTTCTCTAAAAGAGACTGTCCAATATAAGATGCTTTGAGCAATACAAATCAACTAAAATATTTGCACGAAAAGACCTAAACAAATTT
Organism: Misgurnus anguillicaudatus; assembly: GCF_027580225.2. Lineage (NCBI taxonomy): Eukaryota > Metazoa > Chordata > Actinopteri > Cypriniformes > Cobitidae > Misgurnus > Misgurnus anguillicaudatus. Next base: position 15,394,542 of record NC_073345.2, read on the forward strand.
CTTTGTTATATAATGACAGAATTTTTTTTTGACAATGCACAATAGAATTTGATATTTCCGAGCCGTAAATTTCACTTGCACTGTACATGAAGTGTGACGAGAGCTTTTTTATACGTACCAGCAGCTGAAGGGAGACTAGCAGAGGCGGCAGGTGATGAAAAATCTGCAAAGTCATCAATGAGGTCTGAGCTCCCACCTGCAAAACATCAAGAGGGTTAGAAGACACAATCGTAAGTGAACTTCCCTATGCCCCTTCACTTTGAAAATCCAAGCTTCTTGATGTGGTAACACTAAAGGTAGTTACATGTGTCTCAGTGTGGCCGATTATAATACACTTAGTGAATGGAATAATAAAAACGTAATTTTCTCTTTATCTGGAGCGACTTTATAAGCGTCCCCTTTCTGAAGTGCCATTCTAGGATGATGTTTGGAATTGGCCCATTCACATTCTTCTGAAAGCAAATGTTTAAAAATGACCACGTAAGCTTACATTAGGCCCAGTGATATAATGTAATTCATTATTATTTATTTTATTTTAAAAAGGACAAAAAATTTTTACTTACAGGTTTTTAGGTAGCCAAATGGTGTAACCCTTGTATCTGCACATATGTATACATCTTTCCCTGCTACCATTTTTTTAAAGCCAGCGGCAGGGCTTTTTATGATTTTCACAAAAGTTTAATGCAATCCAGATTTTTTTTTAAAAATATATAAACATGCGACACATCAAATGAAAGAACAGACTCTCTGCTTTTTAACACCTCTAAAATATGGGCAGGTTTCTTCAAAAATACCAAATATTGAACAAAAAGCTGAGATAATTGCATTTTTGTAAAGGACTTTTGTTAGGGATCAGATTTAGAAAGATAATCAAAACATACACAGAGAATTTACTGCTTTTGGATCTATACATGCTATAGTGTTTTATAAGGTGGGTTAGAGTGCCACCTAGTGCATAATAGTGAAAATGTGAATTGCCATAAAGACACGTTTTCTCTTAATAGACGAGATACTTTGTCAATGGCGGGGAAATAGCTAAAAGGTTAAAGAAACAGGGACATTTTACATGGTTCAACCACTTTACATTCAGAGTCATCATGACATCAAAATTACTTTATTATTTGGATTTTTGCTAAATGTGACCAAAACTGGCTTGGTTTGACACCAGTGGGCCAGTTATTTTCTAGGGACCTATAAAGCGATACATGCTGCTTTATATCAAATTGCAAAAATTATACTTCAGGGAAATAAAAACCACATGAAAGAATCTTAACACATTAAAAAAATGTTGGGTTATTTTCAACCCATTGTTGGGTCAAATATAAACATTTTCTGGGTTAATTTAAACCCAGCAGCTGGGCTCATCCCTTTTTGCCCCAACTAAGAGTGTATGTGTTACACCATAAGCAAAAAGGAATCCCAATGTTTTTGAATCTTTGAATCAAAATTGTTCAGTACATGTTCTGAATTTATTGTCAGATCTGTCAAAAGTTTATTTTGGACCCTGCATACTCATTCACACATAATAAGGATGTGACAGCTCAGGACTTCCTGACTGATGCTAACGGACACAGCACAGCTGTTGGGCCGGTGACAGGATATGGATGGACAGTAGCATCTGTGCGACTGTCTCCTAATCCATCCATCTCTCTCTCTCTCTCTTCCACTCACACTCATTGGAGACTGCTTTGACTATATCTCTCTAGACCTTTCACCATAGGTTCATGATCTCTACAGCATTAAAAGTTACACTGACTTTCTTACAGAAATCTGTATTAGTCTCATGACGAGTATAAATGGATACCTACATATTCACGGGACATTGTGCAAAATATGAAATAGTGCCCTACCCAAGGACGCCGGTTGACGTGAGCCAGAATCCACCATCAACAGATCAGCAAGCCCTGTGCTAGACGACTGACTGACTGGCGTCTGAAAGACAGTAAGAGTGTCATATTTCTCTTCTACCTCATGGAGGCAGCAAATTATAATCAGCTGAGAAGACCTTCAAAGAAACTCTCAACTTCACAAACTATATTGGCAACAATTAATTACAATTTATTTGATTAAAAAGGTCATATTCAGATAAATTCAATTAAAAAGAGACACGAGACAAAATAAATAAATAAATAAATAAATAAATGGCTGGGAAATATAAGTGTATAAATAAACATAAGTAAATTTATTTAAGAGGGATTGTGCTCCACCTTTGTGTTTTCATCATCCGGGCTGTTTTTGTCACCAGTGTAGTGGGCAGCTGCACCCAGGTCGACAGTTTTGGACGGGACTCCTCCACGTTTGCGCGAAGACGTGGATGTGATGGTATCTGTGGTCTGTGTGATGCTCTTTGTTGTGACCGTTTCCTCTTCGTCCTTGAACTCTGACTTGGCAGGTCGACCGTTCCGTGAAACTTTGTCCTCCTCATTGTCACTGCGGGAAGATATAACAGCAAGACAAATATATCAGATTATATATAAAAGGCCCAAACTGTTGTGGTTAAGCAGAGATCTGATTATTTTTGCATGAACATGTAATGTGAGAAAGAAATGAGAGAAAGAAAGAGATTAACCAAATACTTACTAAAAAAATGAAGATATTTGGACAAAGCTTAATTCTACAGACTAAGGTATTAAACAGGAAAAAGATGATCTCGAGTATTCACTGACTCTGTCTGGTGAGTCGTCCCTTTCCTTCTTGCGAAATTTGCTGATGGTGTCGTCAATGGTGCTGCCAATTTTGTCACTTATTTCACCAAGCTTTTCACTGAAGGGGAAGGCGCTTTTGTTTTTGTCCCAGTCCTCCTCCCATTTGCCTTTGGATTCGGAGTCAAGCCTCTCTCCCGCTGAGAATTTGGAAATAAATTAGACACTTCATTTAATAAAATAAAAAATTGCACCTATCAAATAGCCTTATTTGAAAAAAAATCATTTCCTGATTTACTAAATAAAGAATTACTGCAATATCATTGCTGATGATTGCCATGACTATGCATACTTTACTGGGACTGTACCAGTGCAGATGGTAAACTTCCAAACATATTTGAAATACACCAGAAATAAACTTCAGTTCAACAAAAACTCAAAGTTAGAGCTCTCTACCCCCTTTGACCGTGTGATATTTTGATCTTTTGCAACTAAAATTTACTCTTGGCATGTCGTAGTTAATTGGCAATTTCGAAACTCTAGTACAGCTAATAAAGTAAAAATCAGAGCACCAAAACAGAGGTGACTCAAAGCAGAAAGCAAGTGAAACCTCTTGACTTCTCACACAAGTTGAGGAACAACACTAATGACATGACAAGGGACATGGCATCTCAACTTGATTAGATAGATCTAAGAGACAACATCTTGTATTACAAAAAGCAGAGATCTAATTATTTTTGCATGAACATGATCATAAGCATCACCCAATGAGGCAGCGAGCAAAGTTCAAAAAGTGATAGCCCTGAAATCAAAACAGTTCTAATCAAAAGATCAGTTGTGGGAAGGGAATCCACTGGGAATTTGTTGGAATGCGGAATGCTGTGAAACATCTTCAGAGGGCCTAGAACAAATCCCTGTGGGACATCTACAGGACTAAAACAAAGCATCTCAGTTTTGGTTTAAATCAGTTCCTACAGATGAAAAATGCCCTTAAAGTTGACCTGACACAAGGAAAATTTGTGCATTATGCATTTAAAAAGTTTTATTTATTGAACATTTCAGTACATTTCAATTATTTTTTCAAACAATGTTCTTATGAGCGCATTTCGTTATTCTGTGCCGTGATGAACACAGAAATATTATGACAATGCCTGTAGCGGTTTTATACGCTGCTGTCACATTCTTTGAGCTGTTTCTGAATGAAGGCAAGACTGAGTTCAGGGAAAACTCCTAATGTCAAGTTTACAACGAATTTGCGCTAAAGGTGCATGACAAAAACACATACGCACTTCAGTTAGTGCGTTACAGGTGTGATTAAAGTGTTTACATGGCCATGTTTTAAATTATAACAATTATAGAACTTTTGCTTGCAATTATTTAAACTAAAATAATTAGCTTATTAAAATTATGTATGTTTTTAATTTCTTAGGGAAAATCCAAGCAGTTGCACCCTTTGACTTTCTGGTTCTAACACCTGACCTCTGCAATGAATTTACATTTAACAGACTACCAACGTGGACGCTGATACAAGCTTTTGCCTGTGATATCAAATTCATAAATACAATCAAAATGTGTTTGATTAAATAGCATTTTTTTTTCTAGTTTTAAATTGGTTGTACCATCTGACATGGAACGTGTACCAGCCTAGCAATTACATTAAAGTAGCTGTTTTTTTACAGTATTTGAGAGAAATCTATAAACATTGAGAACTCTATAAAGAAATCTATGACATTTGAGAACATCCAAATTGTTGGACAAAAGTTTTTCAATTATCCTAACATCCCAACTACTATTGGTATTTGTGAATTTTGTTTATAAAAGAGGTTTTAAGATGCCAAAGTATCTTATTTTGAATTTTAAATAATTACAATTTTTAAGTTGTCTATAACTTCTAATTTGTACGGACAGTTGCCCCACCTGCCATTTAACAAGTTTACCAAAAATGTATATTTATTAGTGCTGTTAATTTAGTGTGTTAATTAGTAAGTTATGGGGAAAAATAACGTGTTAACATTTTTAACGCACCCAATCAAATATTTAGACACAAGACTCAAAATGGAACGATCTAAATGCAGTGCTCAAACATTGTTTAAAGGGATAGTTCACTTTTAAAGGGAAAATTCTTTCATCATTTACTCATCCTCATGTTGTTTTAAATCTGTATGAATTTCTCTTTTCTGATGAACACAAAAGAAGATATTTTGAGTAATGATGGTAAACACACAGCAGAGAGTGACCATAAGCTTCCATAATAGGAGTAAAAAAATATGATGGAATTTAATGGGTACCGTCAACTGTGTGCTTACCATCATTTATCAAAATATTTTCTACATCATTTTTCACAATACTTACAAAATATTTGTTTCCTACTATGGAAGTCAATGGTCACTCTCTGCTGTGTGTTTACCATCATTTCTCAAAATATCTTCTTTTGTGTTTATCAGTAAAAAGAAATGTATACAGGTTTAGAACAACATGAGGATGAGTAAATAATGACAGAATTTTTATTTTAAAGTGAACTATCCCTTTAAGAAGTTTTGTGTGTGTGCACGACTGCGCGTATCTAAAGCCTGTGCCCAGAAAGGCTTTAGACAGCGCACAAATGCTACCTGAGCATGAGCATAAAAAATGTGGCATGAGTATAAAAACATGAAAAGCACTGTTTATTTTATTCAGTTTGTGGGTAATTTCTCCATTTCCATGCACATTTTTATGTGCGATTAAATGCGATTGATTAGATTAATTAATCAGCACATCATGTAAATAATTTGATTTAAAATTGTAATGGCTTGAAATAAATAGAACCAAATAGGTTTTATAACAAAGTGACACGTCATAAATGTATAAAGTTTTTTATAGTACATAATGCCAATGGGCACAAAAATATGCATGTAATTGACCTATATATTGTTTTTCTTATTTTTATTGTAAATTTAATGATTAATATGTAATAATAATAATTGTTCATTGACCTTTAAGCAATTCTGTGTACTTCTCATTTGCTGTCATTAAACTATATATTGGCCATACATTACAACGCAAGCACTCTCTGTTTGAATTAATTAGCATTTTAAGTATGAATGCAGTTGTTTTGATAATAATTAAATGACTATTCTTACATAGGTTTGAGTCTGAACCAGAATTGCTGTCACTGTCACTTACAGTTACTTTGTTTGAAGCCTCCCATGCCGTCTGAAGACACTCCAATGTATTTGTCTTTGTTCTTCTTAGCTTTCTTCCTCTCCTCACGTAACCGGTCATCGTCCTGGACAAACTCTACCATTTCTTTGACCTTCTGCCGTACATTGATGCCCTGGTCCTTCCCGTTTTCATCTACCAAAGAGAATAAGTCAGGTCAAATTTTATTCATCTTTACCTCTGGCAGACATTTTTACCCAACATGACTTAAGTGCATTCAGTCTATGCATCTCTGCAGGTCAACTTTACCTTATTGGCAAAAAAACCTAAATGATGCTGAAAGATTTTTAACATGTTCATTATAATTCTGAGACATCAAAACACTTTTCTGCATTCCTAACATTCTGATTTAACTAGGATTTCATTTGGCTATGCAACACTGAATAAGAAATAAATGTGGTAAACACTTTCTGGGCAAGACATGTTGTGAATTTAAATCTTTCGAAAAGTAAGAGCCACATGTCAAAACTGTCTCAAAATCATTACATTTTTCTAATGCCAAAAGATATTAAAACACCAAGACCATCTGGCTAGCACCGCAGGCAACAACAGACTACATACAGACGCTTACAGTATTCTTATTGAATCTGCAGTAAAATGTCAAATATTTTTCTCATCATAAAAACAGCAGATTTGTAACAGCTAATAGCCATATGCACCTTATCAACTATAGCTTAGCTGACAATGTTATCTATAAGTGAAAATCTCTAATTGACTTAAAAACAGTTTACTACAAATTAATTTTCACTGGGTGTTACAAAGTATATGCTCTCTTAATCTAATCACATCCCTGTTTTAAACTTACCTAAAAAATGATAGTTTTCCAAAGAGCGCAGGTCATAGATATGTTCTCTAGCACTGGTGACTACCCGCTCTGACCCGTTTCTGATGAGGTACGCTAATAATAATAAGGCCTGGACAAATTGAAGAGGGAATTATTACGTATAGATCAACATTAGGACATGAAAATAATCTATTGCAAGGTTTCAGTTAATATTAATAATAATAATAATCCAAAACTCTTACATTTCTTTTTGAAAATATTTAAAGAATCAGTAGTGTTTGTTTCCGTAAAAAAAGACCAGATTTGGAACAGAGTTACATGGTGTAACTTTATCACAAGTATATAAGGCATATGGCACCTGTTCTCTACATCTTTGTACCAGCATCCGTCACGGAAAGAACATGGACACATCAGCCACTAATGAAGATATAGTTAATGTCAGATGAGCGGTAAACTGTACCTTGTAAACTCTTCTCCAGTTCTTCTTGTTATCCTTAAGCATTCTTGTCCAGAGCATATTCATCACCTCAGGGAATTGCTCATACATGAACGTGGATCTGTGGTTTAAATGTAGTTGGAAAGAAGGTCAGGCTGAAATTGAGCTTTTCTCTAATGCAACCAATTGTGAATATTTGCTATTGGAACAATCACTTAAAGTTTGGCAGGCTTCGAAAGATTGACATGTATTTGGATGGGCTATTAAGTTTTTATGGCATAGATGCATAATGTGTGTTTTCCTAGCAAATGCAAAGGTGAACTCATATATCATTTTGATTTGGTTTGAATATGCAGAAGTGTCACTGAGACATGTTACTGTGACTTCAGTGAATGTAGTGTGGGTGTGCAGGTTACAAGTTTTTATATGCAATTTGTCATATTATGCTTTTTATATTGTGAACAAACTGTTGCATACAATAAATAGAAGTCTAATGTTCTAATGTTCAGGATCATTTTAAAAATGTTGCCAAAACACCCATCCGTGTCTGGCTGCTTCTCACAGTAATTTGGTTGCAGATGTTGAATTATATAGTGCGGAGATATTTTACCTTTCCAAAAAAGATCTCAAGTATGATGCAATTCAGTGGAAATCACCAGCTATCAATGCTAAGTGCATTTTGACGTAATTGCCCTACACAAATGCCCTGGGGTAATTCTGAATCATTAAATGCTTAAGGGGCGAATAAAATGGTGCACCCTCCCCAGGTCAGTCCACAGAACAAGCACTTACTTGGCAATCTCACCCATGAGCTGACCCGATGGACCCCAGGGATCATCATTGGTGGCTTCTCGAACCTTGGACTCTATCTCCGAGTAGTTCATTACAACATTGGTGCTGGTAAAAACAAAAACAAACAACAAGTCAATATATCATTTTATGTGAATGTTTTGAATGTCGGTCAGTGTTCCTCCCAAAAGACATGCTTATAGTCCTAGATCATTCATCCATCGATAGAAAAAAACCATCCAATAATAGCTACAAGTTTGAATGGTTGAGTTTGTACACTTTCATAGGCTGGTACGGTTTCACATAGATTTACATATTTATGCTTGTGAAGTCCAAACTAAAGTCTCATAATCGTATACTGAGATAATAAGCATCAAGTTTGATTTTACAAGTGATGCACCACAATTATGGCCGCCGAAAATACATGGGGCTTCGCCACTCCCATCAGTACCAAGCCATTATCACAGCGCTACCCAGCAAAGCACGATTGAGACAGCTGTGTGTGAATACAAAATGACACACAAGTTCTGTGTGACGCACCAATGCCCATGATCACGATTTAATGTGTCTCTAGCATCGGAGCTAACACGCATTGAATCAAGCATATTCTTTAAGTCCTCCCATAAAACGCAACAGCCTATCAAATATACTGTAATTGTTAATGTTCATCTGCCAGTAACTGATCATGAAGGGCAATTTATGCTGGACTGACACGGTGCAGGTGCTGACATCACTGAAGCCCATTTCAAGCCCATTGAAACAAGTAGAACAGAAGCTCAATGCCATGCATAATACATTACTTTTTATTAAAAAACGCTTTTTGGTTTTGGCTCAATCATTAAAAAAATATTTGAGTATTAATTATATTTTTACACGAGCAACACACACATCTCTGCTACAAATGACCATTTGAAGTTTGTTTCTATTACTTATCATTCTTGGACAAATACACCAAATGGGACAGAAGTGCAAACGTTACAACTTACCCCATAGGTGGGGTTATTGTAACAGGCAGGGGGATAGTTGTAACACTTGCTAAAAATTAAGTTTGCAGGCAAATATTTCAATACTATTTTGTCTATTGAAGTGGATATTGTTTATATATCTGTCTATATTACACAGGTATCTACACTATTAATCCCTCATCTAACCATAGTTCAATTATAAATAAATAAAAATGTCTAAATATCTGCAAAAAGCAGCACAATTATGACACAAAAAAAACATGTTTATATGTGACCCAGTGTGTAAAACCACTCAAAATCAAATTCTGAGATAATGAAAAAAATCTGATTTTAGCCATTCATTTCATTATGATTTCAATCTTTGACGTGACCTTATTCAACCAATATTAAAGATATGAACAAAAATATATTTTGACAAAATTTTTGATAAGACAGGCACATTTATTTTGTTGGCAGCCAGCAATCATTCGTGTGTAGCCTATTAAAACAGCAAGAATTACGCTAACGTTAGCTGTTTTTTATATCATAAGTGCTGAGGGGTTAGTTGTAAAACAGCGTTTACAACAAACTCTGCTGGGTGAAAAAATTTTAAGCCTACCAAAAAAGTTGCTAAGAGCTGCAGACATATTTCAAAATGATGCTATGTTTTAGTCAATAAGACACTGAGACATAACATTGGTTTTGGTATCTTACACACCCAAAAAAATAAAACATGATGAAAAAATTTACTTGCATGACACTACAACACTCTTTCATCAATAACTCTATGGAAAAACATTATACCTTTCCATAAATGTGCAGGATATCGTCTTTTGGCAGTGTGAAAAAAATACCGGAAAAACGAATCATTCAACCCTGTGCAACAATGTAAACGGTCTGTGTTACAATTAACCCCTCATTAGTTTGTGCCCCACGCACCCCTATATCAAAACTAAACATAATATTAGCAAGTGCCATATGAGAGTAAAAATCAGCACAGGTGGATAATGAAACTAGTTGGCCAGTGACATATTTACAAATTCTAGGCACAGCCCTATGGGTGTTGTCGACTTGATGCAGCGCTGTACAGTTTTCATGCAACACTGCACCAATCTGTGATTATGAGATCAAGGTAGGGAGAACGTGTGGCAATTTTTTTTTTAGTTTAAATAGCTTAATAGTGCAAATAATGTAATAAAAACATAATGTAATGAAATAAAACAATAACATTTTCTAGAACGTTGCTTAATTTAGATAAAAAGCTGATCAATTTAATTGTTGCATTAAAACGAAGAACATAAAACAGTACAGTTTATTTTATTTTTGCTGTGTTGTTGTTTGTAGTTTTTCCAACTCAGATTATTTTTTTTTTATAATTTTTTAAATGTCTAATATTAATACAATTATGCCAAACTTTTAGAATAGGTTACAATTTATATGAAAGTCAAGTGTATATTTTCCTGTAACTGATCACCATTTGATTTTTACCATTGATTTACTATTGATCATCACTTTTATTATAACTAACTGGCATAGTTTGAAATAGTTTTAGATGGAGTATAGCAAATTGCGCCGCAGGACATTTCTCAGTGTCAAGTTTCAAAGCGTAGAAGGTGCATCATTAACCTTTAATGTTTATGCAATTCTTATCTGGTTTCCCACAAAACCAGAGATGTGAGGAAGTGTAAGAGGATGACAATGACACAATATGGCTTATTTTAGGATTGGAAACAAAAATGCAGAACTACTGCAGTCTAGGACAAAGGGAAAAAATAAGAAACTTTTCTTTCCTGGGTCAGTTTTAGCTAAAGATAATCTTGAGGTTGTGACCACACGATAATTTCTGAAAAACTGTTTGACAGAAACTGATTATTATTTAACAGATCTTAACAGCCCTGCTAAAAACTGACATTGTTGAGTGTTTGATTCCAGGGAACACACACACAGATATTGAAACATACAGTTTGAATGCAATGCAAGTCCATTTGGATAAAAGCATCTAACTTCATTAAATGTAAATTGTTGTTTGTCGAAAGGATTTCAGTTCCACTTTGACCAAGGCACAAGGAAATTGATGGGACCAACCAGAATCAAACTGAACACTTGTGACCCCTCTAAATCACAAATCATCCGGAGAACCCACCAATGGTGCTAAGCGGTGGTTTATCCTGCTAACTCTTAAAACAGCTGCGAGTGCTTTTCCTTAATCATTACTAATGTGAAAAGGAGGCTTCCCCCCTCACTGTCAATGTGAAAAAGCGAAAGAATTAAAGTGTATTTCTGGAAGTTATTACCGACAGTCTGGTGGTAGATGAAATGTGGTAAAACAGGAATGTTGGCAGGTGGGAGACATGCACCCCTGCTGGAGAGCGAAAAGCAGGTGGCCTGGGAAGACAGCGCAGCTGATTCACAAATTATTTGAAGAGTGAGAAAAGATGTCTAGGCAAAATCAGTGACTTCAGCGAAACCTAGCTTAGGTACATTAACAGGACGAAGAGAGCGATCCAGCTCAGCTGTGTCACTTTCAGGGTTTGGCACTTTCCAAAAGATCAGCTTGACTTAATGGCAGAGCAAATTCAATCAGTAAATGCTTTCAAAAGCAAGACCTCAACATTCCTCAAGTAATTGAGGCAATTCAGATGGAGGCCAATGCTGCACATATGGTCTAGATGACTAGAAGATGGATCTAATTGTGTGGCAGCTGGCAAGGAAGGATGTTCAATTGCCTAACTAGCGCTCTTCTATAAAAACCCCACACTGATGTTCATCCAACAATTACAGTAAATATATCTGTGTCTCTGGACAAGATTCACTGTCGGATTTTGGTGTATTACCTCAGGATTTATGAAATAATCAGGATTAACCACGTGTAAGTATTACATAGAGAGTCACAGGACATTCAGCAGCCCAAATCTGAACTCTTGTCTTGCTATTGCATGTTTCTGTGACGAGAATTATGTGCGACGTAAATAAGATGTAAACTTGAGCACAAATGTTCTTCGCATGTGCACAATGTATTTTTTAATCTGACACAACCCCTTTCAATACGATCGAAATTTGCATCCGATTGACCTCAATCGTATTGATTAAGGTGAAGACTTTTCAAGCCATCAATATGATTACAAACTAATTATTTGGTTGCATGTAAACGTACCAATTGTATCCTTTCATGTTTCTGAACTTGTATACATTAGAGGTCTTCACGGAGGACCCGGGTCTATATTTTAAAATGTCAGTCAGGTTTGGGTTGATCTCAGTTTAATTACTTCTGGTCCCGGGTCTGATTAAGATTCTGTGTAAAACCGGAGTCAGTCAGTGCTAACTTGCTAAAGCTCATGTGCAGTTTCAAACGCGCCTCCGGTTTCTATGGTGATAACAACTGCCTCTTGTTTTTAAAGGCATGACCACGTGCTGCACTTTCTTTCTCCCATTTTTTTTAATATTATTATTAAAAGGTCACATTCTTCCTAATCCCATTTTTTAAGCCCTACAGGGCTCAACCTAAGGGTGGCCCAGGGCAAGCATGAAAGACGTTCGGGCCAGTAAAAAGTATTGTCCCTTGCTCGATCGGGCCAGTGCTTCTCCCTCAGTCACTAAAATATATTTTCATCAATATGAAAAAAATACAAAAATACATTATTTAACATCTTGGAAGCAGACATTTACTTGGGTAAAACATGACGAAAGAAACAATGCACTATTTTGCACAGTTTGCTGTCAGTTTACGGGTAAAGCAGAAAAGTTGGGAGCCTTTTTCGTTGGAACATGTCTGTTGTATACACTCACCTAAAGGATTATTAGGAACACCTGTTCAATTTCTCATTAATGCAATTAATTGGACAGTTAAAGACTGGAAAAATGTTGCCTGGTCTGATGAGTCACAAACTCTGTTGAGACATTCAGATGGTAGAATCAGAATTAGGCGTGAACAGAATGAGAACATGGATCCATCATGCTTTGTTACCACTGTGCAGGCTGGTGGTGGTGGTGTAATGGTGTGGGGGATGTTTTCTTGGCACACTTTAGGCCCCTTAGTGCCAATTGGGCATCGTTTAAATGCCACGGCCTACCTGAGCATTGTTTCTGACCATCTCCATCCCTTTATGACCACCATGTACTCATCCTCTGATGGCTACTTCCAGCAGGATAATGCACCATGTCACAAAGCTAGAATCATTTCAAATTGTTTTCTTGAACATGACAATGAGTTCACTGTACTCAAAATGGCCCCCACAGTCACCAGATCTCAAATCAATAGAGCATCTTTGGGATGTGGTGGAACGGGAGCTTTGTGCCCTGGATGTGCTTCCCACAAATCTCCATCAACTGCAAGATGCTATCCTATCAATATGGGCCAACATTTCTAAAGAATGCTTTCAGCACCTTGTTGAATCAATGGCACGTAGAGTTAAGGCAGTTCTGAAGGCAAAAGGGGGTCAAACACAGTATTAGTATGGTGTTCCTAATAATCCTTTAGGTGAGTGTGTACAATTATATACAATGCGTACATCCGGCGCCCGCACAACACAGAAGCCTCAGTCATCAGTGCACGTGAACGGAGTGATCTCTCTCATGTCTTAAAGCTACAGTAACCTAATTCATCTCTCAATAAAATCACTTTCTGCTCTTCACTAAAGAACTGTTATACTTCATACAAATGCGTGTATGTTTAATTCATACAGTTTAGACTGTGAAGTGTTTTATTTTCATCACTTTTAACAGACCTAAGACTTTTTAAAGGCATATTATATTTCTCTTTGCAGAGGAAATATTTGTTGTGCTAATTTATTTGATTCTCTATTAAAACAATAATAAACCTAAATACTGCAAGTAATATAACAAAGGCAACACCTGTGTTATTACTTTATCTAGAAAAAATGTTAACAGTTACAGTCATCAAAGAGCTTGCATATCAGCTTGAAAAATCGGTATCGGCATTGGTATCGGCCGATCACGAAGACAACAAATCGGTGATCGGTCTCGGCCTGCAAAAATCCTGATCGGAGCATCTACAAGTTTTGCTTCACATATTAATGCACAAAAGTGTTTTGTGGTGCTTTGACAAACAGTGTCAGCTTTGTTCATGGCAAAAAGTGGTTTGCAGTGATTGGATTTATAAAATATAATGTGAAATAAATACAAATGTTCAATAAATCAAAGTATTGTGTTGTGTCACATATTACTTGTTGTTTGTCACACGTATTGTAGACCATTTTTGTCAGTGGGTAATGATTGCCTTTTTCAGCAGCTACCACCACAAGTAAATTTTTTATATCTGTGGGACAATACAATCACTCACTCAAGCACACTGAGGAAGGCGCAAAGCCGAAACGCGTCTGTGCAAATAAATACACGTTTTATATGCAAAGTGCGGCCCTTTTCTTTTTCTTTGAAATTACTTATAAGTCTGGTCAAGCACTCTTATAATATATATAACAAACTGAGTGAAGCCTGCTCCTACGACACAACCTACAATACTACAATAAGAAAAATGAATACACAAATCAAAAATCGCATGTCACATACAAGATGTCCTAAAAAAACTTTGCAATATAGCTAAAAAAGTATTTAGATTTATAACTTGGACATTTACATTAAAAGACATCAGGAGTATGGTTCATAAAGTTAAGGCAAAGACTGTGGATTTTAGTAACAATTGAGTTAGTATCAGCTGCAATCGATGCAGTTCGAACACGTACGAAGAGTGTGCTGCAAAGTCGTCCCAAGATTACAAGGAAAATCTCAGACAACTGAATAATGAATGATGTGGGTTTATGGAAGTGAGCGGTCTGTAGAGCAGCCACACCGACATAAATACATCCACACGCAAGTACAGCAACTGTGTACTGTGCAATGCGTATTCCACTGAAATATTCAATATGCAGGAAAGACAAAAAAAGAAGAGACAAGCTTTCTTCCACACAAAGAGAAGGGGGCACAGACAGGCGTAGGGGCGTCTTGCCATCTTTTGCATCCGCAGCCTCTTTGTTCTATGGGCCTGCCGAGATTTACTCTCCAATTCTTTTCCCCCTTTCCTTTACTGTTTTTTATTGGCAGTGGATGGGCGTACTTACGCATTCAGCGAGGATTCAGCTATGACCTGCAAAAAAAAACACAACAAACTCAAAACGCCAAACATGAAAGCTCTCTGAGTGGTTTCAGCTTCTCTGCTCCACCACCTCAGACTAAAAAGAATACCTAGAGCTTCAGAGTAAAGCAAAGGTCTGGATGAAGCTTTGCGATGGAGATGAGGATAAGGATGGAGGTGGTTTATAATAAGTATGATGGATAGGGAACGAAAGCATTGGCAAACCGATAAAAGACACAATCCCTGGACAAGAGAAAGTTTGCTAAGGAAATCCCAGGAGATGTGAATTATGGAGATGGGTGATTCCAAGTCGGTGCTACCACTAGGATCTCCTCTAAAATAACAAACAAATAAAAAAAAGTATTGGAAATACAGCCCTGGTGAGGCTGAAGATTTCTGAGGTTTCCAGATGATGTCCAACTGCTCCTCAACAGAGCAAAGTGTTATAAAAGGAGCCACTGATAGATGGATCGGTTGATGTTGCCTGTGTTTAGTTAAAGCTAAAAACAATAAAAAATTGAAACACATACTGTTTTTGACTTTGTGTGCCAAATCTATTGGCATTATCAGTGATTTTAAAGGGGTGGTTCAATGGTATTTCAAGCATTCTGACTTATTAACACAGTTATAGAGTTGTTTCCTCATGCTAAACGTAGGCAAAGTGCCCAAAAAGCATTTGGACGTGTTATCGAGTATTTCTGTGCCCAATGCACTTTGCCAGGGTTCGTACAAGTTTCGGAAAGTTTTTTTTTCGATTACAGGTTCAGCTGACGTTTCAGAGGTTTCTATACGTATCACTTCTTTATATGGGCACTTCCCCCGGAAAACCCCGCCCACTCGTCAATCAGCGGGAGATGCTAGAACTTGCAAACATCATATCACGCGACACAGCTTTGTTTAATTTTAAAACTCAACAATGGCACGAAAGAAAAAGTGTGTTTTTGGATGTAAGGAGAAGAAAGCCAGCCTTATGAAAACAATGGATAGTGTTTATTATCCGGGGAAGCAGCGGAGTTTTGCTTGAGTGTTTGATGCACTGGATGTTCCCAACCGTGTCATGAGTTGCATGCGGTAAGTAAGACTTCTGTCTTATGTTGGAAATAGGCGCGTTCATATTATATAAATGACACGAACATGTAGTGAATCACAAGTTAAACAGTATTGTATAGTGTTGCATGACTCATACTCGCTCCTCCCGCGATAGTAACTCCCCCTCCTTTATTTTTTGTACGTTATCGGAAAGAATCGGTAAAGCTAATCTTTCTTTTATAAATCTGATTAAACCAGGTGTATAATACTTAATAGGGGTGTAACGATTAATCGTGCAAATGCGCGTTTTCTCAATGAATAAATTTGAATGAATTACGGTAAAATCCCGGCACATCCGAACGCCAGGGGGCGCTCTCATGCAGAAACTCCCTTTGTGCCACACAAGAAGTAGCATTACAAACGCTATTCCAGGAAATGTCTAAACAGGAATATTTGTACGCTGTTATTCAAATTTTTTCTGGTTTTTCATTATAATAAATAATTTTTTTATTTTTTTTGTGTGTTTATTTTTTAAATGCAGTTTATAAACGACTCCGACTCATAATGATTTTAGATTGATAAGGACTTCCTACTGACCAAATGCCGTAATACAGGCACAAGCTGTGCAGAAAACAAAGAATCGCAGCCTTGCGATTCAGAATCGATTTCAGACAGGCATTTTTAATGAGGACCGCGATTAAAATTTACTTAAGTAAAAGTAAAAAAAATTGCTAGATGTTTAATGTACTTAAATATTAAATATAAACCAAAAACTTGAAATTATGAAATGTAGTGGAGTAAAAATTATGATAATATGTTTTGGAATGTTTGTTTTCCAAAGACAAACACTTATAAAATACGAATAATTGAAAATGTACTTTTATGTAGAAAGAAAAAATACTTAAGTACTATACAACTCTGGATTAAACTAAAGACTCTTCAGAGATATAAAGGATGTAATAATACTCTATAGGTACTCCAGATTAATATCAGGAATGCAGAAACAGTGTGTGTTACGTGAGCTTTAAGGTATGGTTGCAGTGATTTTGTTTTGGATCCTTCAAAAAAAAACTTTAACTGAATGGACTTTGCTGACTCTATCGACTTCAGACAGGTGTAGCTCTATCGTTGATGGCCACAATACAACAAAGGTGACATTTTTTTAAAACATAGAAAAATAAATAACAATAACTTTTTATAACTTGCTAATTCCAACTCAATTTGGCAGAAGGATTTACAAATGTAGTGACCACATTCAACACATCAAAACTTCCACGCACAAACAAGAAGTAAAGGAATGAGTTCAAGTTTTATTTTCCAGTTCAATACTTCTTTATTGTGATGTTCTAGGTAATTATACTTAACATATAACTGTAACAGAAATGTATCTGACATATTAATATTTGGTTTATCACATTATCTAAGATAATCGCATATTGGATTTTACTTATATCATGCAGAACAACACGCACAACCATTTATGCAGTCCAAAGTCATCAAGCTACACCACAACTTTACATGCTATGCCACAAACAATCCCATAAAACAAATGGAGCCAGTGGCTGTGCCAAGCAAACAAGTATAAAGAACTTGAGAATCTTCTTTTATTTGTTACTTTGGGTGCCATAGCAGGGAAATACAAAAACACCCTACCCAACATAAGACATTAAAAGCAAGTGAAAAGACCAGCAATATCAATATCCACCTCCATTCAGCTGAACTCATGCATGCTTTAAGATGCCTTCAAGTGTGGCATCCATTACAAATGACGCCTGGAGAGTTTGCTTTGTGCAACAAGCACCAAAAGGAACAAAAAATCTTAAGCCTAATTTATACAATGGAACAAGCCTTACTTTAATCTTACTTTTCGGATAAACTAAAGCACCCTTAAGGTGAATGAGGCATGGCACCGTGGAATTTGAAAATGAGACTACTACCCCTTGTCCTGCACATTTTAGGTGTTAAGTTTATGCAGCGCCACAAGAACCAAGGAAGGAGGATTACATTAAAGTACTGCAAGATCGATTCGAGAAATTATACAAAGGATTCTGCTTTCGAATCGCTCTCAAGACATTTTGATATAATTTACATGTCCATTCTTGCGGTGCCGCATGAAGTCAAACATACCGCAGTGTCCAAAACCGAAGGCAACTGACTTGTTTATATTTATGTCAGAAGTATAATCAGAGAGCGCCTTTGTGATAACTAATCGAATATTTGAAAACTGCAATACTAATTTCTCGCTAGTATGTAAAAAAGTGAAAATATAAATGTATTTACAGTTACACTAAATTTGTGCTCCAGCCGCTTTCTTGGCCAGCATTTTATTATTTCGAACTCGACCAGGCTCGATCCATCACATTACCCGTGCACGGCACCCACGCATAGAATTGTGGAAGAGGACAATGAAGGTATCTCTGGAGACAGGAAGTAAACCTAACATTATATCAGGAAGTGCCTTGATGCCTTGGAATGCAGTCCTATTGTATTTGCATCTGACACATCTGATTCAACTCATCCGTTCATTAATAGAGACTGCAATGCCCGAGTCAGGTGTGTCAGATGAGGGAGACATACAAAATGTGCAGGACTAACCCTGCGTCCCAATTCACTTACTATATCCTAGGGCTGATTCACTTACAATATCCTAGGGCTACTATATCCTAATTCACTTACTATATCCTAGCGCTTGCAGTTTTTAAGCAGTTTTGGATGGAGGGTGCTAAACATATTCTTCACTCTAATAAAAGTAGAAATTTGTCTGTCTGCTTGCATTTTTAACTTGCATTTCAACTTCAAGCGTGGCGGGTGTGATGCTGCTGAGCCAAGGGAGTGCAGAATCGCATTTTGGTGCATTATGGACAGGCGACACATTCAAAATAATAAACTTTTAAGAAAACTACAGAACCGGATAGGGCTGTGTGATATATCGGATGGGATTGTCATGCGCATCTTATCAGTAAAGCTGGTATAATTACTAGTAGTAATTCATCATCACCTGTTTTCAGATGGAGCTGCATTTACTACACAGATCCATAGTTCACTATCACAGGCGATTTGTCTGCGATAATGAATGCGATATAGTCTAGCTTCTAGGCAAACAAGTCGAAATACTAAAGTGAAAATATAAAAGTCATCAAATAATATGAAATAACACAATTTACAGTAGTTGACCTTGATAAAACTCACATAAGTTATAGTGACCAATAAACATTATAATGATGAACCGGACGTTGTTTATGAAAGCTTTCAGGAAACTATTGTGAGTTTGTAAAAAGGCAATCCAGTGTGAAAAGGGTTTTTGGAAACTCAACACTTTAGGTAAACTCAAACTGAATTTTGTGTTTTTTTTTTAAAAAAAAGTGCACTTTTACCAAGGCGTTATCTGTTCTCTGAAAAGCATATTTTAGATTAAAAGATTAACGAAGTAACGTTCAAATTTAACTGAGACAGACTTTATTCAATATTGAAGTGAAGTGCACTTGGCATGGTGGAGCAAAACAAGGCTCACAAATAATACTGAGCTAATACTTCACACCATTTTTCTTTAAATATAACTGGTCGCTTATGTTGTGACAGAAACAAGGCTGAACGATACCGTTATTGAATCCTGAGGCTACAGCATTAGCATAGGCTAAGCTAACAGGCTAATTAGCTAGCCTCAATAAGGGGCCCTGCGAACCGTTTAACTGTACCACATTCTACAACCCTTATCACATTAATACACGAACCAGGGAGAACAATATGAATAAATACAACATGTAAGCCACCATGTCTGGGTACTGTTAACGTTACATAGTTAACGATAAGCGTTTTAGCGGAGTGACACTGTTTACAACAGCAAACGGCGTTTTCTTTCATTACCCATTGAACCGTTTAAGTTACCTAGTCAGCATTTCTGAGTTTTATAGTATTTTGGGCATCATAGGCGGGTAAAGGCAGGATATAATCCTAAAATGCTCCACGCACTTAAATTGACCAAAAATGATGTAACGTAACTTAGGCAACTCAAAAAGATTTTGGGACACATTCCGAAGAAAACAACCCGGTACAGCGTGGAAATTGTACACACAATAACATAGCTCGTGGTATGGAAGAATGGGTCATACATTACGGAGGAAAAGCGAAATAACAGCTCTCGTAACGTAAAATTAATCTTGTGGCGCTCGCGATCAGCTGAAGGTCTGACGTCACGGGCCCGCACCTACATAACTAACGGGCCTCCGCACAGACACATAAGCTCTTCAGAAAGCAAAATACTCACGCTTTATCCACCAACTCCCTGACTTTCCACATATTCAACATCCTGGCGCTTTAGCAGGGCCTTTCCGCCTCAGTGTCGCGTCGCCCGGTCCGCACAAACACGCAGGTGGACTCGGATATCTGTTACCAATAATAACAGAATCCCCGGCCCCTTTTCCGCTGCTCCAGCGCTAATCGACACAGCGGAGCAGAGACCGTTACTACGGTGACGCGTATCGTACGTCAAGGGGTCGCAGACGCGGCTATGTCGTTCTACACGGAATCATGGGAAATGTAGTTTTTAAGAGATTCCCAACTAGCAACGAATATTAAATTATTAAAATTATAAAGATAACGACGTTTTACTGAGATAAACATTAAGACACGACGATCAATGTTTATATCCACAAAAAATAAAGTGCATTAGCCTACTCTGAGGCGTTTAATACATACAAGCCTGATTAATAGCTGGGATAAAGCTAGTAATAGTGTGTATCCGTATTACTTACTACAGTACTGATATAGTTATCGACATACATGGTAATTTGATAGATAGATCAGTGAACTTTATTTATGTAGGAATAATGTTGTAATTCAATTTAAATTGGAATAACAAATCATTTATGTGTATCAATTTTCACCATTATATTTTATGTGTGAATATGGTAAAAAAAATCAGCCTAAATTTGGCTTTAATAATATTTATAATTCCACAATTTTTGTCACAAATGCTTAATGCATCGTTTGAGTAAACGTGGCACATGTTTTGTTCAGCTTTGTTATTTTGTGACATTCCTCCTTTTAAACTTTTAAATGGACAAATTTTATGACATCATATTTTGGAAAGTGACATCATAAAAATGTAATTTGTTACATGGTACAAATGCAGTAATATTTTCCAACTAAAGTCAATATTTTTGTCACGTTGAACCATTTATTTGACCAGTCAATATTTAACTGCAATAGAGGAGGCAAAGCATATTTTCAAAGAAAAATCTAATAAAAACAATAAATAAAATGTCAAATATGTTTTTGGAATTTTTATACACTTATGTGTTTATTATTATTAGGTTTTATTTAGAAAATTTGGGATAAAATTGTATATTTTCTAGAATTTCAAACATGCTTAAATGGCTTTGTGCCTTGCATTGTGTTAAAGTTGCATCAAAGTAGTTCTGTCTTTTAACTTATCTTCTAGCTCACCAATGTCTCTGTCAAATCTTAATGCACATTTCCAGTCTACCCTTCACTGCAAAAACAGACGAGTGCAACAACTTCAGACACAAACGTCAACGCATTCAAAAAACATTGTGATCCATCACAGCCCAAATATAAAATGGCAGAAAGACGTCTGTAAATCCTGCAGCACTTTGCCATCTCAGTTCCATCATACTTGTCTATGTGACAGACAGCGGACATCAGCGGAGGTTAGACCACCAGCTTCCTGATGTCATCTCCAATATAAGGTCCATTTTTCAAGAGTCTGCGTCATATTGTATCCTGTGTAAATTTCAGTGAAATGCTGAGATTTTAAACATGGATTTAGATGGGAAGAAAAAGGCAGCCTTTCACATAAACACACTCTATAAATAAATCATTAACAGAATGACAATCAAACCATCCAAACAAAAAACATTGATTTTCTGGAGTGACAACAGACACAAGACGGCACTTAACATTCTCAAAGTCTGGCACTCCACAGGGAACCCGAGAAACCATTGTGTGCAGATATGAAAAGATGAAGACATCAGGAACACTCAGGAACCATCAGCTTAACTAACAGAAATGGCAGAGATTGACAGATGAGGCTGTTTTTTGGCTGTTAATAAAGTATGAAGCAGTTGTGTGGTCATAGGGAGGGGTAAAGTGATAAACAATGTACACGGGATGCACTTAGACTTGAGGCCCACAGAATGAGAAAGTGCTGTGTGGACGACCACTTTGTGTAGTTTACCCCATACAGTCCTTTATCTTTAACAGAAAGTTACATTTTAGATATAAAGAACCAAGAAACATATTTATTTCATTTTATTCCTTTTAATACTTTTTATGGGTTCGGTTGGTCTGTCAAATAGGCTTTAGAGTTCTGAGAGGTTAAATTCCCCAATAGAGGGCACTATGACACCTCCGAATAGCCATCTAACTTTATAACTCAACCTCATGTTACTGTTAGGAAATCCTTCTTGATTATGCAGTTACACAGTTTGACACATGACATACAGTATTAAAATAAATTGTTCCTGTTAAAAAAACTTTTTAAGTACCATGGTACTTTGTATCATGATGTGGTTCCACTATGGTACTTCATCAAGGAAATGTATTTATTTAATTGTATTTAGATCCATAAACAGAATACCGAAAGCTTGGTATTACCATGATACATGTTTTTTACACACTTACAATTTGCACGATCAGTGCTACATATGCCAGTTGATGTATATTGTTTTTAAAGTGTTCTCCGAGCAATGTAAATATCTATGTATACCGCTTGGGAAAAAGACCTTTGATGTGCTTGTGGTTAGAAGAGAGGTCAAAACATCCAAACTGCAACACAACATTAACATGGCATTATTTTGAACTTCACAGGACACAGATTTCACATTGCACTTGAACACAACGCGGACACACACATACAAAAAAATCGTTCCACAGTATTTAAAGCAATTGTTTCCATATGGCTTACTCATACAAAGAACAATGGGAAATTGTGCATTGTTTAATGCTTTTGTCAGCTTTGTTTTGTTACAGTAGAGAGCGAGAGAAAATACTGCAACATGTCCGTGACCGAGCGCTGTGATTTGGATCTCATCTACCATGGGAAACCCAGCTGAGTAAACAATCTCTGTCCATTATCATTCATAAAACCTGACAAGTAGTTCTGGACCGCCATCTCGTCCCTGCTTCAGGTCTGCAACCCCTTCATCTCCACAGTCCAAGTCATTTCCAATAAATGAGCAGCTTGTCATCAAATACAAATACAGTATGTGATTTTTGCAAGGACATAACCACATTTTGAACATGGGGGACCAAAAACATTCAGGGTATATTTAAATATACCAGAGTTTTTGATTTTAGAGGGACATGTTCCCCTCAATGTCTATTGTGGTTACAGCCCTGGTTTTGTACATTGTGCGGCCTCTGTTAGCCTGAGTCTGCCCAATAACATAATCTATAAGAAAGAAAGATCACATAAGATCTCTTTAATATCTCACTTGTTTCTCCAAGACACCAATAATAATAAATGAAAGAGAAATTGAAAGTTTTGCTTCTGGTGCTTATTAAGATGTCCATCAAATCTCCTTAGCAATGAAAGAGCAACCTTAATAAAACTTTTCTTTTGGGAGTAATTGTTTTTAGGAAATTTTATGAAGTGACAGATAAATTAATTAAAATTAATTAAAATGAAAAAGTATGGTTTACAATAAGGTTGTATTTGTTAACATTAGGTATTGGCTAACAAACTCCAGACTAACTTTTTTCACTAGGAGCACAGTGGCCCCCAACTGAAAATTTTAGGGGCGCAACCAGAAAATTTAGGGGAACATACCGTTAACCAAATATTCACATTTCTACTAAGTAATACCCTGTATTACTCATAAATACTTTGATGATAGATGCAGAAAGTACAATGTGCTGTTTTAAATTCGGTGTCACATCACAAAAAAAAGGTCAAATTTACTGATCGTACATGTGCGACTGGATGTAAAATTCAGTGGCACACTCTCAAATTTTGGTGGCAGTCGGGAGCCCTGGGTTTGTCTCAGTTTGACCCAACCCTGGAGTGTGAACAATTAGATGATGAAAGATTAATAAATGCGGAAAAACTATATTGCTCACAATTCTAAAAACAAGTTGGTTATAAATAAATTACAACCCAAGGGGCTGTGTTAAAATTAACCAAGGATTTTTAGAGTGTAAAATTCTAGTAAACTTTAGTAGTATTATTAGGTGTAATAAAATAAATTCATGTTATTGGGTTATTATTAAAATATTTTGCTTATTAAATATATTTTGTGCCAAGTGACATTTAAAATGTTTTGGTGTTTGGCTTTGAAGTTGAATGTTGTTCTTGTTTTATTGCACTCTAAAAATGGCTGGGCTATTTTTGACCCATGTTGAGTAAATATTGGACACAACACACTATGTTGGGTTAAAACTGATCCAATCGGTAACCCAACTGCTGGGTTATTATAACCCATGGGGTCATTTGGGTCAATAATGGGTCATTTTTAACCCAGCATTGGGTCATTTCTAACTCAGCATCTGTGTTGTCCAATATTTACCCAAGATGGGTCAAAAATAACCCAGCCATTTTTAAAGTGTGTCTTATTGTTCTCTTATTTTTGCTAAAATTGTTTACAGTGATTTTTTTACCCACAATTGTGTGACCTTAATAAAAAGTTTTTGGTACTTTGATAGGGTTGTATTAGTAAACATAAGAACATGCATTGACTATTGTTAGAGTTTCTTAAAAGCAACCTGTGTGTGTGTGTTTGTATATATGAGAGATGACTCAAGAGTATAGACATATATCTGTGTTGTATTTCATTTTCATTTCATTATTCTATTTTATTTCTTTAGTGTATTAGTTATATATTCATGTCATCTAGTTATTACTTTTCTTAATGTTGTTTAATCTAATGTTGGATCTGTATCATCTTAGTAGATATGGGTTTCCAATGGTCAACATCTCAAGGTTTTTATTAACGTCAACGAGAATGTTGTGAAAACTGTCCACTGTCTGTGTTTGGTATAATACCACCTGATTAATTCTAGTCAGACGAAGTTAGTCCGACCATCGACGAAGCTCAGAGCATCAACAAAACTAAACTGAGCATTGAACGCAACTAAGATTATTCAAGAAACCATTTTTATTATTATTGTTACATTACTGTAACATTGCTGTTTTCTTATTCATCTCTGTATTTACATTGTGGCTTAACTCACAACAGAGTTAATATTTTGTGTAACGGACTTAGTCATTTTCCCTGACATGAGAGAGATCTAGTGAGCTAGAACTAAAGTTGGATCTGTGTTATCTAACAATTTTGGATGCAGCCATAATTGGATCTATGATTTTGGTGTTGTCGGCTGGATGGAAGTCAGCAGGATGATCATGAACAAACAATGAAAACTAACTGTTAACAAATACAACCTTTTTGTAAAGTGTTACCAAGTTTTTCTTAAACACTTAAAAGGATGATAATCTATCAAATAATGTGGCTTTGTTTTAATCCTATGACATCAGTTAGTCACGAGGGAACACAAAGTACCCAAATGGCTTTGTTTTTACTTAGATTAAATGACCCAGAATAAGGTCTAGAGCAGGGGTCACCAACCAAATTTTAAACAATACTAAAACATATAAACAAGTCAAATAAAATAAAATAAACAAGTAAAACAAAAAGGTTTTAAGGAGACTATATCAAAAAGTAGCCCTCCAGATTGTTTTATCCATTGTGGTAGCCCTAGCTCATAAAAAGGTTGGAGACCCCTGGTCTAGAGTTTCTAGATCAGTCATGCCCTTTAACACCAATCAGTAAAATGAGAAGTAAACACAGTTCTAGTTCATTGCTGCTCTTCTCTGATATGTTATGAGTATTATGTCACTGGATCACATTGGCTGCCCTGCATTGCATGGAGTTTTGTTACAGTACCTCCAAGCTGGAAACAATTGTCACTGTTATGGACTGTTTACACTGAAATACATTTGCTGTAATGTTCTTTATCCTATTCGCATTTCTTGTCTGAACAGCTGTCCACAGTTTTGATTGTCGCATGCAGGCAGTGTTTTAAAAAGTTGGGTGTTCTCTTGTGGAATCTGGTGACGCTCATATCTCAGTTTGATAAAATTACAAAGAGTTGACCACATTATCCAGAGACAAAAGCTACCTTTACACTTTACAGGACACTCTTTGAAACCAACCATTTTCTGAGGCCGGGATTAAGTTCATTAAAGGAACATTATGTAGGATTGTGGCCAAAACTGGTCCTGCAATACATAACATGACAACATAAACATCAGTTGAGGGCTGCAACTCCACTTTTTAAATGACAATATCCTGGACAGACCACTTTTGTCAGTGATATAAGTGTTTGAAATGAAAATTATTTCTTAATGTCTAGTGACATATTTTATGATTAATTGATATACAACCCCAAAACAGAAAAAGCTGGGACAAAGCAGAAACCGTGAGCAAAAAAGGAATGGAACAATCCACAAATCCCAAACCCATACTTCATTCACAGTAGAACACAGACAACACATCAAATGTTGAAAGCAAGACACTCTGAAATGCCATGCCAAACACCGGCTCCCTTTGGATCTCACTAGAGCCACACATTCCAAAAAAAGCCGGGACAGGCAGCAACAAGAGGCCAGAAAAGTCAAATGTGCACATAAGGAACAGCTGGAGGAGGACCAATGTTTAGGAATAGGAATGTTGTCCTATTCTTGTCTAATAGAGACTTCTAGTTGCTCAACTGTCTTAGGTCTTCTTTGTCGCATCTTCCGCTTTATGATGCACCAAATCTTTTCTTTGGGTGAAAGATCTGGACTGCAGGCTGGCCATTTCAGTTCTCAGATCCTTCTTCTACGCAGTCTTGATGTTATAATTGATGCAGTATGTGGTCTGGCATTGTCATGTTGGAAAATGCAAGGTCTTCCCTGAAAGAGACGACGTCTGAATGGGATCATATGTATCTAGAACTTGGATAAACCTTTCAGCATTGATGGTGCCTTTCCAGATGTGTAAGCTGCCCATGCCACACGCACTCATGCAACCCCAAACCATCAGAGATGCAAGTTTCTGAAATGAGCGCTAATAACAACTTGGGTTGTCCTTATCCTCTTTAGTCCGGATGAAATGGCGTCCCAGTTTTCTAAAAAGAACTTCAAATTTTGATTCGTTGGACCACAGAACAGTTTTCCACTTTACCAAAGTCCATTTTAAATGACCCTTGCCCAGGGAAAACGCCTGTGCTTCTGGATCATATTTAGATATGGCTTCTTTTTTGACCTATAGAGTTTTAGCTGGCAACAGCGAATGACAAGGTGGATTGTGTTCACTGACAATGTTTTCTGGAAGTATTCCTGAGCCCATGTTATTATTTCCATTACAGTAGCATTCTTGTATGTGATGCAGTGCTGTCTTAGGGCCCGAAGATCATGGGCATCTGGTATAGTTTTCCGGTCTTGACCCTTACGCACAGAGATTGTTCCAGATTCTCTGAATCTTTGAATGGTATTATGCACTGTAGATGATGATCACTTCAATCTCATTGCAATTTTTCTCTGAGAAACTCAGAAAACTATTTTTCGCTGCAGCATTGGGGGAATTGGTGATTCTCTGCCCATCTTGACCTCTGAGGGACGCTGCCACTCTGAGAGGCTCTTTTTATACCCAATCATGTTGCCAATTGACCTAATAAGTTGCAAATTGGTCTTTCAACTGTTCCTTATATATACATTAAAATTTTCTGGCCTCTTATTGCTACCTGTCCCAACTTTTTTTTGAATGTGTAGCTCTCATGAGATCCAAAATGTGCCAATATTTGGCATGACATTTCAAAATATCTTACTTCCAACATTTGATATGTTATCTATATTCTACTGTGAATAAAATATAAGCTTATGAGATTTGTAAATTATTCCATTCCTTTTTTACTCACAATTTCTACTGTGTCCCAACTTTTTCTGTTTTGGGGTTGTACATTTCTTACATACTGTTCATTTAAGTATTTAATGAACATACAGTGGCAAGAAAAAGTATGTGAACCCCTAGGAATAAACTGGTTTTCTACTGTGATTTGTCATACAATGTGATAGAATATTTTGTTAAAAAAAAATTTCGATGATGGCAAGTGGTCCAGGCCTTGAGGCAGCAAAGCATGCCCAAATCATGATGTTCCCTCCTCCACACTGTTGCGATAATGCTTAGTGTTCGTAAGCTGTGCCATTTGGCACCATAGTATTTTTCCTGAACAATTTGACTTTTGTTTCATCAGGCCAAGGTGCTCTTTTGCAAATCTCAGGCTCACAGCAATGTTTTTCGGGAGAGCAGCGGCTTCCTCTGTGGTGTTTTGCTGTAGACACTGTGCCTGTTCAAAGACTTACGTATGGTAGACTCATGAACAGAGATTTGTGCCAGTTCCAATGATATCTTCCAGCATTTAGCTGATACTCGTGGGTTCTTCTTTACTTCATTGAGTATTCTGCATGTGCCTTAAAAATAATCTTGGCTGTGCACCCACTTCTAGGAAGAGTAGCTACAGTATTAAACTGTCTCCATTTATAGACAATTTGTCTAGGTGTCGACTTATAGATGTCTAAAACATTTTGAGATTGTTTTGTATCCCTTTTTAGCATTATGGAGTGCAAAAACTCTTAATCGGATATCTTTAGAGAGGCATGATTCATGAGAGCTGATGCTTCAATTAAAATGTTTGAGTGTCTTTTAATCAATCAAAGTTGCACTAAACCACACATTTAAACTCATTTATTAATTGGACTCCAGTTTGCCAGCTTTTGACACAAATTAGCTTTCATTAAAGTAATTAGTAGGTCAATATCATGGTGGCGTTTAGCGGCCTTGAGAATTGCCAAAACAATGTTTTCAACAAATAAAATGTAAGCTTTCTCTTTTAGACTGAGTGCTTCACCATCTTTCCAAGTATGAATGAGAATTCAAATATATACATTAGGTATCTTTGCATCTTTGTCCCAAGATAAATCCTCTTGGTTAGATGTGTATCTGCTATGCTGTTTCTTACAACATTGCTAATGTTTTTAAAACTTTCCACTGATATAAGAGGCCTGCACTATTTCATCATCCAAAAACACACTAACATGTAGGTTATAAAACACAGAGGTGCCAATATAAGCTCTTCAGTTGGTGGACCTTTAAAATCAGGTCAAATCCAGTTGTAAAACGGCTCATTTTCTGCATAAATATTGACAGTTTGACATTGGTTTCACACAGACTAATTTAAAGGCTATGACAGGAAACACTAGTTTCAAAACTTGCGAGGGTGAGGTCATTGCAAAAATATTCCTCAATGTCATAAATATGTGATCTGGTGGTCCGCTTCGAAGTCTGCATTTTTTTTACTTTGACTAGATTAACATCAAAACGTGAGAACACAGATAGGCAATTTAAGTTGTAAAACGTTTATGCGCTCAACTAGAAATCTTATCCAGACTGGGCAGTGAGAGAGTTTAGGTTCTTAAAACAACACAGGGCTGTCAAAGCGCTTCTAGAAGGGTGTTGAAATCTCCTATTCAAAACAGTAAACTTTTCGTGAGCAGACGTGACCCATAGCACCGCTGGCATAAACAAATATTATCGGTTCGCCGTCCGGAGAGGGAGTGAGCTGCGTCTGGGAAAAGGTGTTAATTGTTTTCAGGCTGTCATCTTTAAGAGCTGTTGAGATCAATTAACGTCATGTCGGCGCTGTGAGCGAGTGTACGGTGAGGAAACCCAGCTTGACTGTGTTGTGTGTCTGGAATGTGAGGAGCAGATATAGATTAAGCGTGTGAAAGTCAGCAGTGAGGGAACACTTCAGGAGGAACTTACAGTCCAATTAATGTCTCAGCTTGAGTGATAGAGTCGATAAAAAATGTACTGAAAGTATATCAAATAAAATGTAAATGACTGAGAGTTGAGCTTCATAGGAATGCTTTAACGTTTTTATGCAATTTTTTTACATTTATGCACATCTCTGTGTTTCCATGTAGCTTTTTGTTATGCCCCAAAATGCGCATAAAAATAGTTGGATGAAAACATATTGTAGTTCTCGAATCTCCTTAGTTTCTTCCTTATCTTTCTTATGTCTCTATAAATAAGCTGAAAGTAACTTTCTATACCACACTTCATTTTATTGCCTCCTAAGATGAATCGCTTATTTTTAAAGTTACTTTGAATTAAAACATCTGCTAAATGACTAAATGTAAATGTTTTGCCCGTGAAACTGATTGTGACATGCCAGATTTGCATGTTTCGAATAAAATGCAGACAACAATGAAATTTGACAGCGAAATATCTCCTATTAGAATAAAAAATAAAAACATCTGAAAGCATGATGAAGAAAGTCTGTAAAAAATCTAATTTGGCAGCAAAGTTTGAAGCTCCCTCAAACAGATCTGTTTTTCTTAGTAAATTCAGCCAGCCTTACAGCTCTCAATGAGAAACAGTGAAAATTGGATAAATGCCCCAAGGCCCAGCTACACAACCACCTTTTTGCTTGTCCACCTGTCAGTGTGAATAAATGTTGGGATAGTGTGTAGAAAAACACAACTGTGGAGCTCATTGCGAACTTTGCACAAACTGAAGTAGGTCTACTGAAATGTTAAAGTTACAACCAAATCATATCATATGTGTGGTTGACCCAGTCTTTTTTAATTTATACAGCGTAAAATGAATACAGGTTTTACATTTTCAAATATATAACCACAAGCTTTTGCCGTATCACACAATTCCCTATGGACTCAATGTTATAACACGGAAAGAAGAGGGCTGCACACTATAATAGACACTGTCAGAATTTTTTTTTTTTAAATGGTCCCAAGCTGTCTTTTTTTTAAATTAAGTGTTTAAGAAAAAAAATTAACTTATTTCAAGATTTTTTTACTTACCCTATTAGCAGATTTTATTTTTGCTTGTTTTAAACACAAATTCACTTAAATGTTATATGTACTGTCTTAAAACTAGGCCTATACTTATTTGAGCATTTTGTTCATCAATAAATATATTTCTTATTTGTAGAATTTTTAGTATTTGTACTGAAAACAAGACAAAAATACTAGGTAAGAAAGTCATTTTTCCAGGGTATTAGTCCACTGTACTACATACACTATTACATAGTGAACATAAAAGTAAAATAATAGCCATATATAAAAAACAGGATTGTAAAAATTAGAACTTCATTAAAAACTCTCATTTACATTGTACTGTATAATCAGTTACAAGCCTGTACCACTGATGTCTAAAATAACACAATGCATCATGTGGTGTCAAATTTTTCATGTTTTAAAGTGTGAAACTCTGTATGAGAGATGCAATACTACAAAGATTTTGAGGGAAAACCTGCTTAAATATCAGTGTATTGAAAAGAATTTACCATACTTATTTAGTGATTTTTTTTGTCTGTGAATAGAAGTTCCAGATCAGTAAAAGTTTATGAACCTGAACCACAGATCACGATGTTTTATGTCATTTTATTTCCATAAGCTGTCCTGATCAGGTTTTTAAATAAATTAAAACCTTATTATCATCAACACTTCAAAGCATGGTAAACTTTATTAATATTCTTAAGAAATATTTTAAAACTTTGAATTAGTAGACGGTAGAGTCTTACTTTGGCACATATGGTCGGGTTGCGATTTTGGAGTTTTCCCATGATCTTGAGATTAGTATGTCATACAGAACCGTTAGTATTAATGATGACAGTGGGGCTACTGGCCTTATTTAAACGAGTTTCTGTTACTGTTTTAAAGATGAGATGGGGGCCCCATACATAGATTCGCCCTGGGCCCACAAATTTGCTAAATCCTCAACTATGGGTAATATACTTATGCCGCAATAGTTAGCCTGTCTGGAACCGAGCTGACTTAAACCACATCACTGTGTGAAACTTGCATTACATGTGAACGGCCCCTACGTTAATAGGATTTTGTTTCTCTCTCCTTGTCTCGTCCTCGATCCCGAGGACAATGAGACAAACAGACCCAGTTCCGGTAAATGTGAAGGTCGGACCATCCCTGATTTACTAGCCGTCCTTCAACGTGATGCCCAGCTGATGCCTGACCAACGACCACCAGCAGAACTCGTTTAATCTCCCTACTCATTTACATATATACAGTGTATATCTCCCGGCTAAAGAAATCCGGGTTTTTTTCTCCTAGGAGGTTTTTCGACCCGGCGAGTCAGCTTTCATTGGCTTAACTTAGCACCCTATTCTGTATGTTACATTATTAATACGCTCGCTTATAATGTTGATTCATAGCCGCAGCAAATTCTGCTGTTTATGCTATCTGTATTATATGCTGCACTGAAAAAAATGATTCATTGAATTTAATCAATTTTTCGTGGTTGCAATCAATTTATTTAAGCTACATTTAAACAAAAGTTTTATATTTTATTTTACTTTACTAATCTTTTTTGTTTACATGTAGCTTAAATAAATTGATTGCAACCACTTACCTCAAAAAATTGATTAAATTCAATGAATCATTTTTTTCAGTGTGTCAATTTTTCTGTGTTTTTCCTTGCTTCTATTAATGTAAAGCTGCTTTGAAACAATAACCAATTGTGAAAAGCGCTATATAAATAAAACTGAATTGACCAATCGGGCATCTTGTTCATTGCATCAGACTCTGGTGTAGATGAGTGTGTCTTTCTCACAGGAGGGGGAACATCATTCGTCCCCTGTCTAATCTTTAATTGTCAGTAATCAGGAGTAGGAAAACTATTATCATCACTAATGCTCAGAGAAACCTGAATCTGCACAGATGGGTCTCCCCTTTACCTGTGATAAATCCTGAGAGAGTTTTCAGCAGTAGATTAGGACTGTCAATCGACAATACAGGACAGCTTGTGCACCTCCCCTCATCCTGAAGGAGTTCCTTAAATCTGATAAG
This sequence comes from Misgurnus anguillicaudatus, assembly GCF_027580225.2. Classification (NCBI taxonomy): domain Eukaryota; kingdom Metazoa; phylum Chordata; class Actinopteri; order Cypriniformes; family Cobitidae; genus Misgurnus; species Misgurnus anguillicaudatus. Next base: position 15,427,331 of record NC_073345.2, read on the forward strand.
ATGATGTTGTTCCCACCAAGATCTAAGATTTAAGAAGCTGCTTTACAGATGGTTTCAGCAGCAACAACATACAACCAACAGCTTTTGTGGACTAAACACATCTTATGGTAGACTTTTACAATAGTTTATTTCTGATAACAAGAGAAATAAATGACAGGTAAATTAACTTCGTTCATATCCAATGTGTATCAACTATTACACTGATATCACTTAATTACTAACTCTTTCCCCGCCAATTTTTCTTTCTTAAGTTGCCAGCCAGCGGCTGCATTTTTATGATTTTCACAACAGTTTAATGCCTTCCAGAAAATGTTCTTCTTTAAATATATAAACATACAATATATCAAATGAAACAACAGACCCTCTGCTTTCAAACAAAAAAACACAGTTTTCCTATAGTTCTCTTTTATCACCTCTCAAAGGGCTTCAAAAGCACCCAATTGTAAGCAAAAAGCTGAGATAATTCCATTGTTGTGAAGGACTTTTGATTGAGATCAGATTCAGAGCGATCCTCAAAATCTAGGGCGATACTTTTGGATTTTATAAGAGATATTTATCTGATTCACGATTTTACATATCCATTTGTGTGTAAGTGTGTATTAGTACATGTTAATGATATGCAAAAGGTACAAATCCCAAAGTAAACAATGATACGAGTTATTGTCTCCAACTTAAATTTCTTTCTTTGACTTCAACAAACACACGCATTGTAGGCAACAGTTTACTTCCTTGGCCTGAAGTTTACACTCAAAAAAATGAACTTTCCCTTTTGCCAATTTTACTTAATTCGTTCATGTCGTGTTAACTTAAAAAAAAAAATGTAACAATGTGAACATGATTTAATCTAGTTCATTCAACAAAAAAGTGTGTCTTGTCAGCTTTACTTAAAACATATTTGTTCAGCCAACATAACATTGTTGCATAAATTTAACAGATTAATAAAACCAATACAGAGTTGCATCTCATTGGCTGAGTATTTTGCAGTGTATTAAGGGTAATTGTTGTTCTGGCAGAATTGTTGTACCCTCTTGCAGAAGTGTAGCACCATTAGCTACCTGAGTAATAAGTGGCCAAGTATGAGTTAATTAACTTGTTCTGATATATTTTAGAACAAAACAAAACAAACAAACAAACAAACGGTTTGGAATGCAACATTGCGTTTCAAATATGTTTGTGATATGTTTGATTGACTGTATGAAAAAAAGGTTTATTTAATAAGTTGTACTGAGCAGCTGCACTTTGATTGATTCTGTGGGATGGACAATTAAATCCTAATTAAAGGGGGTGTAGTTTATAAAATGGAATTTTTCAAAATTTTTGTCATCATTAATTAAATTTTTATGTACAATTAACTCAATTTTTATTGGTTGACTGTATTAAGGTTTGTTGAGTTTACTTAAACTTCTTTTTTAAAATGAACTAAATTATTGTTTATTGAGATTACTTAAAGGTGTAGCGGAGGATTTTCTCGAATTTTAGAAAAGAACTGTCTTCTCCACTTTTTAAAAAAATGCAATTGCGCAACACTCCTGATTGACAACTAGGAGTACCAATAGTCTTGATGATCCACCCGGAAAAAGAAAATCCTCCGCAATACCTTTAAACAAATTACGTGGAACCTGTTGACATAATATTTTTAATTAAACCCAACACTTCATTTTTTTGAATGTACTTTATTGGTCATTAAATTTCCACCCGCTTCTGACTCACAGCCTGTAAGTTTTGATAGTTTCAAAGAATTTACTACTGACTCAACCTGATTCAAACGCAAGTTTTGTGCAGTGCAGAGTAGCGCTTGTTGTTTGACAGCTTTTGATCAGATTCGGCTTTTGTTGTTCAGGTAGTAAAGACAATATTAACTCCTGTCAGCATTGCATTGTGAGCTAATCTTCCAAACATGGTTCAGTAAGGAGCGTCACATTTTAGGCGGACGTCAGAGGCATTTAGGCCAATCACAACATTCTGGTTAGCTGGCCAATCGGAGGACACTTCGCTTTTCAGAATGATGAGCTTTGTAAAAAAATCATCGCGTTTCAATGTGGCAGGGCATAGAGAAGCAACAATAATGTACGGTATGTGAAAAAAAAAAAGTTAAACCATAAACCATGCGAACACATTGTATAACACCAAATACACAAAATATTGTTGTTTTTAGCAAGGTAATAGGTGCACTTTAAAGTCAATGACAAATCTTAAATCCTAATGAGCCAAACTCTGAGGTGTGAAAAAGTGCTTCCAGTTTAAGCACTGTAACTATATACCTGCAAACATAACTCACAGATAAACAACAGATGTCCTATAAGACCCAGCCTATTAAAACACTTGCATTTATCTCCAAAAATAGCCCTGAAATCAAAAGCACTTAAATGCCGGATGGTTAGTGATTTCATTTAGAGGTTGTGTTTATTTTTCTGTCTGCTAATTTCTTTTTTATTCAGTATGATTTTTTCCCACACATTTTCTTCACTTTTTTCTGTTAAATAAATAATTATACAGTACAACATCAGTCATGTGTTGTCTGTGCGCTGAGGATTGATTTGTCAAATTTTAGGAGTGGGTTAGGATCGGATTTACGAGCTGATATATAAAACCATAAATTTGAAAGAGAGTCTATTTTCTTTGTCAAGTGCCTGTATGTATTTGTTTGTCTGCACTTAAAGGTCTGGCCCGTGACAACCCTGTCAGCTCTTGTAAGCAGTTCAAATCATGAACTGAAGCTCTTTCTATCTCTCTCTCTCTCTCTCTCTCTCTCCCTTTCACCCCAGGGGAAAGAGCAGCTGTCAGCCCTCAGCGGGTGAGGGACCCTCGGGGTGCACCTGGGGACCGAGGCCATCAGGGCCTGCTAGATCCGGTCTGTCAGTGAGTAGCCACCCTCGGGGATGCCTAAAACAGCGATTCCCCCTCTCTCTCTTATTCCTTGCCTTTATCTCTGTGTCTTTCTTCCTTTAGATGGACTCTCTGTGACAGATGAGGCAGGACAGTGTGAAGATGTGCACCTGTCTATACAGCAAATGTGCATTACTGTAAGAGCTGTCTGTCACACACAGGGTCTGATCTTTTGTCGGCCCGAAGAGCCCGAATCAGTCTTCTGACACAGGACATAATGTCTGGGTGAATATGAGAATGTGTTCCTATGTTTGTGACTGTAAAGGTACATAAAATGCACAATCTGCCTGTGTATGCACACCAAGGTTGGGCCAAATTCAAATATATTGAATATATATATATATATATATATATATATATATATATATATATATATATATATATATATATATATATATATATATATATATATATATACAGTAAATATTCATATATTCATAAAAATCATTTTAATTCTGTTTTTTTAAATCCTGTATCCTGTTTGCTATCAGATATCAGCATTTAGGTAAATTTTTGCACTTATCACTCCATGGGGATATTTTTATCACAGTTTTTCCTTTACATTTTCAGTGGAGTTAAGTTAAGGGAACATTGACCAGGCCCACGAAACTTTCAAGCAACATTTAGCATAACTCATCCTGTCCTTATTTTCCCTCATGGGAACGCAGATCTTCACTTCCTGTTCCAGCATCATGACCTCATATTGTCATTACGCCAACTCTTATAGTCTGGAAAATATGACTCTAGCCTGTGGGAATACCAGCTCTCAAACGTGGGCTGTGGTTGGACCGATCTATGAGTGAGTGAGTGTTAGTATTTGGCTGGTGAAACATATATTAACAGGATATGATACCAATATATTTTCACACCACACTACAACCTACAGTGTAGAGAATCAAATGTGCTAGCTGATGAAAATACATTTGCTAAAAGTCACCTACATAAACATCAATTGTAAAGATTTTTTTATTTTTTTGCATAATTTCTGCATAGTAAAAAGCACAGTTTGTTGAAACAGGACTTGTGTTGAGTGTAATACTGTCTCTAAAAGTTACCTAAACAATTTAACATCAACATTTGCTATTTCAAATCTGTGAAAATGATTTTTTTTTGCATTGATGGGTTTGTTTGTGTTCGCCCAAGGGAAGAAAATGGAAAAAAATTATCTATAAACTCTGTTATCATTTACTTTCATGTTAGTCCAAACTCTTCTGTGTGCATTCAAGCATGATGCCTTAGGATCACGGCAGGTTGATGTTGATAATGTCAAAAATCATTGATTTGTTGTGACCAATAGCAATGCCTTTCAATGTTTTGAACTGAACACATGTAGAGTTATCGCATGTCAATTCATATGTATTTCAAAAGGTCGCTATTTTGTATTAATTTGCACGACCACATTCGTACATTTTTGTAAGAATTTGTGGCACTTTATTTTACAGTGCGTGTACTTACCTTGCACATATATGGTACATATGTTGTACTTTCAGACAAATGTGTGGTACTTACTTTTGAGATCAACACAGTAATTAAATGTATCATTACTGTACTTACCAGTGGTGCATACTTGGTAGTTATTATGTAACTCTAGATAAGTACTGGGTAATACCAGATACATGCTTATATTGCAAGTAGTGTAACTAACAATAAATAATGCTGTACTTACAAATAAATGTACAATACAAGTATTCAGGCAAGTGTATGTTAATGACTGGTACTTATAGTGTACATATATGATAATTAATAGCAAACGCTACTGTACTAACAGATTGTATGTACATGGTAAGTTTGTAGTACATACAGGCCAGTGTAAGTTAATGACAGCACATATAGGCCTAGTGAATGTATTCTGTAACAATGCATCTGGTCATTAACTTACATTTGCCTGCATGTACCATACACTTAGCACGTATATATAATTTGTAAGTATAAGTATATATAAGTACCTGTCATTAACTTACACTGGCCTGTAAGTACTACACACTTACCATGTACATACAATTTGTATGTACAGCAGTGTTTCTTGCTAGTAACAGTATACCTACACTATAAGTATGTCTTAGTTTCAGCCCGACATAGTTATTATTTTCATGTCATCAGAACAGGGTGTTCAACGCACCACTGTTTAACTTAAAATTGGTAAGTAAGGGTTCAGATAATGATGTCCTGGTCATTGGACTGTGTGTGTGTGTGTGTGTACAGTATGTGTGTGTGTGTGTGTTTGATCAGTGTGAAGGTCAGGCAGGAAATGTTTGTACAGATGTTGTCTTCATATAGATCAGTATGGGAGAATCTCAGCTCTGACAGGAAACGCCTGCACTTTGTAACTTTTTGCACTGTTGACTTCTGTTCACACTCATATGAAATAAAAAAAGATATGTTAACATATATACACTGTAAAAAATTTGCTGTAATTTTGCAGCTGGTTGCCAGTAACTTACTGTAGAAGATAAAGTCTAAAAATGTTTCATGTTCATTTAACTTTTAACAAAATGTTGCCAGTAAATAACATAAATGTAAAATCTACGGTAAGTTACTGGCAGCTAGATGCCAGTAATACCCAGTAATACTGTAATTTCTACAGACATTTTTTACAGTGTAAAATTGTGCAAATTTAACCCCCATATTTCTGTAAATTACCAAAATAACAGCAAAAAGAGAATTTATGCACGTTTTCCTTTCTGAAAAAATTTTAGATAAAAAAATGTATGTACCAATTGAAGAAATTTAGGGGGTTTTTACACCTGCCTTGTTTAGTTCGATTGAATCGTACCAGAGAACTCTGGTGCACACCAAAAGCGGACCAAACAAGCGGACCGAAACCAGCTTGCAGAGGTGGTTGTTTTCAAGCCGCCCCTTACGAAAATTAACCATGGTTTTACTACAGTTAAGACCAAAAAAAAACATGGTTACTGTAGTAAAACCATGGTTACCACAAAATAACCATGGTTTTGACAACCATGGTTTTCAAAAACCATAGTTAAACCATGGTTAGTGTAGTAAAAGCAATGTTTTGCTCATAGTAATCAATTGACCAAAAAACCATGGTTACTACACTTTTACCACAATAAAACCATGGTTAATTTTCGTAATCCGCGATTCATTCTGAAAATGAACAGTTTGTCTAGAGTGCTGTATACAAACTATGTATAACAACCACGGAGACATAATTTTGTTTACTTCCGGGGGTTCCGTTGGAATTTCCCGCACGTTGATTCTGACCAATCGTGAAGCCGTTTAGGAAATACGTTCAAATACATGTGGCCAATGAGTGATGTTGATCTTATCACATGACAGAATTTTGGTTCGTTTCAATTGGTGCGGATCAGAGTAAACAGTGTGGTGTGAAATGGAACCAAATCTGCTAAAAAAGTTACAATGTATCATTTTTTGCTTTTGGTCCGGACCAAATGAACCGAATTACAGATGTGAAAACGCCCTTATAATCTATTTGAAGTTGAAAGGTTAATCCAACATTTCACATTTTACAGTGTAGAGCTAATCTGAGATTTTCTTTTCTAAATGTTATTGCTGGTAATTATTAGTTTGTAAATAAGATAAATTGCTTCATTGTTTTTCTCATTTCTTGTATTTATTTGGATTAAACTGTCTGCTAAATAGCCTACATAAATATTCATAATTTTCTCATTGCACTTTATAGGTTATTGTACATTTTACAGAGACCACAAGCACATTAATTTAACTGTTTATCAAAAGTGTCTGATAAACAAAACATCAACAAATACATATTTTCTATGGGGTCCATGTGATTTAAACATTAAACTGTTTAAAATTAGTAACATCATTTTTAAGTGCAGTTTCTTTTGTTTAAAGGAAAGGGTTAAATAAAAATAAAAGAAAATCCTCAACCAAAGCATTTCCCCTTAATAAACTTGTGATTTTATCAACTGTGATTTTTTGTAAACTTTAGGTACCATGATAGTAATATAATAGAAATGCTTTAACAAACTAGATGGCACTCTTCAACCAAATAATAATAATATTATCTGAGTGTGAATTCTCTCTCTTTCTCTCTCATTCACACACGCGCACGCACACACACACACAGAGAGAATAGGATTTGGTCTACAGGGAGTTTGTGTTTTTTTTCTTCCTCTCCAGGCTTGCTAGTAGAGCTACTTTTGCGGACGTGTGATCGGCACACATTTGGGAGTTGTAGAAAATCCCTGGTATCTCACCATGCTTTTCATTTATTAATACATCTGTACAAGTCAGTGCAGTTTCAAACTTTTATACAACTGCTCTGTTAGAAACAAATCTGTAGTCACATTTCAATGACTGTGATCAAACAATTAGCCTACTCATAAATTACATGCAACCATACACTCTCTCAAGATATCTATCTGCTAGCAGTATTTATATTAGTATGCATGTATTTAAATGACAAAAACTAATTTGAAAAAGTCCAAGATAAATGAGGGGAGGCAGTCTTTTCAGTTAAAGCTTATGTTTTTGATACTCTTCGGAGTTTGGCAGTGTAAACTTTTATAGTTTTCAAAAAGTGCAATAATTTAATATATAATACAGTACAGTCAAATCTAAAAAAGGGTTTAAGAATGACGTAAAGGTGAGAAAATAATAACTAAAGATGTTTATTTTTTTGCTTCTTTCAAAATTTCCTTTAAACTCTCCCTTTAAATAAATACCGTAACACAACAAAAGATTACTAAGGAAAAACCAATAGCTAAATCTTTTTTGTTTATTCTAAGCATGATGATTTAGATAATAAACTCAGATTCCAATGTGATAGCATTATTCTCTATCAGCATCTGTACATCTCTGTCCATTAATAGGGCGGATTGAAAGAGAAAAGGAAATCTGTTTTATACCACTGAGGAAGAAGACTGAAGATGCGAATTCAAGTGCATCAAAGAAGTCATTTCCAATGGGAATACCATAGGTAGAGTTTGGGGAGGGGGGCAGGGGGGGCATTCCCCCCCAAACAAGAGCTATTTATGATTTGGCTAAGCTACTAATAAAATAGAAATCTGAAAATTCATGTTTTATTTGTCTAATCCTAATATTATAATGGGTAGACTGAACTTAAGCCTAAAATAGTTTTAATTCATTTAAAACCATGAAGCAGCATTCTCTCGCTAATCTCAAAGAATTGCAGTACCCTTGTTTGCCAGTAGGTGTGCCCTATGCACAAACGCAAAATCTTGCTAACGGTTATCAATCCCAAAGAGATAAAGCTTCAGCAGTGCCACTGAATTCAGGTGGATCTACATGTGTGTGTGGAGAGAGAGATAGAGAGATTTAAAACACGATTGTAACGTGTGTGGATGTGTTTTCATCTAAGTTTGCATATTTTCCAATGAATTGTGTATGTGGAGGTGATGTATGTGTTAGTGTGTGTGTATGTTGAAGAGCAAGAGAAAGGTTATGATTTCGTCAAAAGCCAGCAAAGACAAAGCAAGCCGATCTCCCATGTGTAAAGTAGAGATGACTTATTCATGAGACAGTGAATTCTTAACCAGGCCACCTCTAGAGAAAAACATTTACTGACCATCGGCCAACCCTCCTGATCCCTGAAAGAAGATAAAACTAATAAAACTCTCAACTTATGTAATGATTTCATTGATCTAATTTATTTTACCATAAATTTGCATAAAGCCTGCATCTCTTTCATGCACTTACAGGGTCATCAGGGTAGGGGAGGGGCAGAAACACAAGAGGAAAAAGCGAAAAGCTTATAACAAGAACACATGTAAGCCCTACAGGAGGTAGTTGAACATCCACAACACTACTGGGGAAAATCACGCAAATCCTAAAACAACACCTCACCTTTGGCTCATGAAAATGCCATTTCTGCTAACAACTTCTGGAAGGACTTTTTAATAACAACAAGAGAGCAGAGGAAGTTTTGAATGTGAGAGTCCAGCAACTAAATCAGACTAAGAATCTGAAAAAGTTTTAAAACATTTTTGCAATTTAATAATTAGTTTAACACCATACTTTGCGATATTAAATTCATTGCAAAAAAGAATAAAGAAATGTATAAACAGATTTTACAATAAAAATTCTAACAGCTACAGTCCATCTTTACTAAAAACATATCCGCATCCTCCAGAAGCTCATCTCTCTCTGTTTTATGATTGACAGGAAGAGAGACAGGTAAACTAAAGGGCATCGATAGGTTTTGATATCGCCGCCTTCATTTTTATTCATCGTTTCTGTGTGTGCGTGTGTGTCTCTGTGGCAAGTTGCATTTGTACCATCGCACGCTCTTCATCTCTGGACCTCATATGCATTTTCAGGCCGCGTGGGACGCCATTTGCATTAGAAAGCAGAATACAATCACTTTAATTTTTAACAAGACATTTTGAATGTGCCACAAAGGCAAAATCTCAGAGCTCACGAAAGGAAAGAAGAAAGGAATTATTATGCGGGGAATTAAAGGAAAGCTGGGGTTGACGCGCCGCTGACATCAATCCTGCGTTGCGGCGAGAGAGAAATGCACCGCATCCATGTTTCCAATAAAAATAACATTAAAGTAAATCTCCCATTAATCTTGCATATTGATCAAGGTCGGCGTTAAGGAATTAATCATGAGCGGTTCGCTATACATCAAACAGTCATAAATAAATAAACATCTCATACAATGCAGTGCATGTGGGCCGGGGTCAATGCCTCATTAGTGGGGGTGCGTACACGTACTGCATTTATTTTAAACAATTGGAAATTGGCTGCACACTAAAGGTTATTTCTATTAGGATTATGTTCGATTGTCACCAGTCGTGATGAAATATCTTTGCGCTTTATGGGAAATGAGAGGTGGGGAGTTTCCTGTAAGTGCTTTAGAGCTTCATCAGTCTAAAGTCTATGAACTGCGACCGATGAACCTGAACACCCAGATTGACACCCTGAATGACAGACGAAAGGCCTTTATGAGCTTTTAGACTTTGTTCCAAAGCTTTTATATAGATTGCAAAATGTGACATAATGAAAACATTGAAAAACAAAAAAGAAATAAAAATATGTATGACTCAGCGAAACATAAGAATTACCCCATAATTTGCTCACCATCAAGCCATCCGAGATACATATGTCCATCATCTTTCAGACAAACACAATTTGAGTTTTTTTTTTAAATGTCCATGCTCCTCCAAGCTTTATAATGATAGAAAACAGGGGCCATGATTTTTAAGCCCAAAAAGTGCATCCATCCTTCACAGAAGTAATCCACACGGCTCCACTGGGTTAATAAAGGTAATCGATGTGATTTTGTAAGAAAAATATACATAGCCTATTCAAAACTTTATAAACTAATAACTAGCTTCCACTTTAAGGCAGGGTAGGTGTTTTCTCCAGAAACATTTTTGGAATGCTGGTTGAAAATTTCTTTACATCCTGATAGCAATCACTAAATGGTCTAAAATGTTAGGACCATAATATGTTCGCCCAGTCATTGAATTTGGTCTGAATGCAATGACAGGATGTTCTACCTGCCTGTTATATTTAACAATGTTAAACACCTGCAGTGTTGTCAAGTCTGCAGTTCAGTCAGTTTCCGCTGTTCATCAGCTGTCAATCTTAAGGTGAGATGATTTTATTTATGAATGATGATTTTATTAATGAAAGCAAAGTTTTGGTATTTGGTCTAGGGTCATTGGGCTAGTTTTAAATTAGTCATTAGGCTGGTTCTGTTATGCAGATATGGCAACCCTGTATGTATGTTTCATTACACCCTGCAGACCAAGCGAGAATGGAGGGCAAAGAAAGACAATGTTATGTTCCTCTTGTACTGACAAAACATACCACAAGAAAAGGACATAAAAACAAGTCTTAGAAACACTTGTGATGAAAAATGATATATCTAAAAGCAAAGTTCATATGTTTTGAAGAGGTGTGGCTTTGGAGAATGTGGGATTTGAGGGTGGGATCCTTTGCTTTCAAAGCTTGCTACTGCTACACTGTTAACCCAGATATTGTCTTTACTCAAACAATCAAGGAAACATTATTAATATTTTTTGTTTTGAAGCCAAAGCTTAAAAAGTTTAGTTGATTTAACTTTTAAGCTTACAAAATCTATTAAAGTAAAACATTCAAGTAAAGTGAACTTAAAATTATTAGTTCATGTTGTGAGGAATACCCATAATCCTTTTGCGCCTGAATATTTTGATTATTTTCTGCTTTTTCACAGAATAAAAACTGATAAGAACTTTCACTACTTAAATATTTGTTAATAAAATGTCATATAGGTTCAAGCTCTTATATTATTGATGTTGTTTTGTTGTAAATTATAATTTTGTGAAGTCACCGTTCAGGTGATCAGTGTTTCCGTATGTGAACCCTGTTCAGAACATTTTATTGTATTTCTCTCCACAGTACTGACAATGTATATCAAAAACAAATTTTTTGTGTTTCTGTGGAGAATCGCGTTTATTCAATGATTGACTTAAAGTCAGTCATTAATTTTTGTTATAATACCATTTATAACATCAAAAGTAATATAAAGTGATAAAAACTAAAGTTATTTGCAACGGGTTTCCTCACACATTTCTAGTAATGTCATCTAATCTGGGTTAACAGTGCAGGAATAGTGGAAGAAATTAAAACATTAAGTACATTGAACTTAAAATAAATTGTTATTTCAACCAGGCAAAATTAACTTTTTAGGGCAACGAGTTTCCATACATTTTTTAGGTTCAATCAACCTGTATGGGCTTACAGCCAAAATTGCAAAAGTGATTTCAAATGTCAACATTGGCTTTCAGAGATTGTGCACCCCGCCTTTAATGTATAAAATCACATTTTTGAACAATTGTTAAATTCTTTTATATTTTCAGTTTGTGTATTTGTTCTTCAATTCTTAAAAAATAACCTCGCTGGCTTTGACTTAAACAGTATAGCTGCCGTTTGAAACCTGTATTTGAAGAGTTTGGTTCCAAAATGCAATAAACGCCATTTTTGAAATTTTTTTACGCAAAATCCAATATATGCCATGTTATTCTGTCATCTATTCTCCCTTTTTTCCCAAAATGCAATAAACGCCACACCCCTTTTCTACAGAACTCCATAAATCCGCTCCAGAAATTACAGCGCACCATTCACGCAACGTAAACAAACATGGCGGCGCGCTGAGTACACGGAATCCTAGTTTTCCTCATCTACTTTGTACTTCGTGATCAACAAACAAAAACAAAATAATACTTTAATAGCATTGATAAACCTGTGGTGAGTTTCTGTGACGTGAAAGAAACGTAAGCCATCAACATCTAATAATTTACGCAAGAGGCACTCAGGAGATGGGTGCTTGTTTGCCCGGGCCTACAACATCAAGTTTCTGTCATGATAACACATTGACCCCAGGGGATCTTATGAAAAACTTTCCATAATTTTACTCAAAGTCAACGAAAATCGAGCAGGACCAAAACATTTTACAGCTGATCGCTGTGAAAAACGTTAAGCGACGATGTCAAGTATAATCGCAGCAATGACAGTGTTCCTAATATGACAAAGTAAGTGTTTTGATTAATAACATTAATGTTTATTTTTTTAATCAGTGTGTACAACTAGTCAACTAAATGAATATAACATGGCAAAGATGAATGCACATTTATATAGGCTATTGATTCAATAGATTTATAGCATTTTGAATAAAAACTTGTCATGGATTTATTGCATTTTGTGGAAAAAATAATCTGTTTTTATAATAAATCTTTGAAAATCAAGTTATGGATTTGATTTTTTATGTTTTTATAACCTAAAGATGCTATGTGAAAGTTTGTAACAGAAAATAGTTGTTTTCATCTTGTCACTTTCTTGGTATAGAAAACACGTTTTTATCAAAATTTGTCAAAATGGATTTATTGCGTTTTGGAACCAAACTCTTCATTTATTCTAATGATTTTTTTATAAATGAATTTTTCAATGTGGACTGAGAAAATATGTCTATTATTGTTTCTTTGGAGTTTTAGTTGAAATGACAAGAACCTCTCAAAATTAATAATAACACAGGGTCATCCCGGACCAGGTACTGCAAGTGATTTTGACAGGTGTAGCCTAATAATACACATAAATTAAATATAAATATTAGGGCTGTCAGCTTTAAAGCGTTAACTCATGCTTTTAATTAATTAATCATTAACGCTTTAAAATAATTTAAAGCAATTAATTGCAGTCAGACCACCAGCATCTTTTTGTGTTGTTTCATGTATTGGTTTCTCAATTTTTGCTTGGGTTTGGTGTTAATTTGGAAATTGCTTAAGAATGTCATTTAATAGGTTTATCCATGTTTTTGTCTATTTTTAAACCATGGTCGCTTGGAGTTGGGATTAGAATTGGGCGACAATGGTAAAAAAACAAAAAAACAACACAAAAAGATGCACCGTATTAACTGAACGGGAAGGACTGGCGTATCATATGAACGCAAAATTGGAATTTGGTGTATTGCACGACTTTTCTTACACGTAGGCTACGTAAGGAATAATTGACGACGGGCCATTGAATTATAAGAAAATAATGCACACCAATCGCGGAGTGCCGTTACACCGCAGGTGTGCATTATTTTCAAATAATTCAAAGGACCGGAGTCAATTATTCCGCTTATACCACGGTTACCACAAACATTGCTCTGGTGCCTATTTTTAAGACATTTGAAAAATTAGGTGTGCGGTTTACAGAAAAATAATACACCCATAGAACATTTCTCATAGAACCCATAGAACATTTCTCAGCCAATCAGAATTCAGCATTCAACACAATTCATGATAATGGGCTGCCATATTACCAGGGGTTTATTTAAACAGTAGGTGGGTTTCCATCACCCTGATTTTATGCACATTTTGAAGTATCACATTAGAGTGATGGAAATGCCAAATTTTAAATAAAAATCCCTTAATTCATAAAAAAGTTAGGGTTAGGGGGTTGCTTGAGGTGTTTTTTACTTACAGTATGTGAAAAAGAATAAATGGAACTAATGGGATGATGGAAATGTATTTGCAGAATAAATTTTGACGTAGCAAACATTAAACCCACAAACTGACCGTCTACCTGTTTCCGCTGTCGTTGTCTTTCCCAAATATGGGGATCGACGTTGTTGCAATGCCCTTGCTGCTAGTGCATTTCTTTTTTTCTGTGCACAGCATTCAGTTTGGCAATTACAAGCTGCACTGGTAGTAAATGTATAACTTACAGTCCTGTCTCTATTTTCTTAGAATGTCTTGTTTTATTTGATGTTGGTTAGCTTACCAATACCACCGTTATTGGCTTGAACAACTTGGAAACGGACCTATTTCGCATTTGTTTGTTTTTCTTTTGTTGCAAATTTTGAAAAGATTTGCTTCATGTTTGAATGAGAATCCCACTAGTGATAGGTGCCTTTCAATGTCCAGCTCAGAATTATTTTATCCATTTTAGATACTAGACATCAGTGTAAAAGGGAGGTCAAATTGTTGCTATAATTTCATTATGGTGTAATTAGTGTTCACATTTCACACTTATGTTGCATGAGTAAAACAAGAGACAAGGAGAGCTTTCAACCATGTGGCAGGTCTCTGTGGGAAACCCTCTTTTATTGTGCTATAATGTGAAAACATAAGTGGTCCATTTGCCTCCCTCTCATTCTCTCTTCTTTACCAAGGGCACTCACCTCCTAACCTGCTATTGTTTAGTACCACTCATGAATCTCATAGCCGATGCCCAGTGGGGTTTTAGAAGAGTGTTCTCTAAACAGCAAGTGCAACAGGACCCGACACTGTATGTGTGTCATGCACCTTTTTACACCTTTTATCATTGGCTGAAAAGTGGGACACTTCCTCTGGAACAAGCCTAGAACTGTATGTAGACCTCAACCTCGGTTGACGCCCGGGCATCGGGGGCGAGTGCTAAGTAGTGAAATAAATCAGGGTTTATCTCTAGTGCTGGAGTGATGAATATTCATGAGTTTAATACTTTGTCATTATTTGTTAAAAAACAACAACTTTTTATTAGGTGATAGAGAAAAGCTTTCTGTAATGTGGTATAGTATTACCATTGACATCTGCTGGAGTCTTTGGAGATTATCTTTCTATGGTGATAATTTGTGGGCCAGGTGTCACAAACAATTACACCCATCCTGTCCTGTCTCAACAGGCCTGCTATTAAAGCCACCCCTTCCCCATTTCATTTCACCCATATGGCTTTCATCATCTCACCTTCGGAAATTCAATCGAGCTGCTTCTCTTTAGGGATTTTATTACCAATTGGCATGCAAAAAACTGATGATTGGCATCTCTGCTTGACTAACCACTAAAATGAAGGTTTAATTATAAGAATCTTCTGAATTCCTATTAGCTTATTTCTTCTGGGATCTCTGAAGGACTAAACACTTATAATTTACAAGTAGATTGAGGGTAAGACGCATTGAGACCTTGTACAGAAACACAAACTCCCTTCACTCTAGCTGTATTGTTTTTATTAGTGGAACTTGTTATTAAAGGTAAGCATCAGTATTGCTATTGCTCATACATTGGGTTTGCCTCAAACAGTTATTAATGTGATACCTTAGATAATATATGACAGGAAAGCTGTAATTCGACTAACAATTTTCACCTGGAAATCAACAAGCAACTGTTAACATTACTTAATGTTTTAAATAATATGAACTAACAACGAGTAATAGGCTTGTCACAGGTCGGAGCGGACCGCCCCTGTCGCGGGTCACGCACCTCCTATTTCCACCCCGAGGAGGTCCCAAAACACCCCAATGACCAGGCAGACAAGGAATAAAAATTAACAAGTTTTATTAAAGGGATACTTCACCGATTTAGCATTCAGCTTTGTATCTGTAGAAACCCGGCAGTATTACTGAATGACCATGTTTCCCTCCATCATTTCCCCCTGAGAGAAGAGATATCTGCATTTTGGTTCTGCAAAAAAGTCCTCCGATGATGCAAAAATCGTCATATTACATCATCGGAGGACTTTTTTGCAGAACCAAAATGCAGATATCTCTCCTCTCAGGGGGAAATGAGGGAGGGAAACATGGTCATTCAGTAATACTGCCGGGTTTCTACAGATACAAAGCTGAATGCTAAATCGGTGAAGTATCCCTTTAAATATTAAAAAGCATGTAGGGGGATTAAATATAAAAAAGTCTCAGTCTTTTGGGTTCTCATAGCAAGGGGGGGGGGGGGATTAGGTGCTCTGGGCTCTTGGCTCCGGGTGTACGGTGAGTATACAGAAGGGCAACTGGGTCTTTACGTGGGCATACAGGTGAGGGAAAAAAGGATCTGGAGTCACAAGCGGCATATATGTGAAGATGGTCACTTCGCCAGCCTCGATGCTCAATTTCTTCACAGGATTCCGTCCGGCCTGAAAGGTGGTTACTGACGACACGGACACAGCACGACACTGCAGTTTCCAAGTGTACACACACAGCAAAGGACAAGACTCACCCACTGCACTCCACACACTCTTTGTGAAATAGGGTCAGAACCACATCTGACCGGGGACTCATCCTGGGAATCGTTGAGGCACTGGTGCAACGAGTAGTCGGATGTAAACGTCGCCGCTACGACACTCCAGCGTCTTCCCTCGCTAACTGTTCCCGGCTCACCCACAACTCCTCTCCACGGTGGGGCCACTCACACACTATACCACAACTCACAAGAGACTCACTGGTTTTTCACACTCATAGGAATATGCTGCTGCAACAGTGATTTGGGGTACTCACACGGTTGTTGACACGAGGTCTTTTCCCTCTCTCTTCCAGCTGCTGGATAAATACACAGCCGCCATGTTATCTTCTCTGAAACGACCTTCTTCGGCAGTACTTCCGGTAAGTCTTCCTGTTTACAATCACTCAAAGCTTGTTACACATTTCCATAGATCGTTTCACAGATAGGTATTGATCTAGATATACTCAGCCCGGTCTCTGTTCCTGCCAAATCCTTAATCTTTCTTCGCCCAGCCAACAATATCCTCCGCCTTCTGTCCACTGCCCTCGCCCAAACACTCCGACTCACCCAACGTATCGGCTAGAATAAAACTGCTCGTAATTGTCGTCTCTCTTCAGCCCCGTCCTCTTTCCGCTTCGCTTCCTCGCGGTCGCCGGATCAACGGGGCCTTCCGACTCCCATACTGTGAGGTTGGCCGCCTAAACATCCGTTTGTCTCAGTTTACATGCAACCGTGCAACCGAAGATTTTCAAGATCTCCACTCTGGCCGGAGTTTTTAGAAACAATCGGTTTCAGAGGCGAGTTCTCTGTTTGCGTGTAAACGAGGGGCACAAACAAAGGTAAATGTCTCAGTTTTTCAAAATAACCATGTACGTGTAAGCATATCCTTAATTAACACACTAACAAGCTGATGAACTAAATCAGGTGTTTTATATATGAAGTTATCTTAAATGTTCTGGGAGGGGGGGGGGGGGGCCCGAGGACTGGAGTTGAGAACCACTGAGTTAATGCATAATGAAATATCATAAAAAAAATTATTGGCATTAACTAACAATAATTAATAAAGGCTGATTAACTTTGTTCATTGTTAATTCAGGTTAACTAATACATTTACTAATGTTAACAAATGAAGGGCTCAGATGCAAAAACCGCTAAACGCCAGCTGTTTGCATCTTGTGTTAAAGCAGTAAAGTTCAGCAGGAAAGTTTGCCATTCTCCTTCTGTTTACAGATGGGAGGTGAGCACACGTGAACGTGCTGATGACATATGGTGTCTGTGTGAACAGGTTGCGCAGTGGCATGCAAAACACGTTAACAGATGAGGGGCAAAAAATTGCATTACTGCGTTCGGTCCAAGTTCAAGGTTTTGTTGAACATTTTTTGGGTCCTACGCCTTTCGCAGATGATATATATTCATAAAAATACATTTAAACAACTTAACATAGTGATTGCTATCAGGAAGTAAGGAGACTTTTAACCAGTATAACTAAAAAGGTTTCTGGATCAAATCAGATACCCTGTCTTTAAGCCGTAAAATGCTTGCACGTACTTAAAGGGTTTGCAACTAAAAACAGTCAAATTTGTAACATTTCAGTTACTGACTAATAACCTTTTCATTGCCAAGTGAATTTACTGAAGTTAAACATAACCTTTCAGACGCAGAGTGATTTGCATATAACCCTACCCAGAAATACAATATACAACCAAAGCTTTAGTTATTAAGCAACCATTCAGCTAAATGTTTCTCCTACATTAATAAAATTAATAAAGTTCTCTGTACATCAATTATAATTAATGAATGAATAAACTTTCCATTTGTTTGGTATTTTATGTTAGGAAAATCTCATATCATTCTAAGGAACTGTCCTATTTTGTTGAATTGTCCTAAGACTATCTATCGTTGTTTTACCAGTATTTTCACTTTCCATATATATATAAAAAACCCTGCAGATAGATACCACATAAACTGTGACCATTTTGGACTGATGTACTGTAAGTGGCCTCATGGTGTTGTTATTAAGCAATCTTCTTCTTCTCTAAAACAAGGTTAATAACCGCAAAGCCTCAAATGGCTAATAAAAAATGATGTTGACATAAAAATGAGGCTATGAGCAGAGATAGTGAGGTGGGGGACAGTTATACCCCTTTACCTGTTTCACTTCCTCTATTGGATCAGGCCACACTTCCTTCAAAGGCCTATAAATTCATATAAAACGTGAAAAAAAAATTGTTATAAAATGTGACCGGCGCTTCTCCATGTAAAACCTGTTAATATGATGCAAGATTTTTACGTCTGGTTTTTATGGTTTTCTAAATCTTTATAGTGATATGAAACAAAACAGTACTTAAATATATATATATATATATATATATATATATATATATATATATATATATATATATATAGATATAGATATAGATAGATATAGATGGATATAGATGAAACATATTGTGAAAATGTCTTAGCCCACTATTCCATCATTAGATGTGTTGTTTTTGCAATGGTACCCTTCTATTTATTAAAATACAACTATAAAATACAGGAACATTGTATGCAGTATTAAAAAACAGAATACAGTTATAAGAGAAAGTGTGATCTCCACTTATACTTGATCAATAGCAGGAATCTGCATGATCTCTTAAACCTAAATGAAATTAAATCCTAATTTTAATTCTAATCGAATGACTTCAGGACATCAGTCTCCTCAAATGAGTTCAACATTTGTTTAATACTAACACTAAATACTGACTGATGCATGAAGAAGATATTTTCATTCTGAAAATTGTTCATTTTACATTGTCCTGTATTTTCTGTTTGTATCTTAATAAAGAGAGCGTAAAGTATAAAAGCTCGGTTAAACAACAAAGCTGGTGGTGGCTTAAAGGATTAGTCCATTTTCTTAAAAAAAATCTAGATAATTTACTCACCACCATGTCATCCAAAATGTTGATGTCTTTCTTTGTTCAGTCAAGAAGAAATTATGTTTTTTGAGGAAAACATTTCAGGATTTTTCTCATTTTAATGGACTTTAATGGACCCCAACACGTAACAGTTTCAATGCAGTTCAAAATTGCAGCTTCAAAGGACTCCAAACGATCCCAAACGAGGCACAAGGGTCCCATCTAGCGAAAAGATTGTCATTCTTGACAAGAAAAATAAAAAATATGCACTTTTAAACCATAACTTCTCATCTATCTCCGTTCATGTGACGCGCCAGCACGACCTCACGTAATTGCATAATGCCGTGGAAAGGTCATGTGTTACATATATGAAACGCACATTTGTGGACCATTTTGAACAATAAACTGACACAAAGACATTAATTAGTATCATTCAACATACAACAATGCCGGATCGGTCCTCTTTCTCCACACTTGTAAACACTGGGGCGTAGTTTTGCATACATAATCCGTGTCCCCGACGTGATGACGTATTGTGTGAGGTCACAGGACCGGAGGAAGATGAGAAGTTGTGGTTTAAAAGTGCATATTTTTAAACGAAACATATCGTTCGCTAGATAAGACCCTTATTTCTTGTTTGGGATCATTTAGAGTCCTTTGAAGCTGCAATTTTAAACTGCATTAAAACTGTTACGTGTTGGGGTCCATTAAAGTCCATTAAAATGAGAAAAATCCTGCAAGGTTTTCCTCAAAAAACATAATTTCTTCTGGACTGAACAAAGAAAGACATCAACATTTTGGATGACATGGTGGTGAGTAAATTATCTGGATTTTTTTTTAAGAAAATGGACTAATCCTTTTGCACAGTACTGTATTTGTGAAATTAATTGTTGCACTCCATTTATTTACTCTAACTAAATCAGATAAATACTGAACGTGTTACATTACGAAGGACCTTATTTAAGATGGTTTACACACTTTGTTTTCTTTAAAGGTTTATAAGGTAATCACTCGGTTTACAGCTCTTAAAGTGAAACAACTTTGAGTCCCATTTAAAATTCAGTTTGTGTCTATGACCACCTAATCCCCTTTTGTTTTCTTTCATTATGATCCACTTGGGTTTCACTTGCTATCACTTCCATACAAGTGCAAAGCAGGATTAGCAAACATCATCTCGGCTCCTGTAAGTTTGTAACAGTGACCTGCAGTGTGCTTCTGATGGTACCTCGTGAGATCCATAATGCTGAGCAGCTGTTTGGGGAAATCTGGACACAGGTGCAGAAGTACAGGATCAAGCTCAACCCAGACTGCGCTCCTGATGGTTTCCAGAATGACTGCATTATTGAGGTCAAAAGATCATCTCCACTAGCAACAAAGAATTAAGGATTAGTTTTATAACACAGGAGGCCCTTTTTGTCTGCATCGAATGCTAATGGAACAAACAAAACAAATGGGAGGTGATGGTCTGTCAGATTAGAGTGTCTGGATGCTGTGAATGAATCTGAATCGTCTTCTGTGCGTGGGGCAGATGGTATTTAGACATTTTAGTTACTATCAAACAATGTAATGGTTGTTTTAGGCACTCCTAAGTTGGATAATGTGTTTCTTATTTGAAAAGCTTTTTTAAGAAATCTCAGACTACCTTTTGACCTCTTTGGGTATGATGCTTTAGGACCAAAAGAGGGCAGCATAGTTCTGCTCGATAGAATTATATTCAGTCACCCGGTTTCAAGGGCATGAGCCAACATTTGTTACTCTTTGGAAAATATTTGTTGAAGTGAACACACTTGAGATGAAATGAGTAACAAAAAAACCCTTAAGACTGTAATACAATCATAATAAATCAATTTGCATAGATAGTACTGTAGCTGGGAACAGAATTTTTAGACATTCATTCAGATTTTGAACATTTACTCTGTTTACATACACACATAGATGGCAGATCTCCAAAATGGTTCTTGGGAGATCTATTTGTTGGTTTGTCTCGGAGAGCTTGATTGATACTAACGTTTTTACAAAGAACATAAATTATGATTTATGATAGCGGTAATGTTTAATGGAAATAAACAATATATTTTTCTTGCTAAAGCAGTAGAAAGATTTATGCGGATATTTTTAAACATCAATCTTTCATTGCACACTGTTGTTTATCCTGTCACAGTAACTTTTAGTTATTAATTTACATTTTATGTATTTGTTGAACCATGATATTACAGGACATGTTTCTTTTATTCTATTCGTTACATTTTTATTAGTTATACTCAATTGATCAAATAATGTAGCATATTATAACCTATAAAACTGGTCTAGTCAACTCCGGTCCTGGAGGGCCGCTGAAGAGTTTGGCTCCAACCTTAAACAATCAAACCTGAAGAAGCTAATGGAAGTCTAAAGGGTTACTTAACAACATCAGGCAGGTATGTTCGATTAGGGTTGGAACTAAACTCTTTAGGACATTGGATCTGGAGTTGACAAGCCTTGCTATAGATGGTTTCAGCTGCAACAATATAAACAAACGCAGAGACGGCTCGTGACTGCTCATCCGAGGGGCGCTAATTCAAAATAAGTGTTCGGAGTGTCATGTGTGTTGCTTGTGTTTTCAAAATATGTGTTCTGCTCGTTGAGAGATCCTGTGTGCATCACGTGTTTTGTCAAAATAAGTGCCTGCTTCACACGCGTCAAACTCGTTTATGATAAAAGAGACACTCACGTTCACAAAATACACGCAAGACACTCCCTTAAAAGTAAACTTTGATTATGCATGAGATTATGCGAGTATCTGGCAAACGCAAGCTTCTCTTTTATCATAAACCCTTTAGATGCGTCTGCAGCAGGCACTTATTTTGACAAAACGTGATGCACACAGGATCTCTCGAAGTGCAGATAATATTTTGAAATAAGGAACCACACACATGACGAGCAACATGCATGTTGTGAAGAACTTCGCATCAAGCGCCCTCGAAAAAAGAAGTCACCAGCCACCACTGAACAAAGGCTTTCGTGGCCCAAATGTAACTTCTGGTAGACTTCCGCATATAAATACTTTTACAGTCGTTCATTTCTGATAACACGCTAAAAATATCTAATTAATTCAAATCATAGATAAAGCTAATCAACAATTACACCGAACTAAAGATACTGTGTAAAATTAATGTATACAATACAGGGCTCAACATAAAGGATTGCCCAGTGGCCCGGGGCAAGTGTGAGAGATGTTTGGGCCAGTAAAAAGTATTGTCACTTGCCCGATCGGGTCAATGCTTTACCCTCAGTCACTAAATATAATTTTATCAATGTATATTATTTAACATCTTGGAAGCAGACATTTACTTGGGTAAAACACGATGAAAGATACGATGCAATATTTTGCACAGTTTGCTGTTAGTTTACAGGTAAAGCAGAAAAGTAGGGAGCCTTTTTTCGTTGTAACATGTCTGTTGTATATGTATACAATTTTATTTGACTTTTGAATTATTATTTTTAAATATGTGACACTGACATTTTTTATTGGGGACAGTGAAAATTTGGGCAGGGCAAGTGAAAACCTGAACCACTGGCCCAACCGGGCCAGTATAAAAACTTCTTTGCGTTAAGCCCTGCAATACACTGCTACAGATTCTTAAATTCTTGCCCCTCGTCTTTAAGAAACCGAACCGTTTTAATTTTCCAGAAGGCCAGAGGTCAGATTAGTCACTAGACAGACTGATAAACAAGCACAGACTGGAAGTTACCTATGGGCCACGCACATAACCGTGGCAACGGGCGTTCGTCCACGGAAACTCTCTATAAAATGTAAAAAATGCTGGGTTATTTTCAACCCAGTGTTGGGTCACAAAGGGACAAACCCAACTCATTGAGTTCCCAGATAGTAAGACTCCAGGGGCCTCATTTATAAAACGCTGCGTAGAAAACCTCCAAAATTTGATTTTACAATAATTTCTCAAAAGCGCACATGTGTGATTCATAAAACGAATGTACGCATAGAAAACGTGTGTACACTTCACTTTTAGACGTAAAATCTATAATTCGCAAAGGAGCTTGAAATTGTGCGCAGCTGAAAAGTTGCAGATTTCCGCCTTTAAATGATGCCTAATTAATGGCATAGACATATAAAACAGTAACTGTCAACGTTGAAATACTTTTCAAGCAGCAAGAATGGCTTATATTTTCAAAAACCTGCAGCAATCGGAAAACCAAAGTGCATACGTCTCCTCAGACCCTGACATGGTGCTAAGCACTTTTCCACGTCAACGTTTTTATAAATTTGGACTTTGCTGTGGATTTTGCAGACTTTACGATCAAATCTGTGCGTACGCAAGCTTTATAAATGAGGCCCAAGAGCTGCTGACTTCAGAGTGGATCCGGTGCGGTTCAGCCCCAGAGTTTATTGTAATCTGGGATGCAATCCCTGCTGAAAAAACCAGCATCAAACCAGCATGGGTATTATGCTGGTCTATGCTGGTTTAGCAGGTGGTCACCAGCATACCAGCACCAAAACACAACATATGCTGGTCTTGTTGGTATGACCAGCATGGGATGCTGGTGCTAATGCTGGTTTGGTGCTGGTTTAGCTGGTGCTAATGCTGGTGCTGATGCTGGTTTAGCTGGTGTTCATTAGCAAACCAGCACCAAAACACAACATATGCTGGTCTTGCTGGTATGCTGTTTTTTCAGCAGGGATTTAACTGCTGGTTGTATTAACCCCATGCTCCGTTTTTTAACCCATTTTATTTGAGTTAATTTAACCCAACAGCTGGATTTGTCCCTTTTTGACCTAATGCTTGGTTGAAAATTACTCAGCCTTTTTTGTGTGTTGTACATAAAACTTTGGCAATCATAATTGCTAAATAATGTGATGGGCTTCGCAGAAGTATGTGTTATTTAAATCACTCTACTTATGTTAGCTTTAGCTTCAATATTGACTTGCCTCAAATTAAAAATGGCATCTACTATGACGTGCACAGCCAACTTTGCTCTTAAAGTATGCACTGTTTACGTTATGCAAAAATATGTACATTTTTGTGTGTAGCAAAAGAGTGCAAGTACTGCCTAGCCCACAATTAAACTATTAAACACATCAAAAAAGAAGCCCTCTTTGCATTTCAGCTTCTTCATTTATGTTATTTTCACTATACAAATGTAATTAATTAAATCAGTGAAGCATCACTTACTTCATTTATTAATTCAGTGTAGCGTCTCTTTAACTCCTCCCTCTCCTAACGCGAAATTCTTCGCCTTTCCACTTGAGGGTACTTTAAGGATATGCATTTCAACATAATAAACTAATTTCATATACAATTTAACACGGATAGTATTGTAATTCAGACGCAGGACTAGACCATGTCCGACCTGTGCAGCGTTGTTGTTTATCGTGCTGAGTGGCACGTGCTCATACAGTACCCGCGCACTGCCAGCGGGACGGCGCGCTAATTCGCGCGCGGCAGATGTGGCACAGTGGCATCTGCCGCTTCTGACTGCAGATCTCTGTGTGATGTGACTGAAGAGATGAAAGCCGAGGTTGTTGCCATGGCTGTAATTACCGACGATACAAACAGGAACAAAAAGCTGCTTTGTTTGCCATTCTGTCCCCAATCAGTGGGGCGCGTGAAACTCGTGTCTGTCAGGTATTTAAAAGTTTTATATCTTCTCTCTAATATAAGCTAATGGTAATATTAAGTGTGATGTTAATATGGATGGAATTAATTGCACACACAGTGACTAAAAGTTACCTGAAATGGGATCCCATGTCAATGTTTTTTCAAACACGAGCTCCTTGTTGTTGTTTAATGAAAGTAAGCAATTAAAGTTGAAAACCAACAGCAGTCAACAAACATCTTATTAGTTCATGTGGGCTACCCTCTTCAAGTCATTTATATGCTCAATAAATAAATAAAATCCCCTCAATTTATTCGTTCTTATACTTGGCTTCCTGTGAAGTCTGGATGTAAGTGGTCTACACCCAGATTTAATGAGTGAGAGGTGTCATTTAGCATTAAATGATTGACTGACAGTGAGCCAGGATGAACTGATGAGCTATACAGGCCTAGTCTATCTTATATAGGATGATCATTAACTGGTGTCAGGTTTGAGTAGAACATGATGCAATCAGGAGCAACTATTAATTGCAAGCTGTTGTAAAGTGGAAGCTTGCTAAAGCGTCTGTTCCAGTGGTTTATAACTCAACGTAATGAACTGCAAGTCTTTATCGCTACTGTATGTCTTCTCCCTGTGTACTCCTTCATGTGATTTCATTGCGTTTCCTCTATTTGATTTCACTATCCAGCATTGCACGCAGCGGGGTTATTATTGAACTGTGAAACTGAAACTAATACAAAAGCTATTGATGTAAAACAGTTTTGTATGAATAAAATAATGAGCACAATTTAAACAAAAAGCTGAAATGGAATTAATCTTTCTTAGCCAGACCTTCAGTACTGCTTCTTTTCCTGCATTGTTTCCAGGGGACGGAAAATAATCGCGACACTCCCGGAAATCCGGTTTATTTCAACAAATCAGAAGATGACTTCGACATTCCTGAAGAGTTTCCAGTTAAGTGTGCTATATGCATTGCTGTTTAGCCAATGTTCCATGGGCTTGACATCTGAGGCTAACTGTGGGTTCATACCAGACGCGAGTTCAAAGATTTGCACGAGTAGATTAAATACAAAGTCAATGCAAAGATGCATCAATGCAAACACGTCTTCGCCCAAATTTGAAAATATTCAACTCGAGTGAAAAACTCCCATGACAGGAAGTTAAATCCCGCAAATAATCTAGAGCGAGTAACGCGATGCCCCGAGTTTGTTGTGTACGTAGCATAAGACTAATATGGAATAAACCTAATAGGGGTTAAATAATAAAATTAGCAAAAAAGAATTGTTTTCAAAATAAATAATTGCACCATGCACAGCAGATTTTTATGAATTGTGTATTTGTGTGGAAGATAGACACTCCACCTGATAGGTATACAGGTTGCTGGTTAAGGTGGTTGTAATTTGTAACGAGGGTGCTTTGAAGAAAGCGAAAGAGAGTTGAATCCATGTGCAAAAAGAGGTTTATTAAAGTAATTCCCAAAAGGGGCAAGCAAACACATCCAATAAGGGGCAAACCAAAACGTAATCCAAAAACAGGCAATAGGTCAGGGCAGGCAGCAAAACAAACAATATCCAAATGACAGGCACGGGTCAAAAACAGGCAGATACTAAACAAGATACAGGTAAACAGATACAGACAGGCTAGAAAATACAGAGTAATAATCAGCAGTGATTGAACAGATCTGAAGTGGCTTTATACTAGACAAACAGGAAGTGGGAAGTGAAGTGTGACATGGCATGATATCAAAATAAAAGTCAGAACAGAACAGGGTGTCAAAATAAAAGTACAAAACACAACATAATATAAGATATAAACCCTTACATAATTGTAAAGTTACTGATACTAAAGTAAATGCACAGGCATTCTGCATTCAGGGAAGTTTAACAATATTAATGAAAATAGGGTAAAAATAATACATGCACTCTAAAAAATGTTGGGTTATTTTCAAGGGTCAAAAAGGGACGAGCCCAGCAGCTGGGTTGAAATTAACCCAGAAAGTGTTTATATTTGACCCAACAGGTTAAAACAACCCAGCATTTGGGGTTGAAACAACCCAGCATGGGTTAAATTACAACCCAGTGGGATGGGAAAATAACCCAGCATGGGTTAAATTACAACCCAGCGGGATGGGAAAATAACCCAGCATTTTTTAGTGTATTGCTGCGTATTTGGCATATTTATTTTGTATCTAAATTATGACAACTCACATCCTTATTCGTTTCTTTGGAAATTCCAAATGTCTTAATTGGTAGTATTGGTCTTTACAATAAAAAGGATGCCATGAAGTAGCCAGCTGGAAATACAAACTAACCCATACCCCAATTCTAACCCCAACTCCAAGCATACATACTTTATAATAGACAAAATCATGGAGAAACCTATATATTAAATGACATCCTAAAGAAAATTCCAAATCTTACCCCAAACCCAAGCAACAATGGTTTAAAAAACTGAAAAAAATTGGGAAACCATTACATAAAACGACACAAAAAATGCACTCTATTAAGTGAATGGGAAGGACTGGCATATCATATGCATGCAAAATTGGATTTTGGTTATGTATTGCAAGACTTTTCACAAGAGAATGGGTATATATATATATATATATATATATAAGCAGCTGTTTCTATGGAATGTAATACGTAAGACGCAGACTGTTTTTCATACTGGTTAAATGTTGACATATATTGTTCATCAGTTGTGAATAGGTGAGATTTTTTTATATAAAAGCAAGTTATCAGGGCTAGATATAACTGACGTTGGGGTTGGTTTTGTTACATAAATCTGGCAACCCAGCCAAGCTGCCAGAGCTCAGTCCATGTGCATTTTGTAATCTTTACACTTAACCCTCTTGCTAATTTGTATGTTGTGACTGGCATTGGATCTAAGTGTATAAAACCCTTTGTAATTGACATTACAGTCAGTGCATGTGCACATAGGCAGACATTAAGCTGATTCTGTACATTGTTGTGATTTTCAACTGATCCTTTAGATGATTTTGTCCCACTTCAGTTGTAAAACTAATTTCTTGACTATAATTAATCAAACTAAAACTGGAGAGTCTATAAATGTAAACGAAACTGTAATGTTCCAATAAATTTGCTGAAACTAGCCCAAACTAAACCAAAATGTAAAATAATCTTGAAAATTAAAATGATCTTGAAACGTTGAAAACTTGAAGCAGCAGTTCATGCCAGAAACAAAGACATTCGCTTTCAAAAATAGCCCCCTGTGCAGCTGCCGCCCATTCTCTCTCAGTAACCCTTCAATCAAGACACCGGCTCTGGGTGGGCTGCCCTACTTCCAGCCCTCAGGAATCAGCACTGGAGGCAAGCCAAGTCCCAACCCCCCGAACCTGACCAGGCGTCCCGAAGGTTAATGCAGGCCCAGTCTCCACTCGATCGGCTCTCATTACTAATGTTCAGGGCTATGGAATACCAAATTGCTCCCAATTGGGCAAACGGAGCGAGACTTTGTGCCCAAAGCGAGGCACTCCGTGGAAATAATTATCAGCGGTTGGCCAGCAGGTCAGTACCACATGTTCGCACATACTGAAGGACATGTAGAAACAAGGTCATGACTACAGGTCCAAGACAGCTGATAATGCTTTAAGTACCGGTAAGGTCTTTTATATTGTTGCTCCAGACATTGTCAAAGCATGCCTTGTGCTCGCTAATGCTGTGTGACAGCGATATTAGATATTTAGATAGCAAGCAACTAGGGATTGTTTAATGGTTGGCCAAGATAAGCCACGCTTGTAGAAATTTAAACAGCGTACGCTGTGGTCTTGGGTGGGTTGGGTGTTGAAACCAGGTTATGATAGGAAGTCCTCTTGGTGGCAACAAATACACGCACACAGAGACACATGCAGTATGCAGATGTAGGGTACACTACACCCTACAGCGTGTAACAATTGGGAAATTTGGGATGTTTAGAAGAAAAAAATTGGTCTTGCAATACTCTGTCATTACAAGCCTCATTATACAGTAATAACAATAAGGAGATCTTAGATAAGAAATTAAGCCGGAGGACCTGACATGGAAACCCAGATAAAGATCACATCTATTTCCAATGATTGGAGCCAAACCACTAGTCATTAGGACCAGACCACTATATTTAAATTGTGGACTGTTTAGGCTTTTCAACACACAACATACAAATCATGTATGTTGTTTCAGTCCAAAGTGTGTGTAATTGTGTAGATTTCATTGTTGCTCGAGGCACACATTTACGAATTTAAGGTTAAGAGCGTTCGTTCGGTCCTCTGAAAATCAGTGGGGTTTTGTAATCATCCTATGGAAGAATGAATTAAATTGAAGTTCAGCATGACTATCAGTCTCCTGCCATGTAGCCCACCCACCTAAAAACTTTTCATGAAAAAAGACTCTGACGAAAACACTCAAGGAGTGAAAAAAGGTGAAAATACACATCACATCCCACTTATAAACCATCCTCACCTTGGAACGACAAAGGCACTTCTCTAAACCTGTTAAAAACACATTTCATTTCCAGGTGAAATTGCAGTAAATTGGGCCCATGGGCTTTCGCAACACTGCAGTGCAGTGCATATGTTTCCATACCTACCAAACACTTGTATTTTATAGGTACTTTGTGTGAAGCTGTTACTGAGAAGACTGAATATTAATATTCAATAGTTATTATTTAAATTACTTTGAATTAAATTATTTAAATAGTTATTATATATTTACCCTTAAAGGTAAATTCAAAAAATGGATAACATTAATAATATTATAGCATTAGAAATACTACTGTGACTAAATATCTTACACACACTGATGGATTAATCATCACAGAAACATAAACACATTTTTTGGTACTGTTAGATTAGGCCAGATGTGGCACACACCTTAGCCTGAGTAGTGGTTTAATAAACTTGTTAAAGGTGCCATAGAATAAAAAACTGTATTTAGCTAGGCTCAAACGTTTATTATTTGTAAACCTTGTGCACGCAAGACTGCTGGAAAACAGACCAATCTCAACATAACACCAACTGTGACGTCACAGTCGAGATGTGCGCCCCAACATTAAAGCAACACTAAAGAGTTTTTGCTCTTTGCTCCCTCTACAGGTTGGAAGCGGAATTGTCCATTACCACTGTTGTAAATAATTTAGCCTACTGCAGCAAAGCTGGCTCTGATTGTATTGTAGGTCTGCCATAAAGCAGGTTTTTATAGTTTTCACTCGAGCTACAGGATCGCGACCTAACGGTTGGAAACTTCTTTAGTGCGGTTTTGGTCGATAGAGGGCTGTAAAGCGAATGTGAAAGTGTCGTTCACCCTGTTTCGAGTGGATGAACGACTGAAACTTTGGTGTTGCTTTAAATTACACATTAAATTAATTAAAATGTTGTTACAATGCTAAAAACAAAGTTGTGAGTTAGCGCTACTGAGTTAGCGCTACATACTAATTAATACTATATGCTAGCGTTTAGGCTGAAGTTGTACTATTGACGTTACAGTTACGTTTTGCAGATCCATATTGGGAAAAAATACACACTTACCACTCAGAAACGTCTATTAACAATCTCCAAACAATTAGTTGTTCCCCAAAATCTGTATTTTCGTCTGATATAGGCTCAAACATGTTTACTTATGTGAGCTACTGACATGAGCCGCAGAGCAATCAGAGCAGAGCTCAACATTCATGACCCTTCCAAATAGGGCAAAAATAGACCATTTCATTCAAAGGACAAATCCTAGAGTTTTAAATGGACACGTAAAACGTTTCTGGAGGTTTTTTTGCGCTTAAATAAAAGTTACATACCTTAAATTAAGTTACATACCTTCTATGTAAATATCAAAGAACAATTTAACATATTATTTCAATGCGTTCTTTGGCACCTTTAAGCACTTTGCATTAGATGATCTTGCGGTCTTAATGTCTATATTTGGTTAACTCATTGAATTAATACTTTACGAATGAAAGCTGCTCAATTATTTATGTTTTCTTTAATGGATCTAATGGACGTAAAACAAAAGATATGAAGGAAAAGCTTGGTATCAGTGCTAAAACAGCTTCACTTTATGAGACTTTTATTAAAAATAAAAACATGAAACATAACAAATTGGGTTGTTCCCATTAACCCTTAAATTCACACATTTTCATGTCCTATTATTATTTTTGCTTGCTTGTTTTCTCGTGATCACGACTTAATTTCTCGTTATCCCGAGATAACAAAAGTTGCTTTCTGGTGATCTCGACATAACAAAAGTTGTATTCTTGAGATGTGATTAAAGCTTACGTAGAACGTGTTGTTTTGTTTGTAAACAGCAAAAGCATATTTTGCTAAATTAGCATGGATTTGCTCAAGCTGAAATAGATTTGTCAGTATTTACAATTTTACAGTGATGAATTTAGGGACCGTCTTTAAGTTACTCTATACACGTTTCTACTTTTAACAGCATTTAAATGGAATGACTTAAAGTCAACAAACAGTCACAAAACCAACGTGTTTATGTGGTTGTCAGCTATAATGCACTTTTAGATTTTTGATATTTATTTAAATAAACTGTTAAATACTATTGAAGATAGAAATGTGTACAGTATTACTTTAGAGATGGTCCCTAAATTCATGAACATGAACCGTCCAACTTTATTTTTTTATTAAGTCTATCGGCTACACATTAGCTACACGTGTGGCAATGGCGAAGACCCCAACTCATATGCATTAGCAGTCCACTTCAAAATACACTAAATATTATGGACAGGAAATTACATTATGACATTTGGTTTATCATGTCAAGATAACGAGAAAGCAACTTTTGTTTTCTCGAGATCATGAGAAAATTAAGTCGTGATCACGAGAAAACAACTTTTGTTATCTCGAGATCACGAGAAATTAAGTCGTGATCACGAGAAAACAAGCGAGCAAAAATAATAATAGTGCATGTCCTCTCTCGGCTTCCGTACTTTAGTGACCTGGTATATTTTGACATTTTAGTTGTCATCAAACAGATGTTAAAATATACAGGGTTAAAGTTCAACAGTAATAATTCAGTCACCACAATAGTAAGAGTACTGCAAAATTTGTATTAAATGATTACAGTTTTAAATTTTTTATAAAACATAATATTTTTCATTTTTTTCCCTCTTTTGTTGATAATTGTTGATAAGATAGATTGAGAAATACTAAGAAGGTGGAGGTCTAACTTTAGAAAATGAATGAGGGGGATGTAACCCTTATTTTCTGATTTCTCTTTGTCTTTTTCCTAGAATATACCTTTAGTTAAAGTGACAGAGGAAAACTGCATAATACACACAAATGGTCACTGTTTAAACTGTAACACTTTACAATAATGTTGTATTAGTAAACATTAGGTTTTCATCACTTGTTGATTCTTGTTAATGTTAGTTAATGTCAATACAGTTATTCATGTTATTTTATGATGCATTAATTAATGTTAACAGTTATTGTTAACGCTTGATTTTGTAAATGTATTAGTAAATGTCTAAATTAACATAAACCAAGATTAACATGCTGTAGAAGTATTGTAGAAGTTCATGTTAACTAATGCGTTAACTTATCGTTAACAAATAAAACCTTATCGTAAATTGTTAATGGTAAAACAAATGAAAATAAAATAGTAAAACATTTTCCAATGAATTTCCAAATGAAATATTAAATTCACAGACAAATTTTTTACAACAAATACCCTTTATGTGCTATTGTCTCCAGTGTGTCATCAAGTCATAATTTTAGGCCCTGTTAATGATTTCCCTGTTTTTTTACAGTATGATGCTGGCATCATGGCTGCCAGCCAGTTACTGTATTTTGATTTACAGAATTGTACTGCAATGTTTGTATGTTTTATTTAATTTTAGTCTTGTGAAGCACATTGCGATGTTACAGAAAATAATGTTTATTATTATTATTTTTTTTTTACTTAAATCTCATGTAAAATAGTAAGTTTACACACACCTACTATAATAGTGTGCTCATGGAAATGAAATAGAGGAATGAAGTATACTATTAAAAAATCATGTAAAAGGTGAAGATGTGACTTGTCTTGTGCCATTTCTAGTTCTTTCTCATCTTGAATTCCAATTTCTCATTCTCGTTCATTTTTGTGTCATTCTTACATTTAATGCAAAACATGCAGTAGCACAGTTTTGCTCTGCAAGCCATGTACATACAATACATCAACCGTGGTATACGTGGCTATGTGTAGCACAATCTATACTGGATTTTTGCTGCATCTTGATCTCTTAATAACCCCATAGGGTTATTGACTGTTCCTCTGTTATCCTTCCAGTCAGCTGTAGTTTGATCTTAACAATTTAAGAATGACTCTATCTGGATAATTGAAACCTCATACTGCCCCCCCTCCAAGTTGGTGGAGCAGATGCCATGCTTTACCGAATTTCTTGCCGTCGTCGCATCCCCCTCACCTGTCAGCTTCGTATTTAACAGCGTCCACCCGTCGTTAGCACCTGTCACCCTCCCACCCCAGGCCAGCGTTAGACCCCAGTAACAGTGAAACATAAAGTGGAAGATCCGCCACATGTGCCATAGTGCTACTGACGAGACTTGAGCAAGCGTTGACAGACACCCGCCGCCACTGACAAGATGATTAAACCGACTGCTGTTGCTGGTTGTGTGCACATAGTGGTTCACAGAGCTACCGGTATGACGAAGTGTAGCCTACAATAAACCAATACACAAAGATGCATTGTACAATTAACATCTGTTGATGAGCTTTACTCTGTTTCTCTGTTGTATTATATGTAATATTACAGTGACATTTTTACATTTTTAAGTGTGGCTTAAGTGTCCAAATATATTGAGGGCCTTGAACCCTTGAACATTAGATGGGTAATATATTTATATTTTATTTTTTATGGCTAGAAAATATATTTAGCAAAATGCAATTTTTTTGTATAAATTATATATACTGTACATATGCAAAGTTTATAAATGCATATAAAACAGTGTGTATACTAGTTTTATAGTAAGTTAAAAATAACACAGTTGTACATTAATGCTTATTTGAATAATTGTGTTGTTTTATCCTACATGTTTTCAGAGTGCATATATTTCAGGATATAAATATTCATGGCTTCAGATGTACCATGATTCTTCCTGCTTTAAGCATGTGCTTTATAAAAAAAACTGTCATGTTTGTAGTTGCTAAAAAGCTTTTTACTGGCATTGCAATCCTAAATCCTGTTCCACTTAACTCCTGTTTCCTTTATGGGAGGACAGTATTGGCTAGTAAATTTCTCTGAACTAGGTCAAGTTCAGATATCTTCATGACTTACAGAACTAGTGTACATGGACAGAGTTTGTCATATACCTGTACCATACTGTAACTGCATGTGGAAAAAAAGCAGTTTGTTTGCATACAAATATAAATAGTTTTCATGCATTAATGGCTACTAATTAATTTTAGCCAAGCCGACTAAATTAATGTTGCAATTTGGGTTTTAAGATCGTAATGTAAGTGTCCTATGTGGATCCATTACAGGCTCAACATTTCTATTAACTCGCACTGTGTGATTAGCAACGATTTAAGTAGCAACAGTGTTATAAAAAATATCACCCAAACTTTTTTTTTTAAATATTCAGAATTGTTAAAATCGTGCTCATGAATATGATAAATAGAGGAACAGAATCTACTTAGAAAAAGTGATTAATGGAGTGTTTTCTTCTTTATCATGGCATGTAAGAAATCTGGGGAGAAAGGAATCACAAATACAAAAATACAATAAAAACAAATATTGTTCAGATATAAGTTAGCGGCACAGGAATAAAGATGGAAACAGTGTGTTCCCATACAGTTCCTTATGTGTGCCATAAAATTAATGTAGTAACAATAAAAATATAGCAGTTATTATGTTTAAAAACCTTTTGGGCCCTATTTTAACGATCTAAGCGCATTGTCTAAAGCGCACCGCACAACGTCTAAATGGGCGTGTCCGAATGCACTTTTGTTATTTTAACGATGGGAAAATGGTTTGTGCGCCGAGCGCATAGACGAAAAGGGTTGGTCCTATTTTTTTAATGATTAATGGGAGTATTTTGGGCGTAACGTGCAATAAACCAATAAGAGTCTCAGCTCTCATCCCCTTTAAAAGCCTGTTGCGCTGGCGCTATGTTTAATCCCTATTTAGATGACGGACTTTGTAAACTGTTAAATAATTGTATTGTTTTTCACTTGTATTGAAATTGTTATTTTTTATTAAAACCTTCAAAACCCGTTTTCTTTTAGTCATGGAAGTAAAAAAGCAGGTTTTTAATTGTTTTAAATGTTTGCCTATCCAATATCATCAAAAAATAATTTACAAGTATGTAAGAAACGGTTTGTACTGTAAAAATACTTTATTTATAACAAACAGGAGATAAAGAATTTACAAACGGCCCTCCACAAGGTTCAGCACTTGGACAGCGGCAGTTTTTTTTAAGCATTACTTAAAAATGTTTCTCATCTAACCATATCCACAGGTACAGAGTCATCCATAAATCCGTGAGGTAGCATTTTAAAAAAACATTTAAAAATAGATGCATTTGTTTAAAGCAATTTATTTACTTATACCAGGCTGCAGGTGAAGCAGTTCTTTTTGTGCCTTCTAACGTCTCATAATTAGTCCTCATTTATGTCCAAGAGACTCAATAATAATCAATAATAATCTTTTACATTCAATCTTTTAATCTTTCATATTTAAAAGCGTTTTTGTGCGGCTGCGCATTCATGTATGTGCTAAGCAAACCCGCATTGTCGTCCCGTTTAGGCGCATATTACTAATGCGCTCTTTAAATAACAAAAAAACATTAGTTGCCTCAAAATAGCAACGTGCCAACAATGCGCCTGAACACACCTCGTTTTCAGACCAGAACGCCCATGGGCGCAAAAGGGGGCGCAAATGCCTTTGCTTAAACAACGTGGCGCTAAACGTGAAAATTATACTAGGAAACTAGCAAATGATACTTGCGTTGCACATTGCGCTGCATTGCGCCGGGTGTAAGATAGAGCCCATAGACTTAATGATAATATTTAATGTGACACAGATTAAATAGCATGAAATTTCACACTGTACTGAAGTATGGAAGTGGAGAGGAAGAAGGCGGAAACGGGAACACATTTAACACTTTAATATCCAAAATAAACAAGCACAACAAACGAAAGTAAAAAACCGGCATTACTTGGAGTGCCAAAAATAAAAATAAACTACATACAATATTGAAGAATTCTGCATCATGTCTGATTCATTCCAGTAACATATATTGCAGTGAATTATAAACAGAGAAAACATTCTATAATGCTACATGTTGTTGGTGGCTTTTAGGTTGTTCTTTTGTAGGTGACAAAGTGTGTTTGTCGGCTGTCAACCTTTGCTAGTGTTCTGGAAGAATGAGTTGATTTGAGACCTGAATAAAGTGTTTAGTTGTAGTGCATTTTGAATGTGAAATGAACTACTTTGCCAAGCTGAAAGTTTGTTAGGAGAACTGTGTGAAGAGTTTTGCAAAAGTATTGAGAAATGTGTCCTATAGCGACTGTAAAAAACTGTAAATTATAGACACAATTATAAACACTGGCTATAGCCCTTTGCAGATACATGTTCATTTTATTTTAAAGGTGCAGTGTGTAATATTTAGAAGGATCTCTTGACAGAAATGCAAAATAATATACAAAACTATATTTTCATAGGTGTATTAAAACCTTTTTATAATGAACCATTTTTATAACCTGAGAATGAGACATTTTATCTAGATACACTGAGGGTCCCCTTACGTGGAAGTCGCCATTTTGTGCCGCCATGTTTCTACAGAAGCTCTTAACGGACAAACCTTTTTTACTAAGTTGTCTCCGACGATGGCATGTTTTTCTGGTGGGGCTACCGTAACTTCTCTATGTGTTTTAAAAGCGAGGGGTGAGCAGTGGACTGAGCCGTTGGTTGCAATTCGCACTAGATGCCGTTAAAATGTACACACTGCACCTTTAAAATAAATATTTAATAATATTTGGGTAGCATTGTTGCCTCACAGCAAGAAGGTCCCCGGTTCGAACCCCAGCTAGGTCAGGTGGCCTTTCTGTTTGAAGTTTGCACGTGCACAGATGAAATGACTTTGCTCATTTATTATGTTTTTGTAGAGCAATTTCAGGTTAAGAAGCAAAAGTTATGATACAGTCGATTTCAAGTTTAATTGTTTGTCAGAAATTTGTTGTGTTATTGTGATTTTAGCATGCGATTTTTAGAGATAAATATCTGTTTAAATTAGGATTTTTTAATGGGTCTGAAATCATGGCTTGATGAAGCACCGCCTCTAACACAATAATATACAGAGTCTATTAGCATCAGCAGTTTGCCCGCTTGGTCAAAAGTTGTAAAAGGTTGACAGCTGACACGCCCCGAGCGTTTGAGAGTAAAGAATTCTGCTTTTACCATGTTTTTATGATTTATTTTATTTACTTGTTTTTATAATTCAGATTTGGGTGGGTGGTTAATAACACATGTTTCTGTGATGTGACAAACTCAGAACACAAATTTAATATCGCATTACACAGAATTTAAAAGATGTGTTGACAAGTGTCGAATCTGAGATCATGCCATCTAAATGGTGTCATCCCGCCGGGAACACCAACTTTCCAGTGCTGGGGAGATTCAAAGGTTACCAGTTTAATATTAAGTCAATGGATCAGATGTACTGATCAGAGTCAGTGTAATTTGGAAATAATGCAAATGGCAGTGTGTCTAATTGTGCTGCACTTAAGGGCCAATTAGTATGAAGCAATTATCAGAGTTGATTTGACCTGAAGTTGACTGTGGCCCGTGGGTGGTGCCAGTTAATAGATGCTGGAGGGTTACCATTCAGGTTCTTATCCAGTTGACAATAACTACGTTCACATTTCCAATAATCAGAGTAAGAACTTAATCGCAGTAAGATGTTTACATGACTGGAGCTAACCCATTCACTTCTTTTTACATGCAGTTTTTATTTTTTGATTATTCACTAATGATTGTTTATTATTCACACATATAGCCCAATGATGAACTCACATATATTGTCCACTGTTTTAATTTACTTACATGAAGTGACAAACACATTCTTATGGACATATTTCTTTATTCAGTGCCTTGATGAAGACAGAGTTATTATGAAAGTGCTTGTAATGGTATTATACACTATTGACGCGTTATTTAAGTTAATTCTGAAAAAAGGCAAACTGTTGACAGCGAGTCATGTTCCTACTATTTTTTCCTACTATGAAAGTGATTAGGGCTCATGATCAGTTTGGTTACAAACATTACTTAATATATCTTCCTTTGTGTTCATCAGAACAAGGAAAATGATGACAGAAGAACTATCCCTTTAAACTGCCCATATTATGAAAAATTAACTTTTTCTGGATTTTGGGGTGTTCGTTTGTGTCTCTGATGCTTCCACACACATATGAACTTGGAAAAAAATCCATCACGACGTAAATAGTCCTCAGATTGTATATTATGTAATATCTATCACAAGACGTTCATGCGAAATCTGATGTAAACAACATACTATATATCTATATTTCACAGAAACAGACTGGATTTGATTCGCGATCATTATATCAACACAAAGGTAAGAAGTCACGTTTATATTCTGCATGTTTTCATCTGGACTTCTGCCACAAAATACTACATTTATGATGCTAGAGCATCTGTATCTCAAAACAGAGACCATACACTGATGCTAAACCCGTAAGTTATACCTTTTAAACGATGTATAGTAATGTTAATATTATTAATGTTTGTAGACAGTATATAGATATTGTTAGCAGCGTTATTGGTGCACTTCGAGGGGGTGAACTTGTGTGTGCGATTTAGTAGTCATTTGCCATTAAGAACGACGAGGTGACTAACCGCTATGCTAGATAGTTTGCAGCATGGTTTCTCCTGCAAAGCCAGTGACCAGCTACCGTACTTTTCGAAAGTTAAAATAATTATTTAACTGCTTTATTTTACAATTCTACATGAACTTACTAAGTAATAGTGTTTTGCCAAACTAACCAAGACCGGGCCTAACCGACCCGGCTTTTCCGATGAGCCTAACGTACCCCCGAGTCTTTATCACTTTCCCAAGATACGCCGGACCTCCCGCTAGCTTCTAGAAATTAGTATGCTGTCCACAAGCAGTATACATCCCCTGCCTGGTCTTAATTTCTGTAATTTGCGAAAATAATGCGTTTGAAAATGGTTTATAAGTAAGCAATAAGGTACGAGAGGCTGTGCTGTATCGTGAATAAGTAATGGCTGAAGGACGTTGTTAGGCACGACGCGAAGCGGACAATATTAAAGTAAAAAAAATATTAGTGCAACTTTCATGAAGTTAAATCAATAAAAGCATTCCTTCCGCTAGAAAAAATAGTCCCTGACTGCGAACAACAACATGAAAGCTCAAATAAAAACAACAAACTGTTCTCAGACTTTAGTACTGTTCCAATTCAAAGTTCGCATCAAGCCCAAGTTCACATAAAATCCCCAGATGTATTCTTGATCCGCCCATTTTATCGAGGATGCATCAGAGGAGACTTGTGTGGACTTATGACAGCGAGGTTTCCCAGAATGCATTTCGCGTCAGGAGTTCGTTCTTCCGAGTCTGAACTTGCAAGTTCGAACTACGAAGGACACAAGTCCGAGTTTGGCGTACTTGGTATTGAGAAACGGCTTTTGTCTCATTATATGTGTTTGTGTTGCTAAGGGTGTTGCTAAGGGTGTTGCTAAGGGCGGAGTGATATTAAATAGAACCGTTGGGTGAAGCGGTCATAGCAGTGTTTTATTGTGAATAAAGCACACCTATTGACCAATCAGAATCAAGGATTGGAACTGACCGTTTTATAAACGGGAATATGTTAGCGTTGTCCATGGCAAAACAGGTGTATTGTTGAGACTGCTACATCACAATTTACTCTCGAATCATTATGTGTCATGAGTTTCTTCTCCTGGAATGTACTTATTGCTTGATTTGTCTGTTGGCAATATATAAACTGTTAATAATAATATATAATATATACAAATAATACAGTCTGTACTGCTCGCGATACCATTGCGCATGCGCACATGACGTTAGTAGTGGGGCGTGGCCAAAGGAGCAGCAGCTCATAAATATGTAATGACCACCTCAAAACGGCACAATCTGAAATGCCCTGAAACAGAGGCTCCTAGAGATGGGCAACAATCTTTTCCTACAAGCTATTTCGAGCAAACGTACACCTATTTGAGCAGTCATAAGATGGGCACTTTAAGTTATTTTCACAAATGTGACACGGCAGTTAGTATTCAGATCTGGATTGATAAAAATCTCTGTTGACCTGTTGATAAACTGGCATAGTTGAAACCTAAAATTTATGCACAAGACAATAAGCGTATACAGTAACTGACAATGATGTAATAGGAGCTGACATTAAACAGCAGATTCTGACATTGCACTAAGGCACGTTGAGTTTTCAGCTCATTCCTCTAGGGAAGAGTCAACACAATACACAATTCAACAAAGAACAAACACAAAACAAATCCGCCATACCTGTGGGATTTCTTATTTCTGTCTCCATCTGATGATAAATAAAAGAGAACAGATTACTGCGCTTCAGGTA
Organism: Misgurnus anguillicaudatus; assembly: GCF_027580225.2. NCBI lineage: Eukaryota > Metazoa > Chordata > Actinopteri > Cypriniformes > Cobitidae > Misgurnus > Misgurnus anguillicaudatus. The sequence goes on from NC_073345.2 coordinate 15,467,708, forward strand.
TGTTTAAATAGTCCACTTGTATATCTCACAAAAACATTTATTCCTAATAGATCAAGTTTATCCATACACCCCAAGAAAAAAAGTAAAACATAGTTTTTGTCATGACATGTTGAGCACATTACTTTTTAAAATAAAATCACCCTGTAGACCGTTTTAGCGGCAACATCATAAACAAGCGTCTTGTGCCAAACTTAACTTTTGGTAGACGTACAAAGAATCAATAAATCTCCATTGTAGACTGTTTTTGATAACAAACAAAATAATTAACAAGTAAATGACCTTAATTCAAATTTTTATTACACTGAGCTACGGTTACTGTGTAAAATGTACATAATACAATGTAAACTGTAGATCTGCTGCCGAACCTCTCTTCTCACAGCAGTGATCCATGGTCGCCATCTCCCCTCGTCTTTAGGAAACCAAAACATTTTTATTTTCCACATGATATTTGTTTCAGAGTTCAGTTTAGCCACTAGTCAGACCATTAAACAAACCCAGCTGAGTAACCGCAACAACGTGCGAGCCTCCAATAAAAGCATCTATATCACAGTTGTATTCATAACTTTTAACAATAAAATTTGCAATCCTAAGCCCTTTTCACACAGACATTATGGAAAATTCACGGAATACACATGCATCCAGGATTTGTCTGGGAACATTAGATTTTTGGTTCATTCACACTACAAATGATTTTCCAGAATCTGTATGTGCGTTCACACAGATACCGTAAGGTTGCGTTCACACAGATACGCTGCCTAAAGATCCTGTAAAGACACTTGACGTGTTAAAAGTCCTGCACTTAGTCGTTTTTTTATCTCCACAGCGTCTAAAGTTTGCTTATCTGTTATATCTTCAGAAACTACTCGCATGCATTTTTGTTTATGATAAGAGTCCGCGCCGTTTGAGTATGCTGGTGAATGATCTCAGCTCCCTGATCTCTGCTTCAGTCCAGTTTGCAGATATTTCTTATCATGAATGTTAATGGGCATTTAAAACCACAGTTTTAAAGAGCTGAACGATATATATATTGTTGCAATGACGCGCTGGCATTTTTTGTTTATTGTAAGCTCATATGAGCTCATGACGCGCTAGTCTTTTATGCTGCTAAATGATCTCAGCTTCATCGTAGATAGTGACGAGCTGTCTGATCTCTCCCTTACGAAAATTAACCATGGTTTTACTACAGTTATGACCAAAAAACCATGGTTACTGTAGTAAAACCATGGTTACCACAAAATAACTTTGGTTTTGACAACCATGGTTTTCAAAAAACAGAGTTAAACCATGGTTAGTGTAGTAAAACCATGGTTTTGCTTATAGTAATCAATTGACCAACAACCTATGGTTACTACACTTTTACCACAATAAAACCATGGTCAATTTTCGTAAGGGCTGCTTCTGTCCAGTTTCGCAGACATTTCTCGTTGTGAATGTTAATCTGCATGTAAATCCCTTATTTTAAAGAGCTGAACCATAGCTTTATTGTTGGGATGACACGCATGTCCTCACTACGGCACGCCCCTAACAGCATTGTGTCTGCCTCATGTTCACACAGAGGGCTTTCCGGGAATGTTATGGGAATGTTACTAGTAGGCATGGGCCGGTTACCAGTTTCAAGGTATATAGAGGTTTTAAACAACCAAGGTTTCAAAACCACTAAAATGTTCTGTGATACCTCCAAGGTATGAGGTGTGTTTACAAAATTCTGTAAATCATTAAGTCATGTGATTGATTTGATGTTCACATTTAAAGGACAAGTTCGGTATTTTACACTTAAAGCCCTGTTTTCAGGTTGTTTATGGTGAAATAGAACGGTTTTGACTGAAATTGCGACACACGCGGCCGCCCCGAGAATTCTCGGGCGTTTGTGTTTTACCTCCCACCTCTACAATGGGTGCATAGGCGCACCGGAACAATCCCCTCCAAAATGCACCCAACCTTCGCCCACAAAGACGTGAAACTCACAGAGTGGCCAGGGGTGCTCACCGATATGCCCACACAAAAATCGCTGCAAAAGATGCTTTCCAACAGGTGTTTTAGCATTCGTTGTTAACTTGTGGACCTATTTTTCTAAACGCCTCACACCCGTATATTCTTCCGATGAGAGCTTGAATAATAGACACTCCAGCCCAGTTGATGGCGCTAATCCGCCTTTGCCAATTGCAGGAAATAGAAACAAAGTTCCCGGCGCAGAGTAATATAACGTACTTCACAGCACATCTAATACAAGTCAATGGAGTTGGCAAAAACTACGATAAAACCTGTTGGAGTGTGTCTTTTGCAGCGATTTTTGTGTGGGCGTGTCGGTGAACACCCCTGACCACTCGGTGGGTTTCACGTCTTTGTGGACGAAGGTTTGGTGCATTTTGGGAGGGATTGTTCCAGTGCACCATTGGGCCCATTGTGGAGGTGGGAGGTGAAGCACGGGCACCCGAGGGTTCTCGGGGCGGCCGCATGTGTCGGGATTTCAGTCAAAACTATTTTATTTCATCACAAACAATCTGAAAACAGGGCTTTAAGTGTAAAATACCGAACTTGTCCTTTAATATACATTACGATAATATTATATATATTTTGAAAGCATATTATTATTTAAAGACTTTATTTTTATATAGTGTTGCAATGGCAATACCGCAACACTGTGAAACCGTGGTATTTCTGCTAAAGGTTATACAGCCAGAATCTTATAACGGCCCGTGCCTAGTTATTAGGTCTTCTTTCCAGGAGCGATCCCAAAACATTTATGAGACGTGTTTGAATTCACACAGAAGCCTGTCTGCCAATTTTATGGGTATTTTCTAGGACCAAAGTGCTTTGTTAATGAGGTTATTGGTAAAGTCCCAATCGTCTATGTGGTTGAACCGATTATATTTTCCTGTGGTGCGCGCAGTGTTAAGAACGTCTGAATCTGCTCCGATCGTAAATATTCAACATGTGAATTGTTGTGTGGCGGGAACCTCGAGGACAAACACGCACACACGCTGTAGATTGATACCCAATCGATACCCAATCACAAAGCAAGCTGATGAAAGACAAAACCATAAAAATTACAGTCATGGCACAGCAGGGACAGTCCAAAGTGAGAAAGTGATTTCTATATACTATATTAACAAAAGTGTTAAATCATCATTTTTTTCATCATGTTTGTGGACTCTCACATTTTGAAAAACTGATAAGATTTTAAAAATCTTTTGGTGTGGCCCTAGCTTTAGATATCCACATTATACATCAAATGACAACAGCCAGGAACCGAATTCAATTCCAGGATCAGCACATGAGAAGATGAACATAGCCAGCCAGTTTTATACTGTATTCACACTCAGTACACACACACACAATGATAGCAACCCATCCAAAATCCATTGCTGTGGCTTTCCTTGGCTTGTTACCATTGACAACTCTGTTTCAGGTTTATCTGTGTGTCTGTTTGTGTGTGTTGTATTTTTTTGGCGGGAGGGGGGGACAATGTACCGAGAGCATGTTCCATTTGGAAGTGGGGGCCAGCAAGGCAAACACTACACAGTAGTTGCCATTGCGACTAACTACATCCGCCTTTGTAACACGAGACTCCGTGACAGCCTTAGCGTGCCAAACTAAAAGGCCATTTTACAGCTGTCAGGAGCTGACAGCCATTACCCCTGCTTACACACGGCTCTCAGTATGCACTGTCAGGCGCGCGGGAGACGCCACAACTCCTTACCTGTGTCAGTCGCGGCAGCTATCATTTCCACTCTAATTAGCTACACTTCTCTCCGTCGCGCAAAACAAAGAGACGTACTATTTTTGGCATGATATATATTCTGATGTCTTTGTGTCTCCTCGGCATGTTTCTCGCTTTCTTCCTCCTCTCTTCTTTCTTTCAAGTGTTCTTTCCCTCCCCCATAGTCTTGTTTGTTTGTCGGCAGAGCTCCGCATTTCATCACCCGCTTCCTCCGCCGAGCGTGTGATTCCGGCAGTCGTTAAACCAGACTGAAATTAATACAGACAACGGGGAAACTTTCCCCCCCAACACCCCGATTGTTATGCAGAGCCGTGTGACGGGGACCGTTTTTTGTGTCGATGAAGGCCCTCTTCATTAAGAGAAATGGCGAATGATAATGATTCGCGACGACCTGGATTGCGGTCTTGTCGGGTTAAAGTCAAGTGCAGCATTCTTCTGCTTCCGATTAGCATTTATACCTGTGATTTAAACTGCGGCGTGTTGCGTCAACGTAGCATCAACAATACAATAGGCTGTCATTGCTGGTTAGCATTAAACATCACCTGATGGAATGTAATGAAGACAATATTCTTTTGTGTACCGGCTGATGAAATTCATAAGAATCAGGGGTATAGCAATCGTTATAGCTGGGTTGCAACATTTAAAACTTGCTAACTGTGAGTTTTGCTCTCAGTAACAGATCCAATTCCACTTCATTATACTCTACATACTTAAAAATGAAAGGTTCCTAAAAGGTTCTTTGTGGTTCCACAAAAGCGTTTAACGTCTACAGGACCTTTTTGATGCACTTAAATGTTTAAAGAAATTATTTATTTAAGTACTTTTGATTGGTGTCTTTGGAATCCAAAAATGGTTCTTCTATGAAGTGTCATTTTTAAACTTTAACATAAGAAATAAATTCATATATGTAGGGTGCAATTTGCTTGGGGGGTTATCCCTCCCCGTGGTCTTTATATTCCTTTCTCTAATGAATTATTTTCATCAAAATATATTTTCCCCATAATTAATAAAAAAATTCATAAAGTTTTGAATTGAATCTCGCTTGGGGTGGGTGCGAGTAGGATTGGTTACATTTCTATACATATTTTATTCAACAGTTACAATTAATAGCTTAAAGGATTAGTCCATTTTCTTAAAAAAATCCAGATAATTTACTCACCACCATGTCATCCAAAATTTTGATGTCTTTTTTTGTTCAGTCAAGAAGAAATTATGTTTTTGAGGAAAACATTCCAGGATTTTTCTCATTTTATTCGACTTAAATGGACCCCAACACTTATTAGTTTTAATGCAGTTTAAAATTGCAGTTTCAAAGGACTCTAAACGATTCCAATCGAGGCATAAGGGTCTTATCTAGCGAAACGATTGTCATTTTTGACAAAAATATGCACTTTTAAACCACAACTTTAATCTTCCTCCGGTCCTGTGACGCGCCAGCGCGACCTCACGCAATACGTCATCACGCCAAGAGGTCACGGATGACGTTTTGAAACTACACCCCAGTGTTTACAAGTGTGGACAAAGAGGACCGTTCTGACGTTGTTGTATGTGGAATGATACTAATTAATGTCTTTGTGTCAGTTTATTGTTTAAAATGGTCCGCAAATGTGTGTTTCATATATGTAACAGACACGTGACCTTTCGATGTCATTACGCAATTACGCGAGGTCGCGCTGGCTTGTCACACAGCCGGAGGAAGTTGTGAGTTAAAAGCATAGACATTATATACGTAGACACCTCATGATGTGCTGGAACGCATCAAGCGTCGGCGCCATATTGGATGGGTCTCCTCACTGTATGCTAGCACCAGAGTCAATGGGAGTTAACGGAAAGAAAGCAACTATGCCCGTATTTTGTGCAGCTTATGGTTGCAATAACCGGCGCAGTATTGATTCCAGAACACATGGGATTACATTTCACAAGTAAGATTGAACAATCATTTTGGTTATTTTACGTTATTATTTATAATATTATGTCAATGTTCAGCAGGAACTGGTCCTCTCTCTCATGATCGCTCGCTGTTTTTTCTTCACATTTGAAGGTTTCCCAGTGATACAGGCATGAGGAGGCAATGGGAAGTTGCTATAAAACGGGAGGGTTTTGTTGTGACAGAGTCGTCAAAGCGCTGTAGCAAAGAGTATAGATAGAAGAACAAGAGGGGAAACTCTGATTCGTTTTTGGCAACAGCCACTAGATGGCGCTTCAGTAGCACGGCCGCCATTTGGAATGAAAATTCTCACAGCCAATTCATTCTCAATTCATTCATATTAAAATTAATTTAATACCAAATTACATAAAATACCTAATTACGTAAAAATTACATAAAAATTGTGTACTTTTACTTTTCTTGAGTAAAAGTACTAAAGTACTTTTCAAGTAAAAGTAAAAAAGTAGATGTTTAATAGAGCTGTGCAAAAATATCGATACAGCTAACTATCGTGATAGTTCGCTGTATCGATAGTGTATCGATATTTTGCTCTCTACTATCGATATTTTAAAACACATCAAATCCCTCTGTGTGCATCAAACGACCTCCTCTGCTGCTGCTGCAAATGTCTCAGAAGTTAGAGAGAGTGAGAAAATGACAGAAAATTTAAAAACACCTGCAGCTTTCAAAGAGTTGCAGGTGTTCAGCTCTATTTTTTTTATTTTTTTATATAAAAAGAGAAAAAGTATTGCAATGTATTGCAACATGCAACGCATTGCATTGTATCGCGATACGTATCGTATAACGATCCATGTATCGTGATACGTATCGTATCGGGAGGCCCTTGCCAATACCAGCCCTAATGTTTAATGTACTTAAATATTAAATATAAACCAAAAACTTGAAATTATGAAATGTAGTGGAGTAAAAATTATGATAATATTCTTTGGAATATAAGTTTTCCAAAGAAAAACACTGATAAAATACAGATACTTGAAAATTTACTTTTATGTAGAAAGTAAAATACTTAAGTAGTGTCTGCCTCTGTCAATATGCCATACTTAAAGAGCATAATATAAAGTATTTTAGCATGAAAGCAGTTTTTTTCAATGTGTGGCAGCATCCTGTATCATAACTAAATCTCTGCCGCTTATAACAACCCAAACCGTGTGAAAATCCGGTAAAAATTAGGGGAGTTATGATTATTCCTCATTAGAAATGAATGCAAGGGAGCGCACTGGAGACCCATCCAAGATGATGGCCGCGGGATGTGTCAGCTCCAATAGGCAGCTCAGTCTACGAGGTGTCTACATACAGTATAATGTCTATGGGTTAAAAGTGCATATTTTTAATTTTTCTTGACAAAATGACAATCGTTTCACTAGGTAAGACCCTTATGCCTCATTTGGGATCGATTAGAGTCCTTTGAAACTGCAATTTTAAACTGCATTAAAACTGTTAAGTGTTGGGGTCCATTAAAGTCCATTAAAATGAGAAAAATCCTGGAAAGTTTTCCTCAAAAAACATAATTTCTTCTGGACTGAACAAAGAAAGACATCAACATTTTGTACGACATTGTGGTGAGTAAATTTTCTGGATTTTTTAAAGAAAATGGGCTAATCCCTTAATACCCTGAATAATCAATATAAGCCTATGGTTAAAAATTTTATTATATTTAAAAAACATCACCCCCCCACACATTTTTTTCTGCATATAGGCATTAAATTACATTAGGGCGAGTAAATGATGACAGAAGTTTTTGTTTGTGTATGTGTGTGAACTATTCCTTTAAAGCGACACCATGTAATTTTTCAACCTTTGTTAATATTCTGAAATAAGACAGTCTTGATGACGTATGCAGCTTAGAAATACGACATCCGGAGGCTGCAACCTTCAGACTGAGAAATGGCTTCTGCCACGAGTTCCTCATCAGAAAGTTGTAACATGACTGCGTTTCTCCCCGTTGCCTCAAAATGTTGATCTTTTAGCGTTTTAAAGGTTTAGTTTTTAGTTTAGTTTTAAGGTTGGCCAGTTCTTTTCCTTTGCTGCGGCGCTTGTGGCCTCTAGGGGCGCTAGGCGTGAAAAATACATGTCTAGCGCCCCCTAGTGGCCAAAAAGTTCTGCGGTGTGCCTTTAAGCAAACTTGTTCAACATGTTCAACAGTTTATACAACGGCACATCAGCAATTAGCAGTTGAACTTAAAAGACGAATCAAACATTCTATCAACAGCATGTATTTGCATTTGCAGGCAAGCCTGTATGGGAGCAAAAACAGCACGTTTGCTCAGGGGTTTGCAACACAAAAACACTGTGTCGCAATATTCGCCTGTACAGTCTTTGGCTTCCTTTGATCCCAACAAAAAAAAACTGTAATTCTGTGTATCTCCCTCCAAGATAAAAACCATTACACTTCTCCCTAAATTCCTCTATTGCATAAACACTTGCACAGGGAGAGAAAAATAACACGCAGGCACCAAACCGCGGGCACTTCAAGCAGACTGCTGAGAAAATAAACCATTCTCCCCTGTTTGCAACGTTTCTTGTGCCAGCCGCTCACGCAGTCTGAGACGGCAGGGTTGCACTGTCATGGCAAGCTTGAGAAAGAAATAAACAAGAGCTAGAAAGGCGATGAGTGTTTGCGGGTTGGCTGGATAGAAGTACAAAGGTTTATCCTCTGTGCCAGGATGTGGCTGTCGATGCCAAGTGGGGTGAAGCAGCTACAGCAAAACTGATATGCAGCTAGCGACATCATCGAAACTAACTATGTAAATGATGAAAAGAAAACATACACTTGTTGAATAGTGTTTTATTTAAGCAATATCGCTCGAGTAGGAGTGTGATATAGCTCTATATCATCACGGCTGTGATTAGGCCAGAGGCACGAGGCCGTAGGCCGAGTGCCGGAGGCAATCACAGCCGTGATGATATAGAGCTATATCACACGACTCCGAGAGCGATATTGCTTTTATACAACAGTTCGACATCACACGTTTGAAAAACGAAAACTAGAAAACAACAACGGAGTTATTTTAAAAGCCTCTTTGTTTGAGAACTACTTCTTCCGCCACGGATTTGAGGGCGGCCAGAATGACAGGTAAAACTTTCGGCTGCTTTGAAGCTCATAACAACTCAATGGACGGAAAAGCCGTTACTTTAAATTACCGTTTTTTGGTCACAAAGTGTAGTTTTAAGATTAGTTCAGTCGAGAATGTACAGTATATGTATTATATTTAAATCTGCAGTCGATTAGTAAAGATAGCGCCTGTTTGAACGTTTGCTTAGTGAGATTCGGTACGAATGAGAACCAAAGCATGAGCGGACGTCAGTGTTCACTCGCCCCGCTGACCACCGCCCTCTCTGGGCTACATCTCTGACAGGGATTGCCTGGCTCTCATGTTGGCCTTGTTTGTTTATGATCGTCAAAATGAGATCAAATCAGCAGTATTTGGTGTCATGATCAAACTATTACTTCTTTTTTAATTCATATTTAGTGTCTTTTGTGTTATTATTGTTTTGGCGCGAGGTAAAAGTTAATAAAACTACTTGTATAACGTTACTATTGCTTTCTCATTTATTCTTAACGTGATACGAGCACTCGATTATTATTATTAAACTTTGTTCTTGTCAGTACTATATAAAACGGTTTTTTATAAGTGTCAGAGAGATGTTTTTGCATGCTGCTTATAAATAACGTTATACCAGTGGCGATATCTCATAACATGTTTTAATAGTCACGTCACGATAAAGTAAATGGTCAATGTCCACATTTAAAAGCTGCGGTGCTTACCTGCAGTTCCACGGTGTTTTCGCGTTCTGATAAGAAATATAGCTCCAGAAAAAAAGAGTGTTTATATCCCTTTTTCCAAGTGTTAATCGTCCACACGATGTGACAAGACATTTCTCCCATTAACTTTAACGTAACATCAAAGAGCGCTGATCTTTGACGGAATAATAACTTCCGATTGGGGATTCACAGACTGATTTATGAGCTAGTAAACTAATGAGACGCACGGAGAGTGATTCAAAACAGCGCGTCTGTGTTTTTCCATTCAGAGATGAGCCTGCTTAGGACCTCCATTCACTAGGTGGCGGAATGATACGAAAGGTGAAGCGGTTACAGTGCCGATATCAGCGCAATATCGCATAGCTCTTAGCCAATCAGATTCGAGAACCAGAAAGAACTGTTGTATAATATTCAATAAAGTGTTTTCTAAACACAAGTAAATGCCATAACCCTTCAACTTAATTGTAATATGAAACTGTCTTATTAATCGAAAATAATAACTATAGTGTATAAATTAAATTATGTGAGGAATTACTGACACCGATCACTGAATTAGTAAAAAATAATAATACACACCCCTGTGCATTATTTTTTAATAATTCAACAGACTGGTGGCAATAATGGCAATATGAAAATGTAGCTAGGTAGCGAATTCATATGAATTTGAATGATATAATTTGTATGTTTACTACAATCCGCATTCCCACAAGTGACATTAGGGGTTAGAGACAAAATGTCTTCCTGTAATTCAGGTAAATCAGGTTCGATTTTTCCACTTATATTGCATTGGCATTTTCAGGTCCCAAATGTTTACCCACTGCAAGAGCTAGAAAGGCGATAATTTACACTTACTGGACACTTTATTAGGCATACCTTGCTAGTACTAGTTTGTGGTCGCTTTTGCTTTCAAAACTGCATTTATTGGCATAGATTCAACAAGGTGTTGGAAACATTCCTCAGAAATGTTGGTCCATATTGACATGATAGCATCACGCAGTTGCTGTAGATTTGTCGGCTGCACATTCATGATGCGAATCTCCCGTTCCACCAAATCCCAAAGGTGCTTGATTGGATTGAGATCTGGTGACTGTGGAGGCCACTGGAGTACAGTGAACTCATTGTCATGTTCAAGAATCCCGTGTTTAAGATGATTCGAGCTTTGTGACATGGTCCATTATCCTGCTGGAAGTAGCCATCAGAAGATGGGTACACTGTGGTCATAAAAAGATGGACATGGTCAGCAAAAATATCTCCATGGGCTACATACTACATACTGTAAGTGCAAGCGTGTACAAAGTGCGTATGCAGACCCTCACGTATATGCATAAAAACTATACTTCAAGCTATATGCGGTCAACAGAGTGTGCGTTTCTTGAAAATTTTTTTGCATACTTACCTTAGAATGTTCGCCAACCAATCAGAATGAAGCATTCAACAGCCCTGCGATATAATACTTACTACATTATTTGAAAAACAACTTTCGCCGCATAAATTGCAGAATATGCTGTGATTTTTGTTGCAAAAAGTCACATATATCTTAGCAAAAAGTTGAAAAATTGGATCGGTGGCTAAACCAAAGAGGAGTCAAAAGAAAAGATCAAGCGTCAACTGAAAGCAGCTAAAATCCACAGATCTATTAGTTTTGTAATGTACTAGTTTTTGTTTCATGTGTATAATCCCTGTAATTTCAGTGATTTTGGACATTAAGGGGAATTTTTTTTAGCATTTTATTGTTACCATTGTTACAACCATAAACTTCATATACCCACCACCTCAGTTTTAAACTAATGACTTTTTGGAATGACATTAAGTGGGACCTAGGCTGTTACAGTATGTTTAGTTGCACTTTTTTTCATATGTGCAGTTTGTTGTTCATATTACGCCGCGACTCATTTCACATTTACTTTTTCAAATGAAATAAAATTCATATAATAATTTCTGAACATAGCATTGCATTTGTGTTTAAAAAATTAGTTTTTGACTTAAAACAGTTGCATATTAAACTTAAAGGAACAGTATGTAAGAAATGTATATTAATTAATCATAAAATGGCCCTGATATGTCACTAGACATTAAGAAATCATTTTCATTTTGAATACTTATATTACTGACAACAGTGGTCTGGCCAGGATATTGTCATTTAAAAAGTGGAGTTGCAGCCCTCAACTGATGTTTATTTTGTCATGTTGTGTATTGGCCAACAGTTGTGAGATTGCAGTACCAGTTTTAGCCACAAGTTTTGTGATTGCAATACCAGTTTTGGCCACAATCCTACATACTGTTCCTTTAAATTTAGCTCATCCTTCCTATTTTGTTGTTTTTTGGGGGCGTGTTAGAGTGGGATTCTGTTAGGTGGTCCTCAGAAAAATATTGTAAGATGAAGTGGTCCTTGGGCAGAAAAAGTTTGAGAAACACTGACACAAGCGCAGCCATGTCATAAAGTGACGTAAAGTGACGTGCACATGATCGTTGAAAAGTTGCAAACCATGAAGAACTCTCATTTGCCAACAAAAATAAGCGCAAAAGACAGCGCAAAGTTTTTGCAGTGTGTTACATGATAATATTTTTATATGACAGATGATGTTTTGCAAGTTCCTGCAATTTTTGCAAGTTCTTGCAATTTCATCGCATAAAATTGCATAAATATCCCACATATTCCATCGCATTTTTTTAAGAAAATGTGCCGCAAGAGCAAAGATTTTTGCCCGCAACAATCACAAAAAACTCTGCATTATTCTGGAAGGACTGGTACTGTATTAGCATGGCTTTGTGAGCAGGGTAGCATGGTAGTATAACATATTTTATTTAACCGTGTGTCATACATGTATAGTTATTGTACAATGTTCCTTGGAGTACCATGGAAATACATGGATATGGTGTACCGTGCCATCTGAACTGATCACTGTACAGTGTAGCCACAGCAATCTCACATCTGTCTATCTGTCTGTCTGTCTATCCTTACATCACCACATTTTGGCTCCATCCATCTACCTGTTTACCCATCCATCCTCAGCTCTGTAATTTTTCTCTGTGGTTGTCTCAGTGCTGGTGGGACCCCCGAGGTCCATGAGGAGCAGCTGTTTGGCTCTAACAGTATTATTCTGCCTGAGGCTCCTTTGGGACCCCAGCAGTCTCGTTAATCAAAGCCTCTGTGAGCTTCACCCAGCGCCGGTGCATCTTCCTCTGCCCCATCCATCATAAACCCCAGCACCGCTGCGTGCGTGCGTGCGTGTGTAGGTGCTCACGCTCTTCCAGGTTTCAGAAAGAAATTGAGACACTACAAGGAGGAAGCAATTAAGGGAGGTCTTTGGTCTGTTGTTCACAGGCTAATGGTTCGTCCCATTCCTCTTATTTATTTATCTGTACTAGCGGAAATGGCAGTAGTTTTGAGCATTGTGAAATCTGATGTGCCCCATATTTAAAGGGCCTTTCTGTCTCACGAATGAAATAAACAAGGGTCCAAACTGGACACGGGGCCAGAGGGATTTCATCATGTGTGGAATTATGAGCAGGAGCTGATGGACGGTCAATGTGAAGGTGAGAGAGCTTGAACTGAACTCTGTTTGAGATGATGTGTGTTTATATTGAGCTCATGATAATGTCAGAAGCACTTAAACTCCCTCGTGGCGCTTTACACTCAACATGCATCCTTACTCGCTTTCAAAAACAGCATTACGCTTAAATAAAGGCATTATATTTTTTACAGAATTTTTTTTACTTTAGGTTCTCTTCTAATGTTTAACTTTATAGTCAATGCTATATTTCAAGAGTTTAAGAAATGAATAGCAGCATAAATCATATTAATTTTGACAATATGTGCAATTTACAAATGATGTTTTTTGAATCCATACATCACTTTGTTTTTTCAGAGTTACCCTAGACCAGTAAAGTGCTGTAATTTCGATCCAAAAGTGCTGCGTTCTGAAAGTGAGAGAGATAAATTTCTCTTTAATAACCTGTACTACCAGGGACAGTAATGTTATTTTGACTGCAGCTCCAGTAATGTATTCTGACTTCACATCGCACGGTTGAGGGGAGAGAGGAGAAAGAAATGGGTGCCATTGTAATGGAAACCCCATTATAGCCCAGTTTAAGGGTAGGAGTAAGTGGGAGGTATAGTATAATTACCTGTCTCCATTAAATCCTGGGTCAAAGGGTTAGACTGCAATTGCATCAAATTGACCGCATTTGGGGGTACTTGGGCAATTGCAATGCAGATAGCTCTTCCTGGCAATCTGAAGTCCTGGATTTCTATTTAAATAATAGAAATAAGTCAGGGACAGCTTTGGTTGGGAGGTATGGCTGTGAGAGAGACAGTAAAAATCATAACTTACCCTTTTTTTTATTTGTAGATATATAAACATAAAAAAAATGCTTGAAGTTAAATCAATTGACATCATTGTGCCATAATGTTGATTAAACTAAATATATATATTTTTTAAAGAAATATTCCACTTTCCAAAATTCTGATCATTTACTCACCCCGATGTGTCCTTTTGAAATGATTATGTAATACGTATGTCTCACTGCTAGTGCAAGACAAGAAGTTGTGGTTTTAAAGTTTGAGAATAGGTTAAGATCATTTCAGCCCTTAAGGTGGTCGCACACCGGACGAGCAGCTCAGGGCCGCACCATGCCGCACCGTTCTAAAAAAAATCGTACACATTGTTTTTTATGAGTATACTGTATGCAAACCGGCGCCAACAGGTGTCGCCTATCCACGGCGCCCAGCTATGACTCAGGAAGTTGCTCAAATCCCTGTCGCGCCACTCATATAGTGTACGAAACCTCCTAGTTGTCCTACACGTGACTGGACGTGGCGCTGAGTTGAGCTGCTCGTCCGGTGTTGGTTCCCCTTCAAGGCCTAGGGAACCAGCTGTTTAAAAGTAGGCTACATATTTTTCTTTTTTACTGCATTAAAACTGCAATTTTAAACTGCATTGAAACGGTAAACTGTTGATGTCCACTAAAGTCCACTATATGGAGAACAATTCTGTATATTTTCCTCAAAAAACTTTATTTCTTCTTGACTAAACAAAAATAGACATAAACATCTTGGATGACATGGGGGTGAGTAAATTGTCGGGATTTTTTTAAGGTGGAGTATTCCTTTAAAGGAGATATTTCATAAGACTTTTTTAAGATGTCAAATAAGTGTCCCCAGAGTATGTATGTGAAGTTCTAGCTCAAAATATCATATAGAACAAAGTGTGAGCAAAATGTGCCGTTTTTGGGTGTGTCCTTTAAAATGCAAATGAGCTGATCTCTGCACTAAATGGCAGTGCTGTGGTTGGATAATGCAGAATAAGGGGCGGTATTATCCCCTTCTGACATCACAAGGGGAGCCAAATTTCTATGACCTATTTTTTCACATGGTTTACCAAAACTAAGTTACTGGATTGCTCTTTTTCACATTTTCTAGTTTGATAGAAGCACTGGGGACCCAATTATAGCACTTACACATGAAAAAAAAAATCAGATTTTCATGACATGTCCCCTTTAAATGAAAAATCATTATTGCATTAGAATTAAACCAGGTTGTGTAGTAAAGATGTAAAAGAAAATGTGAAAGCACAAATGTCTTATACTTTAAATTATGCTTCTAAAGTGTATCCTTTTATGTAGAAGATCTTTTTATAGTGGTTTTATAAAGGCATAATACCATATAAGTCCTCATCGATGCAACAAGTCGTTTTGGTGTATTGGGTATCATGGAAAAGGTTACCAGGTTTGATGTTACATCATGACAGCAGAGATGAATGAATCTATCACATTTCTTTCACACTAGTACCATGATAGCACATGTAAAGTTTCAGGATTATAATGAAAACAGGCTGTATATTGATTGGCTTGCTTACTAAATGTTCATTTAATTGTTTTCCAGTGAATGTGAATGCAGGTGTTTCCTCGTACTGCAATAATCCTTCTGGTAAAATCTGTCCCTCAGCCTTTAGTGCAAAGTTCAAATTTTATGCAAATAATAAACCGCACCCACCCAGTCACAAAACAGATCGCCGTGGCCCTGCTGCTTATGTGAAATGTTTTTCTTTGGGTTCAGAGAAAGTCCATCCTCTGAATTTATATAAACCTGCATTCATTTAAACGGGAAATCGTCATCGCCATTTCGACAAACTTTTAATGGTCTTTCCCATTGCATCAATTTGCATCACTTTGCTCTGAAACGGCCCTTCCGCGCTGGGGTAACAGTACTGGTCAGGACGGCGGAGCAAATGGAAAGCAGGTTGCACTGGTAATGCGGATACAATTACTGTAGATTACTGCGTAATGGTTACCACATGGACACAATGAAAACCTGATAATCCCCCACGTACGTCGCTTGCCTTCTTGACGTTTGCCACCATGGACAGTAACAGGCAGCTGTAAGAGAAATACAGACTATGGGAAAGTATGCGAGGGAGCTGACACAGAGAATAAGAAACAGTTCGGATACCAAATGAAGGCTGATGGATATTTGTATTTTTGCCCAGGTTTTCATTCTTTCTAATTTCCTGTTCAGCTTTTACATGGTGTCAGAGCAGGGGGAGGCTGTCAGACTCGGCTCCTTCACACAGCTGAGCCTCATTTGGCACCTGGGTTTATCTGATAGGAGCGGAGACAAGAATCCTACTGCCTGGAAGGTGACATTGCTTGGGGTCTGGATCAACTCCTTGAAAGTAAATCAATCCGTGAGGTGCTTGTTACTTACAAGACTTTACTGGGGGCTCTTTAGTAAGGATAGAGATGTGTGATTTTAACCCACTCGAAAACAGAAGATAGAAAGATCAGAATGTTGAATATTATAGCTCAATCTGATTTCTCAAAGATTTATGATTCAGTCATTTCAATTAAAATTAAAGAAAGATTAAGTGGGTACTTTCTGTGGTAGTGGCATTCAGAGAAAAAGCCCTAAAAATGTTTATGACAAGTACGTTCTGAAAAACCAATACGTGTACGCCATTGGTTAAGCCAGCAGTCAACTTCAGACCTATTAATCAGCACCAAAAGCCCAAATTAAGGCCTAGTCCACTAGGAAACGTGTATTTTTCCTCCTGCGGTTTAAAAAAATTCCTGTCTACACGACAACACCACAACCGGCGTTTCTTGAAATACTCACCCTGGCAGGGGTTTTCAAAAATGTTCGGTTTCAGTGACATGGTACTGCAGGTCCGTGTGGACGAACCGCTAAAAAAAGTCACGGTTATAAAAATACCTGTGTCCATGTGGACCAGGCCTAAGTCAGAATACAAAAAATTAAGCTTCATTCCATAACGTTTGCCTCTATATCACCACCAAAATAAATTGCCAAAATCACCAAAAATAAATTGCATACTTCTTTACATACTTATATCCGTAAAAATATGACTGATCGTTTACAATTATTCAAAAAACACTTTAAATGAGATGTGTTTAGAGAAAGACTGTTTTAGTCTTTCTGAAGAGCAGTTGTAGAGTATGAAAGGGTCAGCTGAGAGTTAGGGGTTCGTGTGGTCCCACCCAGACCATTCACTGATTGATTACCTCAAACACTGAGAGAAAGAAACTGAGCCATGAGCTCTCGGCAGATCCATTCATCTCACGGTCACCAGCTCACCGGGGTGTGGACAGATGAACTGTCCAACTCTCAAACCTTCAGAAAGTGAGAGGGCTTGCTGGACCCTGTGGTACATCCGGGGATATAAAGATCAGTTGGATAGATCAGGGGATGATAGCAATGTGTGCTGCAGATGTGCTCTTGAGAACATGAGGTACATGTGATGGAAACCATAAAAAAGTTTGGATAGTTTAAGGAATTGTGTGTGTAAAGAAAAGACATCATACAGGAGTAAAAATCTTAATAATGTAAATTAAATCATTACATTTAGAACAATGTTGAAGACATCAGCACCTCTGTGTTGAACTTCTAAAATTGTATATCTAAAAAAAACTTTTAATTACACTGTAATAACCAAATTTTCATAAGAAATTGTCCATCATGTTTCTGAGGAAAACGTAAGCCTGTGTTGTTGATGTCAAGTAATATCCCTGCTGAAAAAAACAATAAAACCATTACTGAAAATTCTAATTGTTTCCAGGATTGGAACCATTTACCATTAAAACCACTACACTGTAGTGTGTTTTGGGGCATATTCCATTAGAACCAATACATAGAACCAATACATACCATTAGAGACCAACAAAAAACAATTTTTCATTAGAACCAATTAAATTCCCAATACAACCAATAAAACCATTAGAATATTCTGTAATGGTTTTGTTTTTTTTCCAGCAGGGATCACAATCACCATGTGTTTCCAACCACAAACAAAAAGGTTACACACTTAAAGGACAAGTTCGGTATTTTACACTTAAAGCCCTGTTTTCACTTTGTTTATGATGAAATAGAACGGATTTGACTGAAATTTGGACATACGTGGCTGCCCCGAGAATTTTCGGGTGTTTGTGTTTCACCTCCCACCTCTACAATGGGTTTATAGGTGCACTGGAACAATCCTTCCTAATATGCATTAAACTTTCGTTTATACAGACGTGAAACTCACGAGTGGTCAGGGGTGTTCACTGGTGTGCTCACACAGAAATTGCTGCAAGATACACATTCCAACAGGTTTTATCTTAGTTTTTGTCCAACTTCATTGACTTGTATTAGATGTGCTGTGAGGTATTGCTCCGTGCCGGGAACTTTGTTTCTATTCTTGCAATTGACAAAGGCAGATTAGCGCCACCACCTGGGATGGAGTGTCTATTATTCAAGCTCTCAGCGGAAGAATGTACGGGTGTGAGGCGTTTGGAAAAATAGGTCCACAAGTTAACAACGAATGGTAAAACATCTGTTGGAAAGCATCTTTTGCAGCGATTTTTGTGTGAGCACATCAGTGATCACCCCCGACCACTCGGTGAGTTTCACGTCTCTGCAAACGAAAGTTTAATGCATTTTAGGAAGGATTGTTCCAGTGCACCTGTGCACCCATTGTAGAGGTGGAAGGTGAAACACGGGCGCCCGGAAATTCTCGGGGCGGCCGCATATGTCGAAATTTCAGTCAAAACCGTTCTATTTCACCATAGACAGTCTGAAAGCAGGCCTTTAGGTAGGTAGGTAGGTAAACTTTATTGTGTGTATTTAAGTGTAAAATACCAAACTTGTCCTTTAAAAAATTAAGGTAGAAGAATTTTAGAAGAAGGATAGCTTTTGGTTCCATCTGAAAAAAAAATTATTTCTTAACTTTTTAAACCCTAAATAACTTTTTTACAATGCAAAGAAGGTTTTTGTGAAATGTTCCTTCTTTAGAAATGTTATTTCTTTAAACTGTATGTTGTTAAATTGCTTATTTTGTCTTTTTCTACCACATTTAAATGAAAAACAGGTGGAAATGTTATGATTTGCTTGTCAACAAGCCGTAGAGGCCAAACATGTATTTCTAGAACATTATAGACTATCTTTATTATTCATGCATAGCTTTGAGTTAATATAGAGCTGTTTTTGGAACCAATTTTCTTAGGGTGTGAAAACTAATGTAACTGAAGACGCTTATGGGACCTCTGGTGGGAAGCCAGCCAACTTCCACTAAAGCGAACTGAAAGAATGTTGAATAAGCTTGTGAGAAAAAAATGAATTACACAAGATATTTGGCAATGCTTTCTTTGCCAAAAAGTCAAGCAAGATATGGTTTCAGGTGGATTTATGCTGGTTAGTGCTAAGGCTTGAATGACAACTCATGTTTAGTGTTTACTAGTCAAAAGATGGAGGAGGAGTAAACGGACATGACCAAAGTGCATGCCATGCTCGATTAAGGGCTCATTTTTGTGCGTACGTTTTCATATATACTTCTATGTCGTCGTCCGCGTCGACGTGCAAACACACATGCAGACCACTGGTAGGCAGTATCTACAGGTGTAACCACAGTAGCAGCACAACTGTCAATGAAGAAGCAGCTTGGCCAGTTTAACCCACAAACGAAGAAGAAACAGCAACTTGTTGTGTATGTTTTGAGAAGACCAGCAGTGATGGAAGTAAATAAACAGCGACTTATGTTGCAATTTGAGTTAAATCACTCCTCAACTTGGCCCATCTTTGTTCTCACCGTCGCAAACGGAAATCCTTATGACGCAGATTTTTTCACTTGATGGTAGGGGTTCTAGTGGACCAATCACAGCGCTTGTGGTCCGCGTAGAACTAACCAGCTGTTCAAAATTTGGTGAGGCGCATGTCAGGCTACGCAGAGGCTATGGATAACATACGGCGTAGCTACGGCGTAGACCTTATGCACAACTATAAATTGGACTTTAGTTTTAGGATTTAAAGGACAAGTTCGGTATTTTACACTTAAAGCCCTGTTTTCAGATTTTTTATGGTGAAATAGAACGGTTTTGACTGAAATTTCGACATATGCGGCTGCCCGGAGAATTTTCGGGTGTTTGTTGTTTCACCTCCCACCTACAATGGGTTTATAGGTGCACAGGAACAATCCTTCCTAAAATGCATTAAACTTTCATTTACAAAGACGTGAAACTCACCGAGTGGTCAGGGGTGTTCACTGATATGCTCACACAAAAATCGCTGCAAAAGACGCCCTCCAACAGGTGTTTTAGCATTCGTTGTAAACTTGTGGACCTATTTTTACAAACTCTCACACCCCTATATTCTTCCGCGGAGAGCGTGAATAATAGACACTCCAGTCCAGGTGGTGGCGATAATACGCCTTTGCCAATTGCAAGAATACAAAGAAAGTTCCCGGCGCGGAGTAATACCGTACCTCACAGCACATCTAATACAAGTCAATGGAGTTGGACAAAACTACGATAAAACCTGATGGACAGCATCTTTTGCAGCGATTTTTGTGTGAGCATATCAGTGAACACCCCTGACCACTCGGTGAGTTTCACGTCTTTGTAAATGAAAGTTTAATGCATTTTAGGAAGCATTGTTCCTGTGCACCTATATAGCCATTATAGAGGTGGGAGGTGATACAAGAAACACCTGAAAATTTTCGGGCCAGCATCATATGTCCAAATTTCAGTCAAAAAAATGTTCATCATAAACAAACAGGGCTTTAAGTGTAAAATACTGAACTTGTCCTTTAAAGAGTTTGCAAGATTTTTTTATGTGCACTAATAAACGTCTAATACCATTTTTTTAACTCAATAAAAACTAATCTTGAGCAAATACACTGGGTTACAGTTTATTAAGTTAGTTAGATAGTATGATAGTATGTATGTTCGTTTGTGTCTCCCAGATACACTGTAAAAAGTGAAAAGTTGGATTAACTTAAAAAATACTTAAATTGGTAACAATTAATTTTAACTTTCTTGACTGGTGAGGGGTTGCTATAAATTATAAAAATAAAGTTGAAATAACTTTAAGGTATACAAATTAGGTTGATTAAGCATAAACATTTAAGTGCAACAAGGAATTTTTTCAACGTGATCTCACGGAGAGTCATTTTATAGTCACGCAAAATTCAGCTTTTTTGTGCCTTGAGTACGAAAGTCTTTTTTCATGTAACTCCCACAAATTTCTATAAATAGTTTTTTTTGTCCGTGGCACGACTTTCTTTTTCATGTCATTTTATGTATTGTCGCTTGGGATTGACACGAAAACTATTTAAAGAAATTTGTGGAAGTGACACAAAAAGACATTTGTGCTCAAGGCACGAAATAAAGGTGAATTTCGTGCCATGGATATGAATAAATGAATCAAATTATGTGTGACTATAACACGACTTTCCGTGAGATAAGTCAAAAATTTTAACAGTGTATGATGGTTGTACTGTCTGTAAAAAACACAAAAAATTGATTATATAATTTCTTATGTACACCAAAGACGTTGTCTTCTGGGGAACATGAGCTATGAGGTAAAAACCATGAAAGTTATAAAACATGAAAAGTTTTGCAAAAACATCAGACCGTCTGTGAAAAACTTTAGAAACAGAAAAAAATTCCAACAGTCAGCAAAATTCGACAGCCAGCAGCTTTATGGTGTAAGATTAAACACTTTATTTGTTCAATGTTCCATTATTTTCTAAGAAAATATGCTGCATTTTTGTAGCCTGTTGTAAGAGCAAAATAGAGAATGATATGATAGTGTGCTTTCATTTTTTTGTTACACCATTCCATTGTGAAATCTTTAAAGTCAACTGTCAAAGTCTGGCCTGAAAGCAAGATAAATCCATCATGGAGCCATAAAAAACATACTGTAACTAACACAGCAGAAATTGCACACACTAAACCGATCCATTTCACACAAAAGTGTCCTTGAATATACTGTAAGATGCTTAATATGCAGATTATTGAGCTAGCACATAAAGGCAACACGCATAGTGATAAAAAATGTACACTTTGAATGTACTGTATAAGTCGCTTTGGATAAATGCATCTGCCAACTGCATAAAGTTTAGGATGTCAACAAGTCCTCCATTCACCCTCCCCTTTCTATAAGCATCTCCACCCAGCCAATCCTGGATGATGCTTTCATTACAGCATTCTGGGTGTGATCGGTTGACGCCTCAGTGAACCAAAATGTGCCGCACCCTCATTCTTCACATCCAATCATTTAATGTTTTCAGTGTTGCCTAACCGACTGGCAGAGCAGATTGAGCTTTTTCTCTTCGGTCTGGTCTGATGTCATATCTTGCAGTGTCATTACGATAAGACCTTTTTAAGGCCCACCCGTCTCAAGTCTTACGATGATCTATGGGGAAAAATAATACTGCTGTTGTTCATTCAAACTGGATAACTATGTTACGGTATGAGACCCGATGCACACTATGCATTAAAGTCCATCACTGACATCTAGTTAGCAGTGGGTTATTAAAGACTCATTCCACTCATCTAATGCAAGTGTGTTCCAGTTGAGTGGAGCAGTAACTCTGGTGACACCTTGATGATCATTCCTATAGCAATTATAGGGAAACTCTGTGTGGTTTAATTACTGAGATCTTCTCCTGAGCTTCATGGACCACATATATATGCACAGCATTAATATATTAATAAATAATATTCCATTTAAAGGACACATTTTTGAATGTTTATATATGTTTAGAATTACTTATGCAGCTTATGCATGTAATTATTATGTTTCACTTTTAAATAATGAGTCAAAAATAAAAATATGGGTTATAGGTATTTTGCATGTACTGTGCAGTGAACACATAGGGCTATTACGGTGTATATTGCAGGAATAGTAAGATTAGCATGATAGGATGTGATTATAAACCATCTTTCCCTGTCAAGCAACAAACAGAATACAAGATTATTATCTACTAGCGCTGTAAAAAAAAATTTGCTCTCTTAATATGCTATGGAAATTATAAATATTTAAATTTAGTATTTAAAATTTCACTAGGGATGAATTGCTATGATTTTACACTCACAAATTCAGACATGGTTTTATGTTTTAGTATCTTTACCTTACCAACAGTGGCAAAAAAAAAAAAACTTATAAATGAGTGTGTATATATTTAACTTTTTTATAACATGTTAAAGTAGCTTTCTTCTCTGGCCAACTTTGAAGGGCGGCGCCCCAGCGCCGGTACTGGTAAGCTGGCCAATCAGGGACACAGCGCTTTTCAGATCAACAACTGAAGGCCGCCATTACTGTTTATGCGCAGTGCTTTCTCGGTTGAGAATGTCACATGGCCGGGCAGACAACAGTTGTTTAGTTACAATGCCACATTGTGCGGCCTTTCAGTGTTTAATATATTTTTTTCAAAATGTATAAAACTTCTTATAGTTACTCTGTTTTTATCTCACATTATCTCAATATAAATCCATTAAGCCATACATATGGGTGATTCTCACGAAACCATTAAAACACCACGGCACTAATGATTTTAGCTTTAAAATGTGTAATATAGTAACATTAAAAAGCATCAGAATTAACACAATACTGTGTTCTATCTTGCACAATGTGTGATTTCAACATAAGAATTTATAATTGTAAATTTTATCTCATTTTCTGCTGAAATTCTCATTACCGCAATGTGTCCGGCTGTGTTTGAACATGCGTTATGTTGTAATTTAATCAAATTTACACAAAAATATTAAGAAAAAAAATAAATGGATGTTTTGCTAGACTACTTTAGATGACAGAAAAAATATTTACTGAATATTCATGTATAATATTAATGAAGAAAAATTAGGAAAATGATGTGTCCATGCCTGATGTTCTCATCCTCCGCAACACTTTTTGAGAACAGTTTAAGCACACATACAGAATTTTAATAAAGTTTGATTTTGAGTGACCAAGCACATGGACCAGTTACTTCAAGATGGCTACCAGGTAAGATCATTTTTTTACAGTTAATTTGAAATATTGTCTTGTCAGAATGCTTACACGACATTTTGATTATCATTACCGCAACAGATGCTTATTAAATGTTAATTTAATTAATAGAAGCATAATACTTTGATTTTAAATGCATGTGCAGAATCTCCAAATTATGTTCTTTCAGGTTTGTCATGTCATTTTGAAAATATGTCAGTGTTGATGTTTTCTGACTGTTGCGGTAATGAGATTTTTTAGGACTAATTTTTTAAATTATGTTACAAAAAGTGTTAAATGATAAGTAAAAGTTTTTAAATTAATGTTCCCATTTACTCCAGACTTTGTTTTTCAATGTCTGGTGGGAAAAAAGTAAATTTAAGCAATTTTTAAATTTTCATGCTTGACATTTTTAAAACCAAGTTTTTGTGAGAATCACCCATATAGGCTGTGTACCTTTTAAGAGGATTTGCCATGTCACTGAAAGTAAATTGTACACTTTTACCTCATGGAGTAACTATAGATCCAGGTACAAATTATATCTACAATAGTTTCTTTGGATGGTGCCCAAATATACAATATAGCAGCAATTAAAAAGGTTCAAACCCAGATAGCAATCAGTCGGCGGACCACCGGCGGTGCTCTGGCGACAGTAAGCGTCATAAGAGCGTAATTGCAAACAGGTCTGATGGTGGACCGCCGTGGCAGCCGCTTTTGCAAAAATTAAGCAGTCGGTCCGCCGGCTGCATGCTGGCGGCATCTCGCAACAAATGAGAGTGACGTATTCGGCTGCAAACGTTTCATCCCCGCCAGCGGGACGCACCTATAGCCGACAGCTTGGGGCTGGCGGCATAAAGAAGCCATGCGGATATTTTTTGCTATCTGGGAAGCGGCCGTTTTCCGTGATCCCATTTTTCAAACTTTAGTTGGTGTGTAAGGTTGCTGTTGGAGCATAAATAATACCTGTAAAATGATAAAGCTCAAAGTTTACTGCCAAGCGATACATTTTCTTTAACAAAATTCACTTTTCAAGGACTACAGCGAATGGCCGGTTTGGAGTACAGCCCTCTACTTCCTGGTTGAATGACATCAAAGTTTTTGACTAAACTCCGCCCACAGGAATATGCCAGTTGCCAGCTAAGCTATGCTGCTGTCGAATCACAACACACTGAACAAGCTATATGAACTCGTTACGTACTGGTATTTCTGAAGGAGGGACTTCATAGAACAAGGAAGACATAAGCCCATTTTTAGGACAGTGAAAACTGTAGAGATAAGTAAATTGTGTGAAAAATACCGAAAAATACATGAACACATGTTAAATTGCACATTGTAAACACATTCAAAGCTTCGAAAACACAGGAAAAACATGACCTTTAAAACCCATGTTACTTTATTTGTTTTTAGACATGTGTATTTTGGATTTTAGTAGCTGATGTTAGCGTGATTTAAGATTAGCTTCCATTCAGTTTTTTACCCTTATCAAAAGTTGTGTGTTTCTTAGCTTAGCACTTTTCTCACACTTTATTTGGAAATATACAAGATTTAATCTATTATACAGTATGTACAA
Source organism: Misgurnus anguillicaudatus (assembly GCF_027580225.2). NCBI lineage: Eukaryota > Metazoa > Chordata > Actinopteri > Cypriniformes > Cobitidae > Misgurnus > Misgurnus anguillicaudatus. The sequence goes on from NC_073345.2 coordinate 15,492,964, forward strand.
TAAACAGATACAAATATTTATATAAGTAAAAAACCTTTACAGTTTACCCACAGTATAAATAGGTTTTTACTGTAGAGGTTTTACATGCACCAAGCTACCAAAATCTTGCTTCACATCATGAAAACAATGCACCATAATCAGTAATTGTCTTATTTATATCCCACATCATATGTTACTTAGAAGGGCTGTTTTGAAGGTAATGTTGAAATATTTTTCCTAAAGTTACAGTTATTGTTTTGACGTGTTGTGTAATTTTCACGCCACACAGCAGAAAGCAACAAATCACTCCGGTTCAGTGTTTCAAATCTGTGAAATTATGTGGAGAAAACAGACCGACAGGAGGGCAAGAAAACACACCAGAGTTTTGGCCCTAAGGGCCTTTGAGATTTCCTTTCACATCCTGAACTCAAATATGATTTCTGTGCCTCCTGTGAAGAAAGAACGAGCGAGACTGCAAAGCATAAGAGTCATAGATGACCAAACTATGCTGTCTCTGAAAATTTGATTTAAATGCAGCATACTCAACATGCCATTCAATCTAAAGATACTGTATGTGTCCATCTTAATACAGTAATCACTCAAGCAGTGTTATGAAGTCCTAAATAAATATATGCATGTCTTGTTTTTCTGTAAGAATATTTAAACACCTTTAAAGGGGACATTTCACTTTTTTAGATGTCAAATAAATCTTTTGTGTCCTCAGAGTACGTATGTGAAATTTTAGCTCAAAATACCATAGAGTTAATTTATTATATCATGCTAAAATTGACACTTTGTAGGTGTGTGCAAAAAAGTGCAGTCTGACATCACAAGGGGAGCCAAATTTCAATGAGCTGTTTTTTCACATGCTTGCAGAGAATGGTTTACCAATACTTAGTTACTGGGTTGAGCTTTTTCACATTTTCTAGGTTGATAGAAGCACTGGGGACCCAATAAACATGGAAAAAGTCAGGAAATGGAAGCATTTTCTCAATGTTTGTTTTTACATACTGAATGGTAAACCTCACAGATTTTTATTAGATGGAATAGAAAAAGTCTTAATGTGAAGAAATCTGTGCAACAACAAGAAAGGACTATTGCGAAAACAAAGACCTTGAAATTAGGAAGCGTTGAGGTGGAAATTCACATTTTTGAGGTTGTGACATTCTCAGAGAGGTGTTTGGTTTGGGGTTGTGGGGGGCTGGAGAGAGGGTTTTAGGGGTAATTCCATAATTCCCAGAGCCTGAGTTGATCCTAGAACATGTTATTCCCAATCTCCTGGTTTTGGCTACATCAAGACCAGCTGTACGAGGGTGGAGGGCAGGCGAGGAAGTTAAACATCTTCAGATGCTGAAGATCACCCCAAGTATCATGTCATAATTTAAGCCATTCGAGCAACATATACAAGTACATGCATTTGGTTCAACAGAATAAACTAATAAAAAAAAAACATGGTCAGATGGCTGAATAAGCCTTTTAGGTCAACTTCCTTATAAAATACAAACTCTTTTAACATGTGATGTATGTTTGCTTCATACAGGATATCCCTAAAAAATTAATATAGGCAATAAATACCTGAATATAGAAAGTTTTTGAGGTATGTGGAATTGATAACAACAGTTGAAAGTTTAATTTGAAAATCAAAATAACATGCACAGATACATTTTCTACACAAAGATAAGGAAAGTGTATTATGAAAATAAATAGGCATCAATTATGATATCATATTTACTTTAATACAATAACATTTATATTTTTTTCTTAAACTTATACACCCACAAACCTTCACACTATATCTGCTTATAAATAGCATCCTTTAGACTGAATACCTGCAGACATGCTGCTGTAATAAGTGTCTACTTGACTTCAATCAATCTTGTTTATTATCTGATATGTGGATGTAAACATGTCAAATTAGTGCTAATGAATGACTCGGTCTACAATGATGAGAGCCAAAAACAAGTACAACAAACCATTAAGAAGAATTATTTCTCCTCTTGTGCTGGCATGCAAACTTTGGCATCCTTCGATTTTGATCTGAGGTCAGTTTAAAGGGGCCACCTGCAATGGTGTAAGATATGCATCAACATTTACCGTGGTTACTTTTTAGTTGTAAAGACACAAACACAGGTGCTTTGGTAAATTTAGTGTAAACTGAAACGCTATTTTCCATCAGTTACATTATAGCGACTTACAATGCAGAGCAGACATTTTTTAGAAAATAATACATAGCCTGGATGCTACTGTAGATGTCCTTGACTGTGTTGTAATATAAAGGATAAAGTTATTCATGGTCACAGTCTTATACCTTATGCTCTCTTGAACTACACTCCACAACCCCTACCCTTACTGCACACATACCAAACAAACAAGATTTAGATATTTAAGCATTTAAAATGTATCCTCACAATTATACTTATACTTCATGTACAGTAAAGCTGTTTGTCTACAATGTCAACTCTAGACATCTCACTCATAAAACCAACCCAGGATCACTCGCCATACGTTGCTCTGTCTACATTACCGCATAGCCTAAAATATGTTGCTCCAGGTATATATTGTTGCATGTTTTGCAGTGTTGTTTTTGGCAGCCCTTTTAGTTTTAGTCTTAGTCTTTTGTACGAAAAAGCTTTTTAGTTTTAGTCATATTTTAGTCATTAATAAACTTGATAGTTTTAGTCAAGTTTTAGTCGATGAAAATGCAAAAAGGTTTAGTCAAGTTTAAGTCAATTTTAGTAAAAAAAGGTTAACAAACTAATTTAGGTTAAAAAGTGTGGTGTATTTAATACTATTAAAATGTGCATTAAGGTTGTTCCTGAGGGCTTGCCGTTGTTTTAGTCATTGTGCCTTCTGCGCATGTCATAACAACGTTGAGCCTGATATACCCTCATGTTGAGTTTGTGTGTTATGCTGAGACCTCGCTTATAAAGTTGAGAAACGCGTGCCTTGCCTTGTTATATAAATACACCACAAAAAGTATTGGAAATGGGCTTCGGTTTGACAAGTAGATACATATAAAACCTTAAGCTTACCATGAAATGTGTCACAAGCTGATTGTTGAGTAAAATTGAAAGTATATGAAATGTTAACAGCATGACTTGTTAGTTACCTTTCAAAAAAATATCAGCGTGATGAGCCTTCAGGTGCCGTTTGAGGTTGGTGGTATTCTTCCCACATAGTTTGTGGCCACATTTATCGTCGTCTCCCAATATGCATTCCGTTTTTCTTTCTAATGGATTATACTGAAAGTATGTCCAGAAATCATCTTGTAATTTTTGTTTATTGGCGGCACCGCCACGGTCCTTTGAACTCGCCACAGCCGCAGGTGTGTTGTTGTGTGAAATCTGGTGCGCGTGCGCGGCATGGTGGCAGCCAGGTGGTGGGCGTAGCCAAAAGAAGGATAGGAAGCGGCAGCATTGCTAATACTTTTTAGCTAAAAACAGACAGATTTCACGCAAAATAGGCAGAAATGACATGCATTGTGAACGTCAGAAAACTCGAAAGCGTCTCATGTTTTCGTCACCTTAGAGCTATTTTTAGCTAGTCATCGTTGCGTTATCTTCATAAAAAAAGGTGCGTCAACGAAATCATTTCGTTATCGTCATTGCTGACGAAAACAACACTGATGTTTTGATGGAATGTGCACTAGTGGTGTTTCAAAGCTTTGAAGTTACAAAGCAGACCAATTAAACCTGTTCGTCTTTGTTAAGTTGTTAAACTATATGGATGTATTTTGATCATTCATTACTATCCCTTTTTAAGTCGCCACTATCTTCCAAATTCTTGACGTACTTTGGCCGAACACAATCAATCCTTACAGTAATGACATCCAACGTTTAGCTGCGGTCACACAAACATGAACTGAAGAATATACACTAAAAATTTTAATTATTGTCTGCTTTGTAACCTTGAATGAACCCACATCAAAACAGAAAAAAATGAAGCGCCTCTAGTGGACACTCCAACCACAGCGATATGTACCAGTTCGGGACAAATGAATAATAATACACAGTTACTAAAACAGTTAGTTTCAGTCCTTGATTCTGATTGGTCAGCTTTAGTTACAATGCATCCAATGATTCTGTGTATCACTGCACAGCACGCTTAACAACGTAAATATATTAAACATTCTGTTGCATGCGCTTCATGCGTTTTTACTCCCTTCACTCTGCTGCAGTGCACTCTTACCTAACGTGCTCTATTGTCCAAGTCTCCAGAAAACAGCAGTGATTGGCAGACGAAAAGCAAGAAATTACATTTTAAGAAATGTAAGAAATGAATTAAGATAAAAACATTTTTTGTTACCCCAAATTGTTGAGGAGTTACAGATTCCATCAATCTGACAGGGTGGGCAAGCTGTCAATCTGGGTGACCTGTAGATCTGCCCCTGTTTATAACAATGAGCATCTGCAAAATTTGCAGTTTAAGCAGTATTTGTCATGTTCTCAGCACTTAACCGTGAAACCAAATTTTCCAAAGCAAATTTGAGGTCAGGTCTATTTATGGTTTTTGGTCAGACAGAAGCCACAAATTATAGATAAAGTAACAGCATCCAGAACATTGTGTGCTACGTTACAGATTTGTGACATTGCCGTCTTTCAGTCGATAAACTTAAATAAGATATTGTGATTACATTTCTCTGTCTGTTATGCTTAATAAACTGTTTTGGGTAGGACTGTATTAGCAGCGTAAAATATATTTTAAATGCTATATTGTTACTAAAATGTTCCTATATATTTCTGTCCATTACATTGGAGAATATAAAAATAATACATTGCATATTTTTTACATTTTTTGTATAAAAAGAGTTTGGGGTAGTATGGTAACATTATCGATAAAATGGTTAAAGGGAAATTATACGTCAAATTTGATGGTATGAAGATTTGTAAATGTTTTACGTTTTGTTGCTGTAAAAACTTAATAATGCTACAATTAAATGTTGCAAATATGTCTACATTGTATGCTTCAGCATCTATTTAAATGTACAAAAAAGTATGTTTTGTGTTTTTGAAAGTTATGTATTCATGGATCAGTCATATGACCTTTCACGTCATTCCAGTTGCCTGCCGCCATCTTGAGTACCTACCGATTACCAGTAGGCTACTGACAAGCATTGCTACGATTTACGGATTTCTTATCTTATCTTTTCCTGTCTATGATTCTTACAGATACGGGAAATGGCTACGAAAGATGAAAAGAAACGCTACTTTAAAAAAAATATCTTGGTTAGGGTGTGTTGCCTACTCGATCCCTGATGCGTTCTTCCAGCCGCTGTCCGCTGCTACCAAACTACCACTATTTTAACAACACTAAGAAGGCTCGACACAACATGAAACTTTGCTAGAAGTATCACCTGGATCTCTACACCTGAACGCGAGCATTGAGAACATTGTTTGTGTACACAGAGTTTACTAAAAAGAAAGGTTTTAAACAACTGACTTTGGCTATGGTGTGCGCTCGCTATCTTTGCCAGACATAAAGAATCGATTTCCGACTGAATCTCATATAAGGCTCCTTTTTCAACTAGAAGGTCAATATTGTTTTTCACCTGCGACAAAACAACAAATTATCCGTGCATTTATATGGAACTATGCTTTAGGAGCTATCCATCTTTATTCTCCTCCCTCCTCACGTCGCATTTGGAGATCAATACCTATTGACTGGGAAGATGGTGGCGAGCGGACGCCAAAACAACCAAAGTCAGTTGTTCAAAACCTTATTTCTAATAAACTCTGTGTACACAAACAATGTCCTCAATGCTTGAGTTCATGTGTAGACATCCAGGTGATACTTCGAGCAAAGTATCATGTTGTGTCGAGCCTTCTACATGTTGATTTTAATCCTCACAACATATTGAAGGCATAGCTTCTAGTTCTTTTGCGACCACTTCAGGTACTCAAAATGGCGGAAGACAAGTTTGAGATGTGAGTGGCGTCAGCTGATATTCATGAATTATCAAATGAATTTAGACGGGACACTTAAATGAAGTGCTATACACAGGTATATACGGTAAAATATTTTTGTAGACATTACAAAGAAACAGTCTTATTGACCTTTAAAACTCATTGACATGTGCAGGGTAAATATGACTCTCAGGGTAAGTTTAAGCTTTCACATTGGACCAGATGTCAGAGCTGGAGCAGGCCTGAGGCGCTCCCAAATGAATGTTGAATAATTATGGGAGAGGGCCTTGCTTGTGTTTTAAGTGTTTTCGTTATAATGAATGGCTCATGAAATCTTCAAGCTGAACCCAGACCCTCTCTGAGAGAGAGAGAGAGAGAGAGAGAGAGAGAGAGAGAGAGAGAGAGAGAGAGAGAGAGAGAGAATAACCTTTGAGGGTACTACCCCACTGACTGTACCTTTTTTCTGACAGTGTAGGGTTGGACAGCAAGATTTACTAAGTTCATCACCCTTATGGACTTTCCTCTTTTTCAGGGCACTCAATATCTACCTCTGTTATATGTCCATTTACAGCTTTAACATTCTGTTAAGCATCTTTGTTCCAGTAAACAGTTAATATGCTCATAAAAAACGTATTTACTTATTTTGTTAATTTTTAAGTTCAACCGGATTGCATTTGTCAAAGACTTATGTTATGATTTATATAGTGATTTTAGATTAAACCTACTTACAGTATTTGTATGTAGTAATTTAACAACATCAATAAACACAGCACATCACAATACAAAGTTAATGCCAGAACCTCATATTGAAGACATTAGGAATCACTTTTGAAACATACTGTACACAAATGTATTACAAACATAATGGTAGGAGTTCCTGCATTGTAAGCCCTATACCACTGATGCAATCCAACTATCAAGGGCCAAATGTCACAATGAATCATGTTAGTTAACGCTTGGTCAACTGCAGATATTGTTTGTGCCACAAAATGAACATTAGAAATTGAGGAAAGAAGTGAGAGAGGCTTATATTTGCTCTCGGAGTCTTGCCCTAAATCAGCATTACATTCATCTTGCACAACCTTCAGTTTACTCAATACACTGACACAATAAGCCCAAAAACCTTTGCTTATACTGTTGGCTTGTGCTCATTTGGATTGTCCAAATATTGTGAAAGTGAGATATTCTGACACTTGGAGAGTTTTTCAGTACTGGCACTGGTCAGTGTTGGGCAACCATAGATTCTGACCCATTGAATACAAAGGACACAATGAAGAACTGAACCTAAAACAGATTTATAGATGAGAGGTGAGGAATCATTTGAACAAAGACCAAGATAAATATCCAAACACATATTTATGTAAGCATTAAAACACTCTCAAAAAAGCAAAGTGCACTTGACAGCACTAAGCACCACACAATTTGTAAAATAAAATATTTTTAAAGCATTAAGTTTTTTGTTTGCTAAGTTCTTCAGGGCCAAAAAAACACCTATTTACCTGAATGTTTTACAGGTATGTACCTTCACTCCAATAGGAGATGGAGAGACAATAGAATTATCATTCAGGGTCTCTTGAGTTCCTAATGCAGGCATTATAATGGCTCTAAAGTCTCTGGCAAGCCCATGTGAGCCACAGGAAGAGCCTTGTCAAATTTTTAAGGGACTTAAGGTTACATCACACATTGCAATTATGTCAATTATTTAGTATATAAGGGCCACCGGCTCTCATGACATCGTCAGGGGATATCTGATGTGATGCTGTTTTAGTAAATGCTGATAATAGAGCCATAGTCATGCATTATCTTACTAATAGAGCAAACAATCAGTGCTCACTCACTCACTGATTTACTCTCACACACTCTCACTCACTCACTTACTGATTCACTCACTGACTGACTGACTAACTAACTCACTCACTCACTCATTGATTAACTCACTCACTGATTTACTCACATATTCACTCACACACTGACTCACCCACTGACTCACTGATTCACTCACTCACTCACTCACTGACTCACTCATTGATTCACTCACACACTGATTCACTGATTCACTGACTCACTCACTCACTGATTCACTCACTCATTCACTCACATTGACTCACTCAATGATTCACTCACTCACTGATTCACTCACACATTCACTCATCCACTCACTCACTTATTCACTCCTTCATTAACTCACTCACTGATTCACTCACTCACTCAGTCTTTCACTCACTCACTCACTCTCTCACTCATTCACTCGCTTACTCACTTACTGATTCACTCACTGACTCACTCACTCACTCACTCACTCACTCACTCACTCACTCACTCACTCACTCACTCACTCACTCACTTACTGATTCACTCATTCATTCACTCACTCACTGATTCACTCACTCATTCACTCACTCACTGATTCACTCACTTACTCACTCACTCCCTCACTTACTCACTTATTGGTTCACTCACTCACTCACTGCTTCACTCACTCATTCCTTCACTCACTCACTCACTCACTCACTCACTCACTCACTCACTCACTCACTCACTCACTCACTGATTCACTCACTCACTAATTCACTCGTTCACTCGCTCATTCACTCACTTACTCACTCACTCACTCACTCACTCACTCACTCACTCACTCACTTGTTGGTTCACTCATTCACTGACTCACTCACTGATTCACTTACTTACTGATTCAATCACTCATTCATTCACTCACTCACTGATTCACTCACTCATTCACTCACTCACTGATTCACTCACTTACTCACTCACTCCCTCACTCACTCACTCACTCACTCATTCACTCACTCACTCACTCACTCACTCATTCCTTCACTCACTTACTCACTCACTCACTCACTCACTCACTTATTGGTTCACTCACTCACTCACTCACTCACTCACTCACTCACTCACTCACTCACTCACTCACTCACTGATTCACTCACTCACTAATTCACTCGTTCACTCATTCATTCATTCACTCACTCACTTACTGTTTCACTCACTCACTTACAGTTTCACTCACTCACTGATTTACTCACTCATTCATTAACTCTTTAACAGATTCACTCACTCACTAATTCACTCACTCACTCACTCACTCACTCACTCACTCACAGATTCACACATTCACTGATTCACTCACTCACTCATTCACTCACTTACTGATTCACTCACTCACTTACTTACTGATTCATTCACTCACTCACTCACTCACTCACTCACTCACTCACTCACTTACTGGTTCACTCACTCACTGATTCACTTACTCATTTACTCACTTATTCACAGATTCACTCACCAATTTACTCACTCACTCACTTACTTACTGATTCACTCACTCACTGATTCACTCATTTATTCACTCATTCATTCACAGATTCACTCACTGATTCACTCACTCACTTATTCATTCATTCACTCACTCACTCACTCACTCACTCACTAACTGATTCACTCACTCACTAATTCACTAATTCATTCACTCATTCATTCACAGATTCACTCACTGACTCACTCACTCACTCACTTATTCATTCATTCATTCATTCATTCACTCACTCTCACTGACCAAAGTGTGAATCATTTGCAAATTTCCTGCTTGGGTCAAATCAGATCTAAATTCAAATTATATGCCATCAAGAGTTATTGTGTGATGTTATGTTCAAAATTCCTCTCAGTTCATACTAACCACATCCAAATCTAACGCAGAATCAACTGTCCCCTCCCTCTCATTAACCCTACCAAAATCTCAGACCTTGCATGGATCTTCACAACCTCCCTGTCAGTCAGGATAAATAGCTCCCCATCTCTGATTGTTAAATTATGTCCTTTATTATTCATCAATCTCAGTGGTTGCAGGAAGGTTTGATAGACAGGCGGCGGGGGGAGAGGGAGGTCTTGCAGGGGTTAAACGCAGGAGGGAAGTGGTGAGACACACATGCACTCATCCATTAGCTAATGGAAGCCTTAAGCACTGTCACTTAACCCCCTGTGTTCACATCACTGTCACACACATATATACACACCTCTCAGTCGTGTGTGTGTGTGTGTGTGTGTGTGTGTGTGTGTGTGTGTGTGTGTGTGTGTGTTCGCGCGCATTTGTGCTTACATGAAGGTATTAAAAAGAAGATCAAGTGTAGTATTCATGAGCTGGTGTTTAAGAAACTGTTACCTTTGGAAATTATTGTCTTTACACACACACACACACACGCACACACACACACACACACACACACACACACACGTAGAGATACGTGCTTTTGACTTTTTAAGCAACCAAATACATTACCAACCAACAAAAAAAAATGAAACACCTTCCATAATACTGCCACAACAGTATAGCAAAGTTCTGCACAGAGAAATCCCATTTATAAAGTCCATCTGTAAAGTTTAGCTATTAAAATCCAACCATATTTTTTCTTACACAGAATGAAGATAATTGGGGGATAAAACGTTAAACCTGCACTGCCATTGAACTCTCAACTTCATCTACTGTAAATGCAGAGTTAGGTCAGATAGACATCATAGTTAAATCACTTTATATGTGAGGATATCTGCTGATGTCTATAAATGTAAATGATGAATCAATTAAGTGCCGAATGCATTTTAATTAAAAATGACCAGAGTCGTAATTTATGTGTTAAAGAAACAGTGAGCATATTCTTTGTGCCAGACGGATGTAATATATTAATGAACTTGAGTCATTAAAATCTCCTCCATATTACTAATAAGAGGCACTTAAAATCTGATGTGAATATAAATTGACTTGTACTCATCTTGCATAAGCCAGGATCATGTGATCATGCTCAATGTAAGTCCCTGTTCTTTAACAGTATAATGCGATGTGCAGTATGAATTTTTTATGAATGTGTAATTAACTGATTGTAAACACAGTACAATGTAAAAAAAAATTATGTGTTTAATCAACTCAGATTAACAGTTCATTTCAATTTACTATTATTTATCTTGACTAGATATGAGTTGTTAGAACTTCATTTTATAAGTTGTAGCAACTCACTTCTTGTCAAGATTAATAATCGCAGCATTGTACAAGCTGCTAAATGTAAACATTGGCATCATATCAATGTTTAGTTTTCTTGCTCTCATTTTGTTTTAAAGGCAGGATAGGCAGGAATTATCTAAAAAAACATTTTTACAAATTGTCTTTATATACAAATACATAAATAAAATGTAAGTACTCTGAAAAAGAGAGTATAAAACTCGAGTGTCTGTAGATTTTTCACGACTGTTTTAAACACAGCTCATTATTTCCATTTGGGACGAAACAAATGATTGGCTTGCGCGACTATCACTCTCTCTCGCGACCATGGCACCACCCCTGTTGCTATGGGATCTGCCTACACATGCGCACACCCGATTGATTTGAACATGCACGAGGCACTCTAGGAAGAGCAAAAGTATGGCAGAGAAAGAGCATTCAGAACTCACAGTACCTGCATATGCAGTCAGCGAAGGCAAAAAAAGGAATAAACAAAGAAATCAAACGAGAGTAAATATCGCGTGGCTTTTCCTCGAGTCAACGATGCGGTAGCGGTATTGTCTTCGGAGTGTAGTCCTCATCATAGTGCTTTCATCATGGAAACTCTTACATGCAAAAGACTGTTTATGTTTTGAATCTTCCACGAAATTCACCTTCATCACAGTGTAACTGATGGTAATGAAAAAACTTGTATTAATGCAACCTGTATAATAACTAGCTCATTTGTTACCGAATCAAACAAAATATATTTTAAACTTTACCAGTATTGATATGCTAGCTTAATAGTGAGTACTAAAAGCCATCCTATTTGTTTATATTCATAGTGATAAAGTTAGGTGTATTATTACATGTGATTGTGACATGATGATACTACATGCACCGCGCTCCTTCCTCTCTGCTCGTCTGAGGTAAATGCTTCTCCCAGCAGAGCCGGTCGGCCTCACGAGTTCATGTGTTTTGGGGGCGTGGCTTTAGAGGAAACCCAGAAAGGAGGGGGTGGAGTGAATAAAAAAATTAGCTGTGTTTAAAACAGTCGTGAGAAGTCTACAGACACTCGATTTTTCAGAGTACTTACATTTTACTTATGTATTGGTATATAAAGACAGTTTAAACCAATTTGGAAAAAAGTGTTTTAGACTGTTTTAGAATTAAACCTGCCTACTCTGCCTTTAAAGTCTGTGTAAAGTCCGATATTAAATGTGTTCTCAGTTTGTCACACCACAGAAAATGTGTTATTAAGCACTGAATGATTAAAAAATGCAAGTAAATTAAACTAGGGGTGTGTCAGCTGTCAGCGCTGAAACCACACCCATTCGCTGGAAAGCTGCTGTCTCTCTCAACTTTCAAATAAAACTACAACATTAATAGTTGCTTGTAATTGTGTTTGGGGCGGGGCCATGGTAGGTGGCTCCAGTGTGTCATCGAGCCACCATTTCAGCCCCGCCCAATTAATCCTGAACACATAGATGGTGAAAAACTGTTTTAGCGGTGTAACTCCACAATTCAGTACTACATACACTCACCTAAAGGATTATTGTGAACACCATATTAATACTGTGTTTGACCCCCTTTTGCCTTCAGAACTGTCTTAATTCTACGTGGCATTGATTCAACAAGGTGCTGAAAGCATTCTTTAGAAATTTTGGCCCATATTGATAGGATAGCATCTTGCAGTTGATGGAGATTTGTGGGTTGCACATCCAGGGCACGAAGCTCCCATTCCACCACATCCCAAAGATGCTCTATTGGGTTGAGATCTGGTGACTGTGGGGGCCATTTTAGTACAGTGAACTCATTGTCATGTCAAAAAAAACAATTTGAAATGATTCAAGCTTTGTGACATGGTGCATCCTGCTGGAAGTAGCCGTCAGAGGATGGATACATGGTGGTCATAAAGGAATGGACATGGTCAGAAACAATGCTCAGGTAGCCTGTGGCATTTAAACGATGCCCAATTGGCACTAAGGGGCCTAAAGTGTGCCAAGAAAACATCCCCCACACCATTACACCACCAGCCTGCACAGTGGTAATAAGGCATGATGGATCCATGTTCTCATTTTGTTTACGCCAAATTCTGACTCTACCATCTGAATGTCTCAACAGAAATCGAGACTCATCAGACCAGGCAACATTTTTCCAGTCTTGAACTGTCCAATTTTGGTGAGCTTGTGCAAATTGTAGCCTCTTTTTCCTATTTGTAGTGGAGATGAGTGGTACCCGGTGGGGTCTTCTGCTGTTGTAGCCCATCTGCCTCAAGGTTGTGTGTGTTGTGGCTTCACAAATGCTTTGCTGCATACCTCGGTTGTATCGAGTGTTTATTTCAGTCAAAGTTGCTCTTCTATCAGCTTGAATCAGTCGGCCCATTCTCCTCTGACCTCTAGCATCAACAAGGCATTTTCGCGCACAGGACTGCCACATACTGGATGTTTTTCCCTTTTCACACCATTCTTGTAAACCCTAGAAATAGTTGTGCATGAAAATCTCAGTAACTGAGCAGATTGTGAAATACTCAGACCGGCCGTCTGGCACCAACAACCATGCCACGCTCAAAATTGCTTAAATCATCTTTCTTTCCCATTCTGACTTTCAGTTTAGAGTTCAGGAGATTGTCTTGACCAGGACCACACCCCTAAATGCATTGAAGCAACTAATTGCATTAATGAGAAATTAAAGAGGTGTTCCTAATAATCCTTTAGGTGAGTGTAGATTACAGTCTTTGTAATGTGTTTCAACAATACATTTCTAACATTTATAATGTGTTTACTTTACACTTTAATATAATTGTTTTTGAAATTCAAATAATTTTGTGTTTCCATAAATTATTTATAAAGGTAATGTTAATAAAAACAAAGAATGAACAATCACAGACAAGAGGAAACTTTAATTAAATATTGTGAAAGTCAAAAAGTTATTTTACAGTTCAAAGGTAATTAAAAAATGATAATCTTTACAGTAGTTTCTTTTTATATTTTTCACCAGTAATAACTGCCCACTGAAGGTCCAGTCTACAAAACAAAGTTTGCATTCGACAGGTATAATAGCTGACGGTTTGAATGTGTGACATATTAATAAATCAAGTGACAAACAAATGCTGATAACTTATCAAACAGATTTATGCCCATTTCATCAACCGCTTAAACAACCGTGAAAGCCACATTTCAGAAAGAGGCCAAATAAACTGACTTAGGTGTTACAGGGTTTCAATCGACTATGTGTAAATGTAGTTCAACGTTTGTGATGACATGATGAAAATCATTAAGACATGACATGTAAAATAGAAATGTGTTATGAAATGAGATGTGTGAGCGAATGACTGTATAGACTCTTGTGCTGTTACACCACAGTTTAACCTGTACTTATTTTAAATGCTATGCAAACCATCTAAATACATTTTATTTTAAAAATAAATAAATAAGACATTTGTTGGTACACTTCAATGAAATAACCAGGAAGGAATTATTCAGGAGGGAAATAAAGAGAGACTAAATCTTGAGGGAGATCATATACTTTCTGTGCATTAAATCAATAACTCACTTTCTTTCTGGCAAGTGAAATTAAAAGATAGGCTATATTTATATTGTTTACCTGGTGAATATATTCTCAAAATTCATTGCATTAAAGTACATACTATTTAACTAATTTTGCCATCCGAAACAAAATATAAAAACAAAATATGAAACAAAAACAACACACATTTTCATGAACATAAACCCTAATCGCAATTGCAAATAGGTTTCGAAAAATAAAACATGGTACTTTGTCATACACGGTTACTACACAAATGACTCACATTTATGGACACAAATTGGCAGATGAGGAAAAAAAGAGCCAACAAGTAAAAAACATGAAGAGAGGACGACTGAAGCATGTACAGATTCACACGATACATACATACAAACATGATTCACATACATATATCCATTTTGTGATCATGAAAACCTCTGAAGTCAATGAGATCTGCTTATATACCGTAAACATTAAATCAGACTGTAAGCTGCCTCCTTCTGATTCATAAATAGATTTTTACCGAACGACTTTCGCCGAACAAAAGAAAATAATACAAACTCATACATATTCATCATTCTGTACAAAACCTCACAAGTAATGGCTTCATAGATGTTCGATCATTCATTGGAGTACAGAGATTTCACAGTGCTGTTTCACTGACACTTAGGATTTTGGTGTTCGATAAACGTAAAATACTTCTCCTTCAACTCTCGTTAAATAAATCAATCAATTTGTGGAAGGAAGTTATCAACGTTTTTTAAACCAATTAAAAGGCTAAAGTCATTCAAATGAAATAAACTAACACACTAATCATTTCTCTTTTTTGAGCATTAAATTAAAAATCCTTCATAGTTCTTTATTCAAAGAAGTTAGCAAGAGCTTTAGAAAGTTCAGGTTAGACCCCATGGCTCTGTGTATAATGTCTCATGTGTTTTTGTGCAGTGTCTTAGACTATGTTGTGTTACTATGAGTAAGTGTTTGGTCTATACTGTATGTTTTGCGGTTATATAATGATTGAATGATATAAGACTGAGTAGAGATGAAAATGAAATGTCAAATGCTGCCTTCAAGTCACATCAGAATGATTGTATTTAACTCACAACCAACACAATCTTATGGCAATACATATTTTACGAGGTGCATGGCTAATTTGTACGACCACAATTGTATGTTTTTGTAAAATTTGCTTAAAATTGTACAAAAATGTTAAGGTTAGGGGCAGAGTTTTTATTATTGTTTTTTATAATAACAGCTCGTATTTGTACAATTCACTTTATAATAATTCATACGAATTTCCGTGAGATCAGGCTGGGAAAACTCCAGAGTTAGGACTGTGTGACATTAAAATGACATTTTCATTTTGTATACATTTTGTAAACTTTACAATGATAAAAGCAATCACGCATGACTGTTTTAATTGGCCAATACATGAACTGAAAGACAGCATTACGTCAACACATGAAACATGAATGTAAAGGTAATGGCATGACAGCAACAATGCTAGCGAGTCCAATTGCTCCCTTTGGCAAATGTTATGTGGTTTAAAATCAAGGTAAAAGAGAATTTTAGGAGTATTTAATATTACATTTACATTGCTGGCACATTCTGTAGACTGGCTAATCGACATATGTTTCTTTAAAACAGTTTTTCAAATTCATTGGGACGATAACTGCGCAAACAATCACTGGTAATCCTTCATTTAGCGTATAAAATCATAAATAGAAACCACTGCAATATCGTGTCATTTCATAAAAATGGTGGTACACACAAAAACACACAAATATGATGGTAAATCAATAACTGCTTTGTTTTTTTAAATAAATAGACCTCTCATGTTATAGTTCAGATAGGGCGGGTAAGCATTGCCTGTGCCTCTTATCTTAAAAAGTGTCTACAAGGTGAGTACAAATTTCGACATTTAAACAGGGAGGTACAACAGTTCAGTTCAATGTTTTTTCCTCATCTTCCTATTTTTATTTCAAAGCAGATTGAGTTTAAAAAGGGCCTGAGTTTGTAGTTTTCATCCTTCAGAGCAGGACTGCGAATCCGTCCTTCACCGGAGTCTTCTGCACGCGCTCACTGAAACCAGCGGCTCGACACAGCGTTTCATCTTTCGCTCTGTCTACACACAAACACACACACACGCTCACACAAACACACTCTACATGGGAGGAACAATCATCCCAGAGATCACTGTGAAAAGAGAAAAATAGATTTTTTTTAATTCACTCACTCTATTATAAACATTTTCTTATTAAATGAGGTCTGCCAAAAAACCCTGTGTGAGATTGAATACAGTACATTGGGCATTCCCAGAAGATAACGTTTTTGTGCTTTTTCCCAACTTTGGAGACTTAACTGAGTTCTTAGTTATGTTTTCAGTATTAACATTGTCTTGTATAGCTCCTAAAATCAATGAAAATTAGAATATTTAGTTTTATTTGAGTTCATATTGAAATCTCAAAGACATTTAGGTCTAGACTTATGGCATATGAATAAACAAGAAGTTAATGGGCTCTATCATACACCCGGCGCAATGTTGCGCAATGCGCGACGCAAGTGTCTTTTGCTAGTTTCGACCCGGCGCAATGATCATTTTCACGTTTACCGCCACGTTGTTTAAATAGCAAATGCATTTACGCCATGAGCGTTCTGATCTAAAAATGAGGTGTGTTCACGCGCATTGTTGGCGCGTTGCTATTTTGAGGCAACTAAAATAGACTACGCCATTGACCAACTATAATATTGTTTTTTGTTATTTAAAGAGCGCATTAGTAATATGCGCCTATAAACGGGATGACAACGCGGGTTTGCTTATCACATACATGAATGCGCAGCAGCACAAAAACATTTTTAAATCCTTTTAAATAAAGAATAAAGGATTAATATAAAAGATTATTATTGAGTCTCTTGGACATAAATGAGGACCAATTATGAGACGTTAGAAGGCATAAAGGCTGCTTCACCTGTAGCCTGGTAAGTAAATAAATGCATTTGGTTTAAACAAATGCATCTATTTTTAAAGGTTTTTTAAATGCCACCCCACAGATTTATTGTATATGATGACTCTGTAACTGTGGATATGGTGAGATGAGAAACTATTTTTAGGTAATGCTTAAAAAAAAACATGGCGCTGTCTGAGTGCTGAAACGGCTCTCCGCACGTTTGTAAATTAATTTGAGTTCAAACCTTTTCTTGCATAAAATATTTTATGAGACTACATTGATTATGTGGGATATCAATACATTTACAGCAATTAAAAGCCTATTTGTACTTCTATTACTGAAAAAATGGCTTTTAAAGGGTTTAAAGGGACCATGGCATGAAAATCTGACTTTTTCCATGTTTAAGTGCTATGTTTGGGTCCCCAGTGCTTCTATCAACCTATAAAATGTGAAAAAGATCAACCCAGTAACTTAGTTTTGGTAAACCATTCTCTACAAGCACATGAAAAAATAGGTTGTTGAAAATTGGCTCTCCTTATGATGTCATAAGGAGCTCTTATTATAATAATACTGCCCCTTAATCTGCACTATCCAACCACAGCACTGCCATTTAGTGCAGAGAGAAAGAAAAAATAATTCACAATTGAGTTTGAATTGCATCAAACCACCATCATTGGGATCAGTGTTTGCACTTCATCAGCTCATTTGCATTTTAAAGGACACCCAAAACGGCACATTTTTGCAAACACCTACAAAGTGGCAATTTTAACATGCTATAACAAATTATTTATATGGTATTTTGAGCTAAAACTTTACATGTGTACTCTGGGGACACCAAAGATTTATTTGACATCTTAAAAAAGTCCTGTGACATGGCCCCTTTAATAAAAAAAAAACAATTTTAATAAAAATGAAAACACAATTTTTTAACATTATTCTTAAACAGTTTACAAAGTCCCAGTGCAACTGGCTTTTAAAGGGGATGAAAAATACGAACAACCCTTTTTGACCATGCGCTTGGCGCATAAACCAATTTTCCCGTCGTTAAATTAGCAAAGTGGATTCGGACACGCCCGTTTAGACCGTGCGCTTTAGACAATGCGCTTAGATCGTTAAAATAGGGCCCTTAATCTGTTATGTCTTAAGTGAATGTTTGGTTAAAGGTAGGGTAACAGATTTGATCCTGAAACATTTTTTGTTATGCTGGTTAAAAGTCTCCTTACATCCTGATAGCAATCACTGTGTTAAGTTGTTTAAATGTATTTGTAGAAATTTATGTTATCTGTGAAAGGCGTACGACCAAAAAATGTTCAACAAATCATAGATTTCGGTCCGAACGGACGTTTCCATTTTTGTCCCTCATACGTAAGCATAATTTGAATGCCCACCGCGCAGCGAGTCCACGCAGACACCATACGTCATCGGCGCGTTCACGTGCGCTCACCTCCTGCCTGTAAACAGTGAGAACAGCAAACTTTTCTGCTAAATTGACAACCTACACAGGAGGCACAAAACTAAAGGCATCTTTTATAACAACAACAGCAAAAACTGCCTGGATCAGCAAGAGCAAAAACCGAAATGAACATCGGTAACTTTACTGCTTTACCACGAGATGCAAACAGCTGCAGGACGCAAAAGGTCTGAAAGGGTCGTTGCACTGTTTATTTTGGTAAGGTAGGTACGCCATATGTTTGTATTGAGATGGATTCAGATATTCTACCCCGATGAAACATTGTGTTGCTTATAAAATTTTGTGTTCGTTTACGGATTAGCGTAACGATATAGTTACTACGTCTACACAACCGAACGTGTGCTTAAACTAATTCTGATGTAAACCAGTTGTTTGGTTATTTTGGCAGTGTTATTCGACTTTGTACTGCAAAGTTTTCTCACTGGTGAATGAGACATGAGATGTGACCGTCTGATCTGTGCGTGTTCATGTGTTTTGGAAGAGGCGTGACTTTGGATGGCGGTTTGACTTGAGGGTGGGATCGGGATTTCATTGCTAGGCGGCTACCGTTAGCATTTTTCAAAATGTGTTACCCTACCTTTAAGACTTTCACAACCGACTTCGAGGTTCGTTCTGATTTGAACGGGTGGGATGCATGTCAACACATACAAAACAGAGCATTCACATGCTGCAACATGCAGGCTTTCTTATTCTTTATACTCCACCATCCACTCCCCATGTAACCAGCAACACTTTTAAAAATGTGTGTTTTGGTTCAGAAAAACAAAGAAAGCCATCAGTGGCTTGAACAGCATGAGGGTGTATGAACTACACAATTCAGCTTTAAGAAACAGCATGGATGGGTGGATGGAAGAGATATAGAAACATGGGATGACTATGAAATAAGTATGAAGAAGTAACATACTTCAGGAGAAGGCCAGGCCCTGGAGTGCGCTGGCTGTGGAGTACTTGTTAGAGTCGACAAAAGACTGATCTGAGGCCAGGAGTGGAGAAAAGGGGACAGAAAGAGAAAGAGAGGTTAATTTCAGACTGACTAATGGGTGAGTATATGATCAAAGGAAGGTTAGACATTCATGCTGCTACAATAAAAACCTGTAATGGACTTAAATATGCACAAACATACATATCCATATATTTTAGTCAAAGTAGTAGTCACCATCCCTATTTCAAAATTTCACAGCTTTGTGACATCATCACTGCCACTAAAAACATGTTTGAAATCTGCGAATGAAAGAATACCTTGGAGACCATTCCCATTGGTGCCGGTGCATGTGGGTGGAGGCGAGGACTGAGGTCGTACGACAGGAGCGAACGCGCTTTTCTGCTTTACAGCCGAAACCATGTTTGCTGGAGAGAAGGAGAAGATTCCAGAAGAGCTGCTGCAGTTTGATGGCAGGCTGGTAGAGGAGGCCATGGTGGGGCTGGAGGGGACAACTGCAGGGACACAAGAAATACGGTGGAGAAATAGATTTTAGTTTGAGAGTGCAAACAAACAAAAGGAGATTTAAAGTCAGAAAAGCCATGTTGGAATGGATGAGGGGTGAGAAAAATCACTTTGAATGAAAGAAAACTTTAACTTTCCTTTTTAGTGTGCAATAAAAAAGTAATATTAAATTATTAATTAATAAAATAATAAATCATAAATAGAAACAGAAGCAGGTTAATAATACATTTTCTATATGGTCATCTCATCAAATATAGGGAATACCTCAAAATGTTCGAATGATGTTGTGACTTAAAAGTAAATCAATCTAAAGTAAATTATTAAAATAATTTTATATTAATGGGGACATTTGACAAGACTTTTTTGAGATGTAAAATAAATCTTTGGTGTGCCCAGAGTAGATTTATGTGAAGTTGTAGCTTAAAATACCATATAGATAATTTGTTATACACTAAAAAATGATTAATTGAATTTAATAATTTTTTTAAGGTAAGTGGTTGCAATCAATTTATTTAAGCTACATTTAAACAAAAAAGATTAGTAAAGTAAAATAAAATATAAAACTTTTGTTTAAATGTAGCTTAAATAAATTGCAACCACTTACCTTAAAAAATTTGATTAAATTCAATGAATCATTTTTTTCAGTGTAGCATTTTAAAGGAATAGTTTACCCAAAAATGTTGTGAAGCACATGCGCGAGACTAAAATCCCGTGACTGCAGTGACGCGGATGACGCGTTATCCTCAGACATGTTTGCGAAGTCAAACTTACAGTGTGCGTCTCCCTTAGGGCCGATTCACAACGGCTGCGTGGCATGTGCGTCTCAGCTGCGTGACGTGTCTGTTTTTATTTAGGCTCACATGTTAGCAGGTTTGACAGTTCACACCGCCAGCATGACACGCACGTCTCAGGCGCGGCTCGAGCCGCGCCGAAAACGCGTGCATGCTAGGAATAGGACCGACGCCTATTTTTCACGCCACACGCAAGCGTCTTGGAAGCGTTTCCAGGCAAAATATTACCTATAGCAACAACACTGTGCCACGCAACTGACACGCAACAGACACGCAACAGATACGTCACGCAGCCTTAGACTGTAAACGAAGACCGGGCGTACAAAACAAACAAACAAAAAAACAGCTGGGGCGCACCACATAACACGTCAACTGCGACGTACGTCATCCCTATCACTGCAGTCACGTGACTTTAGTCTCGTGCATGCGCTTCATAAAAGACGCGGAAGAGAAGACAATGCTGAATAAAGTTGTAATTTTTGGAGCAAAATTTTTTTGATGCTTCAACACATTCTAACTGACCCACTGATGTCTCACATGGACTACTTTGATGATGTTTTTATTACCTTTCTGGACATGGACAGTTATATCATACGTAAATTTTCAATACAGGGTCAACAAGCTCTCGGACTAAATCTAAAACATCTTAAACTGTGTTCCGAAGATGAACGGAGGTCTTACAAGTTTGGAACGACATGAGGGTGAGTCATTAATGATATTATTTTTATTTTTGGGTGAACTATCCCTTTAAAATTGACACTTTGTTGCAGGTGTAAGCAAAAATTTGCTGTTTTTGGGTGTGTCCTTTTAAATGCAAATGAGCTGATCTCTGCAATAAATGATAGAGCTGTGGTTGGATAGTGCAGATTAAGGGGTGGTGTTATCCCCTTCTGACATCACAGGGGGAGCCAAATTTCAATGAGAATTTTTTTCACATGCTTGCAGAGAATAGTTTACCAAAACTTATTTACTGGGTTGTTTTTGTCACATTTTCTAGGTTTATAGAAGCACTGGGCACCCAATTATAGCACTTAAACATAAAAAAGACAGATTTTCATGATATGTCCCCTTTAATAATTACATTATAGCATCTTTAAAGAAGCCACCCTTCATCTAAACTTTTTTCAAATGTACTCTTGGCATTTTATCAGCCAATTTTTTGATATCCCATCCTCAACTATTTGTTACCAGTGGCTGCCAGTGACTTCTTTTTTAAGGGCGCACGATGCAAAGCTCGTCACAACATGTATGTGATGTCAAAATACAAGCCTGCTGCAGATGCGTTTAAAGGGTTTATGATAAAAGAGACACTCACGTTTGCCAAATACTCATTTAGCCTCATGTGTAATCAGAGATAAGTGTTAAGTTAGTGTCTTTTTGGTTTGTGAAATAAATTGTTAAAATGTTGGCACATATACATTTTCTTCACATAACTAATTTTAAACATGTATATGCCTTCAGATTAAAATGTTTTTTTTAAGATCATGAGAAAAATTCGGTGATGATACACTTTTAAATGGTAAAAAAACAAAGCTTTCTGAACTTTGTGATGTTTCTCGATTGATCGACTACGATTATAATGTGTTTCTAAGCAAAGTGTTTGAAAAACAATTGTTTCTTTTGGTATACAGTGTGCAGATGTTGAAGTTACACAGTTACCTTTAACATGTTGTAGTCACAATTTTGGGCAGACCATTCAAACAAATTAATACATTGTTGACTGAATTACTTCAACAAATCAGGTTCAACTTTGCAAGCAATGACCCAATCCATTTTTCAAGGCCTAACAAATCAATGAATGAAATCTGGAATCTTAACAGGGGTCTCTGGGATTGATTAGAAGTGTCTGATGGAGTCAGCAAGCCTTTTAAAATACGTGTTAACATTGCTGGATGTTAGTGGTGCAATTGAATTGTTACCCTTCAATTACTATATTGATTTAATTACCAGTCTTTAATTCAGGGCCGACATGTAATGCGTCTTTGATACAGACTGATACACATACAAAGTCCTACTTACAAACTTCTTACTCTGTGTAAGACAACCCTTAAGAGAGTCATTAGAGGATAATGTGGGCAGGGTTGAATTGCTACACTCAAACATGTTTTCCTTTTCCCTTTAGTGGTCTGTTTGTGTCTTGAAGTTTTGCGTGCCGTTAGTCTTTTTAAAGATTTACTGTCAGATTTTTCCTCAGACGCACAGCCCTCACTTCTAAAGACATAATTAAACCAAACAAACAAATCCTAATTCTTTGTCTCTTTCTCACTCACTTTCTGTCTGGTTAATTGGAAAGATGGAGCAATTAGGAAGTACAGTAGCATGATGAATAACAGCTGGAGGGAGGTGGCGCTGTCACACGAGTGGAAGGAAGAGAGAAAAGGACGGAGCAGGTGCATTGTGGGAATCCTCATTTGGGAATTCGCTCAGACCTACAGACCTACACTGTCAGATATCCTGCAACATCGCGCATCGAACACAAAAGTTTGTCTGGAACAAGAGCTTTGGGTATCATTAGTGTTTCTTTTTCTAATAATCATACATTTTTGTACGATTCCCTTTGTACGAATTCATACAAATTATCCACCTCGTAAAATACGTACGAATTCCCATGAGGTATTTTATAAAAGCACTGAAAAAATTAACTAAAACAAATCACTTGGTTTTTGTATTTTTGCATCCAACTTTGATCTTTTTTTGGCCACATTGTGTATGACATTTTATTTAGTTTAGACTCTTGCAATCATACAGTACTGTTGAAATGAATATCAGCACTATTTTGTACAGATATGCAAAATAAGAGGATTTCTGCAGTATTGCTGTTGAGGTCACAGTTCATACTCACTGGCATAGGGTGAATTGGCGGCAGAGCCATTCAGGAAACTTGGAGAGCTGTTCAAGTTGGTCATGGCACTGTTGCCATAGCCATTCATGCTGGTGGAGACCGTACTGTAAGTGCTCTGTTGAGGGGTGGAGCTTGGCACATAACCGTGTGGAGATACGCTACTCGTGTTACGAATGAAACCTGCAGCCAAATGTAAAGAGAGAACTTAGTCAACCTTATGAAGAAGTACACCACAGTTTTTTTAATCACACTATACATTATAATTACAATATAATATCATATGGCATGCTGTAGTTATGCTATTATTTAGTGTTGTAGTCAAGACCACCTAAACCGAGTCCAAGTCATGACCAAGACCAAGACAGGTCGAGACCGAGACAAGACCAAGACAGGTCGAGACCGAGTCAAGACCAAGACCATTGCAAGTCACTGCATTAAAACACTTATGATAAAATGTGGAATATGCATATGATTAGGCAATTCTTGTCTGTGTGTGTGCGTGTGTGTGTGTGTGTATGCCATCAGAGAAGTTGATAAAATAATCAAAGGCATTGCAGATATGTGGGAATTTCTCTTCGTCAATAAAAGTGAACAAACACTAAAGAGCTGAAATGAACTTAACCATTTAATCTGAACTGTCTTTCCATAGCTTGCCATCCACTTAACACAGTTGCAGGTGTTTTTAGTAATAAAATTAATAAACTGTCATTGGGAGAAACTTACCGTGCCATGCCAACATCATATGCCAAACCTGAATAAACTGCATAAAATTAATGATAAAAAATACATTTGTGATATGCACTGCAGAAAATGATTTTCAAGAAAAAACTTGTTTTTAGTAAAATATCTAAAAATTCTTAAATTAAGATGTTTTTTCTTGATGAGCAAAACTACCCAAGAAAATAAGTCTAGTTTTTAGAGCAAAAATATCAAATTTAAGTGATTTTGTGCATAAAACAAGCAAAAAAAACTTGAACATTTTTCTTAAACACTAAATTCAAGAAAAATTCAGATTTTTTGCTTGTTTTATGCACAAAATCACTTAAATTTGATATTTTTGCTCTAAAAACTAGACTTATTTTCTTGGGTCGTTTTGTTCAAAATACTAAGAATTTTTTTCTTGAAAATATTTTTTTGCAGTATGCCGTCAGTTGTGGTCTTGACCGGTCTTGAAATAAAATTCTGAGTCCTCTTTGTCAGAGACTGAGACGAGACCGAGTAAAAATGCGGTCGATTCCAAGACAAGACCAAGACCTTTAAAAAGTGATCTTGAGAGCGAGACCGGTCTCAAGAACTACAACACTAATATTATCATAGCTTTTATAATAATGGTCCGAGGAAAGTCTTGACTCTTTCCCCGCCATTGACGGGTTATCTCGTCAATTAAGAGAAAACATTTGCATGAAAAAACGAGTTTTTTGTTTGTTTGTTTGTTTTTTGGTTATCTGTAATACCGCACTAACACAATTTATAAAAAAAACTGAAGCAAAAAATTATTTATTATTTGTATGTTTTGCTAATCGTTCTGAATCTGATCTCTAACAAAATTCCTTCACAAAAATGCAATTATTTCAGTTTTTTGCTAAAAAAATATTTTTTTAAGAAAAATACCCAGAGTTTATAAGCAGAGAAAAAAATATAGATGGGATGAAAAAAATTGTCCCACTTTGTTTATTATTTGTTTGAAAGCAGAGGGTCTGTTCTTTCATTTGATATATTTGTATGTTCATATATTTTTAGAAGAATTTTTTCCTGAAAGGCATTTTGTACCGAGCCCCTAAGGTGACATTAGAGTAAAAAAATCAAAAGTTTAGATTCATGTGCTCACGTGAAACTTTTGCGTGTGTTTCACGAAAGTCCCATGTGAGCATGCGATAGGTTCACATGCGCACGCAAAACTAAACTCGATAGCTTCACGTGCGCACGCGAAACTAAACTCAATAGTTTCACGTGCGCACGCGAAACTAAACTTTATTTAATTTTGCTCCATGTCCCCTTAGGGGCTCCGTAATTTTGTGAAAGTTTTGTGAAAATCACAAAAAAATGCTGGCGGGCAACTTAAAAAAAAAAGGCTGGTGTGGAATGAGTTAAAGACATCAGATTCATTTTTGTAGGTGTGTGTTTATATTTGAGCCAGTAATGGGTTAAAACAACCTAGCATTTTGTGTTAATTACAACCCAATGGTTTGGGTTAGTCCCTTTTTAACCTTTTTTAGAGTGTAGGTTTTAAGTATGGTAATGTTTTGTTAGTGAATAATAAATAAATAACTAATTCTGGATCAAAATTTTTCACACAACCACCTCTTTATGTAGTGCCTTAACAAAAGTATACTGTATGTGCGTCTATGAAGGACTCACCCTGGCCTCCACCCTGAGATGACTCTGAGACGTTAACAGCGAGCTGTCCGGTGAAGGAGTTGACACCCATCATACTCGCGTGGACGGAGCTGTTGGTCAGGCCGGTCAGCTGGTTGTGGTTTCGTGGCACATTGTACAGGGCTTCTGCAATGTCCGCTGCTCGCTTCAGAATGATTTCCTAAATTACAATAATCCATCATCTCCCAATTTAACACTTTCAATTACAGACACTTTAGCGGTAAGGAGATTGAGTCTGATTCAGCGTTGAATACTGTTTGTACAGAAATAAATAAATAAGGTGTGAGTTGTCTTCACCTGGTTGTTGTGTGGCATTCCATAAAGTGCTTCCACCAAATCTGCGGCTCTCTTCAAAATCACTTCCTGATTAAACATAAATAAGGGGGGTGTTAAAATGTCCATTCTTTGTCTTTTTACAGTCCGTTATACTTGCAAGTACTTTACATTGTGATGTGGTTCCCTTTCACAGAAGATAAAAGTCTAATTTGCGTTTAATGACATGGCAGCCAAGAGGAACACATGGAGATGATGTTTGCTCAATTGTTCAGTGTCTGTCAGGATGAAAAAGTGCAGTATTTCAGCTAACATCTGCTTTGCGTTGAGGAAGGACAATGCGATCTATGTTTGCAGCGAAGGTCACTCGGTTTCATAGTGCTGGGCAATAACTCAGTTGAAAGCCAGCGCTCATAAGAGCTCTTGTGATGATGGTACATCAGAGATGAAATCGATGTGTTCCCGCTAATGAGAAGTAATTACTTTAACATATGCTTTTCTGCGCAGTCACATGACGGGGGAAAAGGGGCGACGGGTATCGTGATTGTTTAAGTGAAGTGGCTGGAAAACATTAGCGGCTTGTGTGCTTTTTTTAATAATGTGATAATGTGGTTTGTGCAATATCTTCACATTATCGAACTGACATGTGGGGTATTAGCATGGGATAAGTGCACGGTTATCCTGTCCACTTCAGACACGATACTGTGTTTCAACAAATTTTTTAAATGATTAATGACATAAGATTACGTTAAATTGCATGTTATCGAAATGTTTCACGTTTCACAAACACAAAAGCACTATTTTAAATGATCACACAGTAAATCAAAAAAGCAGAACAAGTAAACAAATGTTTTTTTTCTGTAAAGTGTAACTTAATTCAGCTGTCATGAGCAATGTCATCATGAGGTCATCGCAGAAAACACACATACTGATAAGACATTTTTACTTTTGGATAAGAGCCCCTGCCAATTGCATAAATCTGTCGGTAACACTTTACAATAAGGTTATTCGTTAAAGGGACACTCCACTTTTTTTGAAAACAGGCTCATGTTCCAGCTCCACTTGAGTGAAATATTAGATTTTTACAGTTTTGGAATCCATTCAGTCGATCCCTGGGTCTGGCGCTACCACTTTTAGCATAGCTTAGCATAATCCATTGAATCTGATTAGACCATTAGCATCGCGCTAAACATAACCAAAGAGTTTCAATATTTTTCCTATTTAAAAATTTAAGACTCTTCTGTAGTTACATCATGTACTAAGACTGACAGAAAATGACTGTACCATGGCTGCCGCAGGTGCAATGATATTACCCAGCTGCTGCGTAAAATCATTGCGCCCTCTGCAGCCATGTTACGCAGCAATAAAAAAATCACAACTTTTAATTTTCTTTCGGTCTTAGTACACGATGTAACTACAGGAGAGTCAAGTTTTAAAGAGGAAAAAATATCGAAACTCTTTAGTTATCTTTTATTATTATTTTATTATTTTTGAGCGCGATGCTAATGGTCTAATCAGATTCAATGGATTGTGCTAAGCTATGCTAAAAGTGGTAGCACCAGATCTAAAGATCGGCTGAATGGATTCCAAACCGGTAAAAATCTAATGTTTAACTCTAGCTAAGCTGGAAAATGAGCATATTTTCAAAAAGTGGAGTGTTTTTTAACAATAGTTTAAGGAATAGTCAATTTTTTTAAAAGAAAAATACAGATAATTTACTCACCACCATGTCATCCAAAATGTTGATGTCTTTCTTTGTTCAGTCGAGAAGAAATTATGTTTTTTGAGGAAAACATTGCATTCTCATTTTAATGGACTTTAATGGACACCAACACTTAACACTTAACTCAACACTTAACAGTTTTTTTCAACGGAGTTTCAAAGGACTATAAACGATCCCAAACGAGATATAAGGGTCTTATCTAGCGAAATGATAAAAAAAATCAGAAAAATAAAAAATATGCACTTTAAACCACAACTTCTCGTCTAGGTCTGGTCCAGCGCGACCTAACGTAAATGCGTAGTGACGTAGGGAGGTCACGTGTTACATATATAAAACACACATTTGCGGACCATTGTAAACAATAAACTAACACAAAGACATTAATTAGTATCATTCCACATACAACAACGTCGGAACGGTCCTCTTTCAACACACTTGTAAACACTGGGGCGGAGTTTCCTCTGTGACCTCTTGACGTCATGACGTATTGCATCAGGTCCCGCTGACGCTTTCAGGACCGGAGGAAGATGAGAAATTGTGGTTTAAAAGTGTATATTTGTTATTTTTCTAGTCAAAAATGACAATCGTTTCGCTAGATAAGACCCTTATGCCTCGTTTGGGATCGTTTATAGTCCTTTGAAACTCCGTGTAAAAAACTGTTACGTGTTAAGTGTTAAGTGTTAAGTGTTGGTGTCCATTAAAGTCCATTAAAATGAGAAAAATCCTGCAATGTTTTCCTCAAAAAACATTATTTCGTCTGGACTGAACAAAGAAAGACATCAACATTTTGGATGACATGGTGGTGAGTAAATTATCTAGATTTTTCTTTTAAGAAAATGGACTATTCCTTTAAGGCATTAGCTAACATTAAACATACAATGAACAATACTTGTACAGCATGTATTAATCTGCCTTTACTGATTTTTTTATGTTAACTTTTTTACTATTGTATTGGCATAAACTAACATTAAGCAAGACTTTTTACAAATATCATTGTAACTGATTTAATGTAAAAAAGGTTTATTTTAATTTTACTATATCTTTGTTACACGTTACCTGTACTTACTGGTAACAACAGTAAATTATACATAATTGCATGCATCGAACCCTAAACCAAACCCTAATCCTAAAGTACTCAGTACTTAAATATACACTTTATATACACTGTAACATAGACAAAATAAAGTGTAACAAAAATGTATCGATACAAAGTTTAACATACGATTAGTGTATTTTTCATATTGTTTGAACACAAACACAAACTGTTCTCACGGTTCTCAAACACTTTATGTTGTCTAAAGGAGAACTTAATGCAGATAGGCACCGCTCCAGCTAACAGAGTGACAGGCAGAAAATTGCACACCTCCCCACCTGCAACCTTCCCCAGGATCTAACCCCCTTAGCATGTGTGTGAGCGCTGTGTTGGAACATATTGCCTCTCAATCAGCCCTAGGGTGTGTCGCCCCGCTCGCTCAAACACAGACGAGAGCTCACAAACAAAACATGACGGGGGGTCAGGCAAGCAATGAGGAGTTTAGTGCGCTGTCCAAGGTGCTAAATTCACTCAATTACGGTCACGCCGGCACTGTGTTAACCTCTCATTATCATCACGGGAGACTGTCGGAGCGATAGATCCTGCGGGGAGAGAGAGAGGAGGCGGAGGAGGGACTCTCTGAAGCCCGGCGGAAAGGGATACGGGCGAGCGAAAGGCCCTGAATGAACGAGGGGAGGCCTGGAGGCAGTGAATTCCCAGTACGTGTGTATACAGCCAAAACATCAATCAGAAGCGATGGAAAGATGAGGAGCAGAGGTGGATGATGAATATTGGGGAGCAAAAATGCTGAACTCTATAGATCACACTGGTAAAATATAATGGGAAAGTTTTTTATGTCTCTGGACCAGGTGCTTAAAGTCAAAAAGCCATCGAATCGGTTGGGAAATCATAACTTGTTTACCATTACAAAAGAAATACCATTATCATTACAATCTGTCAGTGATAAACCTCACACTACCTTAAACAGAGGTTGTTAAGGTCACACACCCCTTGTTTTTTGTATAGGGTTCTTGAGTTGGATGTATAGTTGTCTGCATTACTTTTTACTGTTATTAAAAGTTACTTTATTGGTAAAATCATATTGTTTTATATTCATTGTAGGGTTCAGAAACACAAGCCATAATTTTCACCTTGTCAACTGTTTTTTTACATAAACTCATCCTACATAATGTAGAAAATATAACACTGATATCTTTAATATTGATTAAAGATTAACGAAACTTTGATGCTCCAAATCTCCTCATTAGATTATGAGACTTTAGCCTGACAGATTTCACAGACAGGGTCACAAATGTCAAAGTTGGCCATTTGTCAGCATAACCTCACCAAACACCATAAAAATTCATAATGGCCATCTTAAATGTAGTAATTATGTGAAGTCATTTCTCCTGACATTACGTGGCCACGCTCTAAACCCATTATAGGAAGTGACACACCATGTATTGATCATCATTTTGAAACTGATACAACTAATACGCTCTTTACTAATGTACGCTGTCCGGATACGTCGAGTGTTGATTAGATCAGCTCTGATGCAGCATGACATCATCATGTACTTTTAACTGCAACAAAGTGACATCATAGTTCGAAATGATATCAGCGAAGCCCGAGAAAGCTCATTAAAATGTTTCGTAAAATAAAATGGGATAAAATGCTGTTGTTGACTTTGGAAAGCACGTTGCCCTAAATTTTGGTTTGACACTTTAGCAGTCAACAAGCATTGATGCCAAATTGTTGATGGTTCTCACATATCTGAAGTTTTTTACATTTTAACCTGTTCCTCACACAACGCTTTTAAATAACTTTTAAATAAAATATGTGTACAAGTCACATGGCCTACTTTAATAGGGTTTTATTGGAGCTTGGCAGCTGGTGGTTACTGTATGTATGTATTATATCAACTAGAGTAGCATAAACATTCTCCTGTTTTATTTCATATAAAATACGAAACAAATACAAGGACAAATTTGTGTAGATCAGTTAATTATGAACTTTGTGTAAATCAGTCAACAATGATTAAAAAACACTCTGAAATGGGCAGTTTGTATTGGTATATGCTATCATAACAGGAGCAGATCTCATTTTCAATGTAGCTGTCCAGCAGAGCATTCAAACTTCTGTCATCCTCTCTAATCCTTTCATACGGGCTACTACACCGTCTGTCCATCAGTCCCTCTTTTCTGTCTGTGTCTGGGTTTGAAATGAGAACAATAAAGCTTCAACAGTGTATGAATCTCAACTGAGTATACTGTATGTAAAATCACACAGACATATAAAATCTTAATGCCTTTTGGATTGAACAATGCACCAGGCACTTTTAAAATGCTTATGGAGACAGTTGTGCTGTTTGTTATTGTTTTGCTCATGAGAATGTCATGGGAATTCATAACGTTTTTTACGAAGGGGCAAATTTGTATGAATAAGTGATCTCATTCGTATATTTTGTACAATCTGTTTTTGCCCCAGTAATGTTGCAGGATTTAGGGGTGGGGTTACATTATTGTTATTTTATTAATCATTCAGTTTTGTACGATTCACATCGTACAAATTCCTACGAATTAGCCACCTCATAAAATTCAGGCTGAAATGATTAATGTTATAAATAAATCAACACACTAAAAAACGCTAGGTTATTTTTAACCCAGCTTTGGTCAAAAACAGGCAAACCCAACCCGATGGGCAATTTAACTCATTGTTGGGTCAATAAAAACATTTTCTGTGTTAATTTAACCCAAGGGCTGGGTTCATCCTTTTTGACCCAACCATGGGTTGAAAGTATCTGAAGAACAAAGGTGCTTCACCATCCAAAAAGCGAGAAGATACAACAACTGTGTGAATTTTCACTTATATATAAAAAACCTCCATTTGAGCATCCACAAATGTATAAGTGATTAATAAATACGGCAAAACATGTTTTTATTTTATTTTAAATCCAAAAAAGAATAAGTTTAGGGATAGTCTGTATTATTTTATGATCTTGTGTTCTCATTTTGTGTATTTATGGGGTGCCTATCTATATTTAGGTACCAAAAGTTAACCACATACGCTAAAACATTGCATTGAAGGGTATTTGAGGACATTATCTTTTTTTAACTAATCAGAAAGAAAATGTTTTTGTATTTTAAAACTATGACACACTGTAAAAAAATTGCAGCATTTTTTGTCAATTCAACATATATTTTTGTGTTACTTTAACTTAAAAAATGAAGTTAAACAATTTCAACTTGATTTTTTAAGTTATGTCAACTTTTTGAAGCCAAAACTAAGGCAAAAACTGGGTTGAGGGGTAGTCTACGGTATTTTAAATTATGTTTAAAGCAAAACAATAGAATTTTATGGTGTTTTCTCACTTAGATAGACATACATTAAGTGATCGTACAGTGTGTGTGTGTGTGCGGCAGTTGCACTCCCTGTCGTCGCTCTGTTTGGCTGGTATGATTGAGGTGAACAGTTGAAAAGAGAGCCCGTCAACAAACTGTTATTACCTCAATAAGGACGAGAAAATCGATGGGGCAGAGAGGAACAGAGCGCGTGTGTGTGTGTGTGCCTGTGTGTGTAAGACGGCATCAGTGCTAGTGGGACAGCGGCCAAGCCTAGAGAGAGAGCGAGAGATTATGTATGATTCTCTCTTCCTCCATATGTCCGACCTCTTCATTGAGCTCAACACTGTTCTGAATGTCAGAGGTGCCAGTGTGCTGGAATAATTTTTCTTCCTCCTCTCAAACACGCGCACCCCCTCTGCTGTGACTCAATTACTGGTGGTGGAGCAATAATAAAGTCCGGCCAGCAGAGACTTCGATCGCTGACCTGCCGGGGGGCATCGCCGGACAGCTGACTTTACCGTGATGGATCACCTCTGGGTGCCCGAGCTCTTAAACTCTCTTTCACACACACACACACACACACACACACACACACACACGTGCATCTTAAACATACACACATCACATTTAAAACCACCTTACTTCCTCATGAAAAGCAAACTAAAAGAATTTACTGAATAAGCAAAACATGTATGTACTTTTACAGTACTGAAGGTGAGTGCGGAAAGGTGCAGCTTTACAGTAAGTTACTGTGACTTTGATTAAATGTACATAGTTGTCCTAATAAGAGCTTTGCTATTAAATTATTGGTTTATTATTGGTTTAGCTTAGGTCTAGGTCTAGGCCAACAGACTAAGCAATGTTTGGAAAACAATATTATATACAAATGGCCCAAATGCGTGAATGTAATGTAAACCCAAACATTTATTCATTGCATTAAATGCACAACAATGGGAAAAAACAATGCTATCTGATGAGATATTTTACGAGTTGGCTAATTCATACGACCACATTCGTACGATTTGCCTTGACCCCTGTGACGTTGGGGTTAGCTGCGGGGTTAGGGGTTGGGTTTTGTTGTTATTTTTAATGAGAATCGTATGTTTTTGCACGATTCACTTCATATGAATTCATACAAATTAGCCAATTCGTAAAATATGTATGAATTCTCGTGAGATCAGGCTGGAAAAACCTTGGTCTAACACACACAGACAACCAACAACTTATTTGCAGTATATATTGCTATAGCAGTATAGCAATTAATAACTGGGTTTTGTCAGAGCAATGCATTTGTGAACACAGAGATTACTTCAGTACTAGTTGTCTTATTTCTGATGTTTCATTCTACCCATTCTCATGTAGATGCGTATAAATAGCATGAAGTGTGGAAATCGTGCAATACATAAACGGCACATCTTTTTTGTCTTTTTATTTATTGGTTTCTCAATTTTTTGTGTTTTTTTAAACAATTTTTGCTTGTGTTTAGGGTTAGATTTGAGATTTGCTTAAGGAGGTTTTTAATATACAGGTTTCTCCATGCTTTTGTCTATTTTTAAGCCATGGTCGTTTGGAGTTGGGGTTAGAATTGGGGTTTGGGTTAGGATGTCATTTTTATGTAACAAAAAGTTGTTCTTGCCCTAAACCCAACCGAAAATGGTAAAAAAATGCAAAAAAATTGAGAAACCAATAAATAAAATGACAAAAAAGATGCACCGTTTAAGTGAATAGGAAGGACTGGCGTATCATACGCACGTTTTGCACGATTTTCACACTTCGTTCTATTTATACGCAACTCCGTGAAACTGGGTCGGTTTCATTCAAACCAACAGAACTGACCCGAAAAACCGATAAAGCACTACCGTGTTACCGTTTACAACGCAACACATGGAAAACGTCTTTGTCTATCCAAGTAAAAGAACAGCAACAGTCAGAAGGTTTTTTGCATGATGCAACTTTCTCGGCCCTTTTGCAACAGACTCTAATGTTCATCCAAGTGGAATGATTACCATATGAGTTTCATCACCATGACAATGATGACATAACAGGCCCGAGCGCCATCTCAGTCCTTTATAAGTGAACATTGATACTTTGATGTTACAGTTAATACTGTGATGCTTATTGTACTGCAAGTCGATGAGAATCTGGAATCACTTAATAGCAACATCAAATAAAATGCATACAGCTGTATGAGAATTTTTGACACTCATCCAAACACGCGTTTATTTATTTATTTTGAGCATGGTACACTATTGTTCTCATATTTTGCTATATTTGTCATTTTTATTTGTATTATCAAATATTTGACCATACTTTGAAAGGAGGATCTTTAGATAAACTTGCTTTCATGTTAAAGACTCATAAAAAAAAAAATTCTTCTTTAATCATTTATGAAGCTGTTAACGCCGTGTGTGGTATGGCATTCAAAATCACTTCCTTTGGCAAACGCTCGGGGTCTCCAGGGTGCCGGGGTATCACCTTCTGTAACCGCTGAAAACCGTAGTCTATGGTGGGCTCATTCAGGGCTACAGACAAAAAGACAAAGCAGAGACAATCCATTAATTTGGTGGAACAAAACGATTGGATTTTCAATATCTTACAAGAGAAAAAGCTCCCAACTGCTGACTGCTGTAAAGATGGACGATTAGTTTTAACTTTTTTATATATATATATACAGTAAATCTCTCCAACTCAGTAATAACTCCAAAAGTGCAAGATTAATGCAAACAACTATTCTAATGGAAGTCATTTTAAATTCTTGGATGCAGTGAGTGCAGAAGGACGCTCACACCTTACGTAAAGCGCAGCAATTACTTTGCATAGAGTGTTTATGCTGTCACAAACATGAAAGCCTGTCGCTCAATCTGAGTAAGGGAAAAGATAAAGGATGAGAGAGATTTCTGAGAACCTATCTGACAGCATTTGTTTTTGTAATGGAGATT
The DNA here is from genome assembly GCF_027580225.2 of Misgurnus anguillicaudatus. Classification (NCBI taxonomy): domain Eukaryota; kingdom Metazoa; phylum Chordata; class Actinopteri; order Cypriniformes; family Cobitidae; genus Misgurnus; species Misgurnus anguillicaudatus. Next base: position 15,528,539 of record NC_073345.2, read on the forward strand.
AAATGGAAACGTACGAAAACCTGCTCGTGATGGTTTTTTGTTTGTAAAGTGCCACCTTCTTTAGCAGGAGACTATTAAATGAGCTTTATTTCTACATGCTTTTATATTATTATTATTATTATTATTATTATTCACTATTTTTTTATTTAATGCTTTAGATTTAAGTAGTTTAAGTATAATTTTAAAGGTGCCAAAGAATGCATTAAAATAATATGTTAAATTGTTCTCTGATATCTACATAAAGAGTATGTGGATTTATTAAGTGCAAAAATTATCCAGAGATGGTTTTACACGTTCATTTGCAACCGTAGAATTTGCCTTGAGAATAAAATGGTCTATTATTATCTTGTTTGAAAGGGTCATGAATAATAATGTTGAGATCTGCTCTGATTGGCTGTCTCACAGAGCAGCTTCGTCAGTAGCTCTGTGTGTGTGCAAACAGACTTGTCTGTTGGGGGCGTACACCCCGACTGTAACATCAAGGTGTTATGTTGAGATTGGCCGGTTTTCCAGCAGTCTTTTGCATGCACGAGTATGGTGGTCCTTATTTTTCAACTTTTAAAAGTACATGCTCTCACCCTGCCAATATGTTTGAATAAAAAAAATTAAAAATTGGGCAACATTTTTTTCAATATTAATTAATATTTAGAGGTTGCTCAAGACCTTTGAAGTTTAACACATTCACGTATTATGTGATACTTTGTGCTAGCATGTATAATTGTTGAATAATATATACTTATGGCAGCAATGGACTTATTTGAGCATGCTTCATGCAATTAAAACTCCTGTTTTAGTTGTGATATGTCTTTCAAAGCAACTCCGCTATATGGTTACTTGGATCAGAAGAGACTGAAATAACTGGAACAAAGTTATTCTCCAAGAAGTTTTATGTGTGTTGTGCATTTTTAAATGGTACAGTTTTTGCAAAAATATGTGATTTTGGAAATAGGCTTTGAGCAACCTCTAGATATTGTAGGAACAATTACAAATTTTGCACAGTGTGTTTTTATTGATATCCGAACACATTCAGAGGGTGAGAGTTGAACATTTAAAAAAATAAACTTGACCCATTATAAGGACCACCCTAATGCAGAAGGTTTACATATAACTAAGTAAACGAGCGTGTTTATGTCATTACCATGTACAGAGCTATTATTATTATTATATAGGTAAATACAGTTTTACATTCTACAGCACCTTAAATAACATTAACTGCATAAGATTACATTAAATACATACCAAAAAAAAAACTAAAACATACATGACCATCACTCACATCTAAAGCATGTGTTTGGCATTATATTATTTTATTTTTTGTTATATATATTTATTATGCCCCATATGATGATAATGAATGAAATCTGTTATACAGTAGGAGCTTTCTTTGTGCATTCGTTAGAGTCTGCAAATTTAAAAGTACCAAGTTGTGTGCTGTCCTCAAAAAGTTGCTTAGCGTGTGGTTCGAAACTTCATCGGATCCAAATATTGCATCATAATAGATATATAAACATATATATCACGAGGCCGTAATCCAAAAGCTGATGAAGGATGGAGGTGTGTGAAGAAAGAAAGAAAAGAGGAAGAGAAAAAGACAGAGTGGTTTGGACGGTTTGAGAGTGAGGGAGTGTTAAGGTCTGCTGGGGCATGAAATGTAGGTGCTTTCCTGTCGGTTGAAGCAGATGGTTAAAAAACAGCAACTTCTGTTGAAGTTTTATTGGAGTTAGTACACGGCCATTAAGAAGATATGGGTAAATGATCACGAATACGGTTAACTAAAAAAGAACCGCACATGTGTTGCGCTGTAGCACATTTAAAAACATACAGTAAGTCTGAATGAAGGAGAAATACATGTGGTCAGGAATCAGTATGTGTGTGTGTGTGTGCGTGCGTGCGTGCGTGTAGGGCATCGGTTGATAAAGTGATATGGAGATGGATCTGGCAGCGTGCTAGGAAACACATTCACATGCTTGTAGGTGTCAGGAGCAGTTCATTCCAGCCTTATTGCCATTGATTTCTACATTGTATCCAATCCTCTCATTCAGCCTCGGGAAAACATTCACTTACGCAGAGACCCTGAGGTCGAGAGAGTTACAGAGATGAAGAGAGAGAGAGAGAACAAAGAGATTCTCAAGACATGGGAAAGATAAAAGAATGGGATTTTTGTTTTGACTAGCAATTGTTTCAACGTACTTATCTTAATCTAACATACATTAAAATAAGCCTTAACATTTTCAGGGGTCCAAATACTTTTTGGGGTGACCATACTGTACTCTTAAAGCACAATGTTTTGGCCAGTTGAGTAGTCAAGTGGCTTTAGAAAAACAACCTAGCTAGACCAAACAATAGTTTGCAGAACGTCTTATGAAAGTTTTCACCTCTTCTCCATTTTCAACACAGGCCGATACACGATGGGTTATAAGTCAAATTGTCCCAATAGAGTCTGATCTTCCAATTTGATATCCTCTGAATTTTTGATACGGTCACCAAGACTATCAAAAGATAAAGTACTACTGCAGGACATTAGGATACCATAGATTAGATTTCGGTAAGTTATTTTAAGAAGCTTACTAGAAACAAACTCAGAACAATGAAGTTCTCCGAATTCGAATGAACCTCATCAAGTTTTTAAATAGCTGTATCATCTCCACTGTAAGAAAACTTCTCTTCCCAAAATGGGGAAGTGTAATTGTTTTTGGCCTAACTTTTCACTGTAGCCGAGTGCAGTATTCACTACACGTGAAACAAGCGCTAACCACATGGTAAGTATTTATAGCTTGGCCTAACTCCACTTCTTCAAACTGTTTTATTGTTTTCCTCGTATTAATACCACATGGCATCAATTTGCACAGGGATGTTGGTTTACGGTTCTCCCTTGGTAGCTTTAGTGGTTAAATGGTCTAAAATAGCACACCAGCCGAAGTGAGAGAACTACACAACTGAACTCTACAACAAGTTTATTTAGCAACTCAAAATGTTGCAAAAGGGAGTTGTTAAAATAATACCGGTTTGAGCCAGGGAGTCATGAGCTGGAATCGAATGAATGTAATATACCGATCAAGGAATCAACATGGTGTTCAGACGCTTTAGATGATCAGCCATCTGGTCTTCAATTAATAAGTTCCCAAAACCAAGCTAAAACCAGAAAACTAAACTTGGCTGTTGCATCAATAGCGAAAAATGTAATGGTAATAAATCAACCAGCAAATATACCCCACCCACTGCCTTTTCTCTTTTTCTATGGCTCACCCTTTGAAAAGTATCTCCTGCAATCACCAAGATCAATGCTTATTGACATTTTATGAGGCCAAATCCTTGGCTCTTCATATTTTGCAGTGTTTATTTCACTCATCACATTTCGCAATATTTTGCTACTCATTCTGTGAGTAGAAGAGTAATGGATCATAGTGGATGAGACATGAAAACAAGCATAGTGAGCAGTGGCAACTCGTGACTGCTCATCCGAGGGGCGCAAATTCAAAATATGTGTTCGGAGTGTCACGTGTGTTGCTTGTGTTTTCAAAATATGTGTTTGTTGCGTCATGTGAGCCAGGTGCATCACGTGTTTTGTCAAAATAAGCGCCTGCTGCACACGCATAAAAAGCGTATATGATAAAAGAGATGCTCACGTTCACAAAATACACGCAAGACACTCCCTTAAAGGAATATTCAATTTTCTTAAAAGAAAAATCCAGATAATTTACTCACCACCATGTCATCCAAAATGTTGATGTCTTTCTTTGTTCAGTCGAGAAGAAATTATGTTTTTTGAGGAAAACATTGCAGGATTTTTCTCATTTTAATGGACTTTAATAGAGCCCAACATTTAATACTTAACTCAACACGTAACAGTTTTTTTCAACGGAGTTTCAAAAGACTATAAATGATCCCAAACGAGGCAAAAGGGTCTTATCTAGCAAAACGATTGTCATTTTTGACAAGAAAAATAAAAAAATACTTCTTGTCTAGGTCCTTTTCTGCGTGACCTAACCTAAATGTGTAGTGACGTAGGTAGAGAGGTCACGTGTTACATATATGAAACATACATTTGCGGACCATTGTAAACAATAAACTGACACAAAGACATTAATTAGTATCATTCCACATACAACAACGTCGGAACGGTCCTCTTTCAACACACTTGTAAACAATGGGGCGGAGTTTCGCGTTCATGCTCTGTGACCTCTTGACGTCATGACGTATTACGTGGAGTCACGCTGACGCTTTCAGGACGGGATCTAGACGAGAAGTTGTAGTTTAAAAGTGCATATTGTTTATGTTTCTTGTCAAAAAATGACAATCGTTTCGCTAGATAAGACCCTTATGCCTCGTTTGGGATCATTTATAGTCCTTTGAAACTCTGTTGAAAAAAACTGTTAAGTGTTGAGTTAAGTGTTAAGTGTTGGTGTCCATTAAAGTCCATTAAAATTAGAAAAATCCTGGAATGTTTTCCTCAAAAAACATAATTTATTCTCGACTGAACAAAGAAAGACATCAACATTTTGGATGACATGGTGGTGAGTAAATTATCTAGATTTTTCTTTTAAGAAAATGGAATATTCCTTTAACAGTAAACTCATGAGATTATGAGTTTATCTGGCAAACGCGATTGTCTTTTTTATCATAAACCCTTTAGACGCGTCTACATACATGTTGTGACGAACTTTGCATAGTGCGCTCTTGAAAAAAGAAGTCACCAGCCGCCACTGATAGTGAGCATAGTGCATTTTTCACACTGATCTAATTTCTACACATTCAATCTCATAAAAATTAGTAATCTCATAAATTATTAGTAAAATAAATAGTTTATTTTTATAAATTAAATCAGTTAAACTGAACTGAATTAAATGCATTAAATCAAGTTTTAAAAATGAAGGTGCTACAAAAGATTCTTGACAGCGATGCCATAAACAAACCATTTTTGGTTCTCCAAAGAACCATTCAGTGTAAGGTTCATGCCTCCTTTTTAGTCCACACCACCACTTCGGATGCTACTGTATGGATTGCTTTAAACGAAAACATTATTTTCCCTTCAACCCTCTTTCTGCTACGTTGTTGCCGTAATGAGCAAGGGAACGTCACTATTTCCCTCCCCCCATTTCTTCCCTCCGTCTTCCCAAAGGGCGCATGTGTTTTTTTCCCCTTCAGGTATGAGCTCGAGGCAAGAGCTCTGAAAGATCAATACCCACGGCAGTCGAGCGTTCGATACCTCTGAATTATTGCTTCATTCTTCCCCCCTTATTATAGATGAGTTATTTTTTCCAACCCACACCACTTTAAGATCAATAAAGAACAATTTTATTCCTGTGTCTTTCTACCTCTCCGTGTCTCTTTCTCGACCGCTCTTAGTTCTTTGTAATGTTGCATCTTTATAACACAAAGCAACAGATACACCGTTGGATGGAATGAGATGTAGTAGGTGGGTATAGAGGAGGAGGTGGTGGTGCTGAATTTGGTTTAAAGTGTGATCTTTAGGAAACAAATATATTGCATGCGATGTGTAGACCTTTCACGCATTATTTGAGAGATATTCTTGGGCTTCTTCTGGTTTGTGTGCTGGCTAATAACATATTTTCATTGCACTCTTGTTTTAAAGCTGGACAGTGTTATATAATAAAACTTCAAAAATTGTCCTTAGGGGTCTTGTTAGTAGTGTGTATGAGTCTACTGTCATCTACAGTGTAACTTGACTCAATTTTGTCCATCCGCTGAAGAGCTGTGTGGTTAAACTACTGAATCTCTGGGACCTGAAATTGCCTGTAGTCTAATTGGAGGTGCTTGTCCCTTTCCTTCAATAAAGTGTTTAGTTGGCAGTAGAAGATCCCACTAAATTTTTAACCAGAATTATTGCTTGCCTAGGAGATATTTTGGGTGGAATAGGAATAGAAAATGAACATGTTTATCCTCTCTTTCCTATAACTGATTGCTATAGGGCTCTAATTATAAATATAAATAGGCAAAGAAATCAATTTCATCTTGACTTTCAAATAAAAAAAGATGTAGAATTAATGCAGAAAATCTATATATATATAAAGTTGGATATTGCAAAAGTATGTGTGGTATTTAAAGGATAAATACTGTATAAAACCACATGGTCTTTCTTTGCCAGATCCCCTCCAATGCTTGGATATGTTATGACAGTTCCATAGGCAGGATTTGTCTCTGTTGCTCCAATGGTTTATCGATTGGCACTTTGCACTTCCTCCTAACAAACACACGGCGCTGACATTCAGCTTTGGAAGTGACACGGAACCTACGCTGTCAATTATATGAGATGTATTAGTGCGTCCCCAGGGATCTCTTCATGGGGTCCAGTACAACTGAAACACCACAATGAGACAGAAAGGAAAATAAAGACACAGTCTTGAGTAGTCTTGTTGTTATTAACTGGTCGCAAACCTGTTTTGCAGTGGTCAGACTGGTCTGGTTTGATAGTTTAGACACATTTTGGCTGATCAAGCTATGAGGCTGTTTACACTTGGCATTAACATGTGTTTTCGTCGATCGGATCACAAGTGGACGGCGTTAATGCCAGGTGTAAACGGTGTTCAAAACGTTTTGAGCTCGTCCACTTTCGACCACTTTCAACCACATCCACAGGTGGTCGAAACCACTTTCGATCGGATCGCTTTGGAGTTGCGGAACGCACATGTGGTTGAATGCGTTCGAACAGCCACACGCGACCGCCTTCTCTCCGCCCATTTATCTAATCTGAGGTATTAAACACAAGTTTTACATCTTTTTTGACTTCTGGCGTGAACATTCGGTGAACAGCGCTATTTTTAGCCTTTCATTGATCAAACTAAGCGGCTGATCTCCGTAGTTTCGTTTTGAAAGCGTGTGAAAGTTGCGCGATCCTATTTCATCAATTGCGCTGAAAATTCAAAGAAAGCTCTTACATACTCATGTACAAAACACTGTGCAGCATGTTTACTTGCTAAACAAGCAGTGCACTCCGACATAATGTTAGTTTGCGTCCATATAAACTCATAATTACTCCCGCTCGGGTTTGAATGACAGCAGAGAGACTCGCCCACCGTCTCACAGACCACCCCCTCATAGTATTCAGCACAGAAGGGGTCGAAAGTGGACAAAAGAGACGGATTTAAATACCAGGTGTAAACGTAATGTGTCTCTCTCGTCCACTTGTGATCCGATCGATGAAAACACATCTTAATACCAAGTGTAAACAGCCTCTTTGTGATCAGGTTGAAAGACTAGACCTTCTTAAACCAGCCAAGACCAGCAAACCACCCTAGGCTGGTTTAGGCTGCTAAAGTGAAAACATGCAATGAGTTAACCCTGCTGAAAAAACAGCATACCAGCAAGACCAACATATGTTGTGTTTTGGTGCTGGTTTGCTAGTGAACACCAGCTAAACCAGCACCAAACCAGCACTAGCACCAGCATCCCATGCTGGTCATACCAGCAAGACCAGCATATGTTTGTTTTGGTGCTGGTATGTTGGTGACCACCAGCTAAACCATCATCAAACCAGCATAGACCAGCATAATTCCCTTGCTGGTCCATGCTGGTTTGATGCTGTTTTTTCAGCAGGGACATGAACACCAAAAAGAAGTTCATCGGATCAGGTTTCACAATGAGCGCACTCTTGTTTTCTAAGACCTCTGAATCAACTTCCATTCCTGTTGCGGTTGACTGATTTGGGCTCTTATGGATTCTGATGTTGCATTCGTAGTTTTCAGGTAGCCATTGATTAATGCCTGGCCAGGGCCTGGCGGGAGGCGTCCGTGGCTTTGCCTGTATTGATTCAATTAGTTCTGAGGGTTTGCTAGCGTTCTATGCAAATAGGCATTGCTAGTGTCCTCGGCTAAAAGAGGCTGATTAGCATGGCCAGCTGTCTGCTGGGTGCTTCTAATACCTCTGCCAGCTGCCATCTTCTCGCGCCAGTTGCTGGTGATGCCCAAAAAGATGCCAACTGCTGATCATTGTCAAGAACAGGGTAAATGTTCTATTTTTTGTGCTACTGTTGTTGTTGTTATTTTTGTATTTAACTGAATTTTACCTTAGCATAGCTATACAGTATATTTGATGTACACAAAAATTATATATGCCTAAGAACTTTAATTTTCCTAACTTCCCAGCATTTAAAACGAATGATGTACTTAAAGTAGTGGGTGAAAAAATAAAAAAATAAATATACCATCTGTGCTTTCGTGTGAATGTCACTGGTTGCCACCTACAACTCTTATAGTGTAGTTGATCATGGTACTTAAGTTCTGTGGACACACATGCTTTCTCTCTGTATCGCTGGAACAAGTCCGTCACCCTCCCATCAGCATCCATCTGTGCACCAGATCACAGCTATTTTTCTCTTTAAATTCGCCTTTGATTTAGAAACACTTTCAAGTGCGTCCTCTTGTTTGTGTGGGTGTGCGTGATGATTTAACACCCACAAGCGAGCACAAACAAAACCATACAGATATATTAACTGTGAAATTAGTCAATGAGATCTGACCTTTGACCTCACTGAAGAAGTGGGCATCGAACGGTGGGGTTTTAGGTATAAGGCACGAATAAAGTATAATCCCAGGGTTAAATTTAGCTTGAAGTAACCGATTTAAAATTCAGATTAAAAACGTTTTTAAAGTTTTATCATGCGTTTATCAAGTAAAATATTAGATGTGCATAGAATATTTCGAATCAGGCTGTAATTGTCAAATTATGGCATGAATAAAGCGTGAAAATTATTATTTGGCGTTTTATTCCCAAAATATTTTAATTGTTATTCTTCCACCCTGAAGCTATTTTGGGGATTTTCGCCTGGATTTGGCCTACCCAATTTCAAAAGCTTCCCATACCCACATGCAGAGGTTTACATACAAATGTTTGGTATCATTTTACAGGAAACCCTTTGAAATTACATAAAACACTGTTGAAAGTGCTAAACATGGTTGTATGTGATGTCAGTCCTCTAATAAACACAAAAATAAATAGGCGCTTTTTGATGTTTTTTTTTCTAAAGTTTTTATTTAAAAGTGTATAACTCTGGCCCTGAGTGCCTCAGCTCCCTGCAGACAGTTTTGTTTGATTCCAGCAGTTGCCAGCTTACAGAAGAAAAAAGATTTTTTTCTCTATCATAATCTATGCAAAAGTTATTTTACTCCAACTGATGGGAGGAATAATACCCTTTTTGTATACAATTTCTGCCTAAAAACATTTGAAGTGCTCCCATAACCACATACAGTGGAATAAATGCAATTGCTTTATATCATTTTAAAGAAAACCCTTTGAAGTTACATAAAAAGCTGCTGTTTGTGACAAATAATGTTATTTATGTTGTTTTTCATATGATGAAACACCAAATTTTCTTTTTATATGTTGTAAATACTGCCTCTGATAGTGTATAACTCTGGTTCTGTGTGCTCTAGCAGACTGCAGACAGTTCTGGTTGTTACCAGCAGCAGACAGTAAACACCCAAAAAAAGAATGATCTCTTTAGCATGTCGCATTCAAAAGTTATTTTCATTTTACTGAAGTGTCCGAAAATACATTTTTCATATAAATATTAATTTTTTGTTTTGGACATATAATAAATAACAAGGGATTATTCATGCACACAACCTAAGAAAATGCTGTGAATGGACTCATTCTTTAGAGTAGGACCTAAGATAAAAGATGATGTATCATTTGTGGCTATATGTGCTATCTGAGGCAGTCCACACTCAATTTTCCCATATGTTTACAAAAGACGATTTTTTACCTTATTATTCATTCAACTATTGTTGGATATGTGTTGATAATAGAACAAAAATAACACTGTAGCCTTATTCCTGAGAATGAGAGCTTTCATTTGATATAAGACTTGCCCATGTTTGTCATACTTGAAAAATATGAAATATGTGAATATTAAATCATATAAAAAATTATGGGGGGGGGGTGATAGTGTAAATTAAGTGTAAATAACTTTCTTACAGTAAAAGATTTCTCAAAGTGATGCATATCTGGAGAAAGTAGAGGGTCTAAGCTTTCAAACAGTATCTCATATGTGTTACTGGGGTCCATGATGGACCATTAAAGATTAAAAGAATATTTTATTTGAGTCAAAATACGAAATTTTGTACCCGGGACTGGGTCCTCAGGGTTTAAGAGGTTTTTAACAGTCTATTACACAAATACTGAGTCTGCCTTACAAAAAATGAATCACGATCAGATTTAAATAAATACTAAACAGAACATGCAGAATAAAAGAGAGAGAGGCATAAATATTTTATGGTAAAAACACACACTGTTCTACAGACAGTACTGCAAACGTTTTACAGCAAAACCCACCACCCCCAGCATTGTTATTTGATCAAAGTTTTAATGTCCATTCATATAAATTTTTTACTCTTTTTATTAAGAAACAAACAGAAAATACTAAAAATATATGCACAAAATGAAAAACAAATCAATTGTCAGAACTAAATATCTTCTTCAGGCATCAGTCAATATTTAGTTTGACCCTTTCTTGTCACTAAACACATTGTGAAAATTAGGATTTAAATTCATTTAGATTGAAGAGATCCAGCAGTTCCTGAGAAATAATTATGATCACTATACCATTGCAAAAACAACAAATCTAATTGTGCCAGGTTGGCCTAAGACTTTTGCACAGTACTTTACAGTTTAATGCATGGGGGTATGTGCTCATATGTGATGCCTATTGAAAGATGCAAAATAACTATATTGATGTGCATGGTTGTATATTTATATGTTTTAAGGATTATTAAGGGCATTAAGGGTTCTGTGTAAGCTGCATGGCTTTTTAAATGGCTTCAATATGGAGGTTTATATAAAGCTATAAATATTCAATTGATATTACTTTATTTTTTGTTACTTAAACTTTCTCACTTTTAGGTGTTACCAATAAAAGTTTTTTTTTTACCTTAAATTGTCTCACTTTAAGTTGACAAAAATTTATTTTTTAAGTGTTACCAACTAAAGTCAATCCAATTTTCACTTTTTACAGTTTAATCAAATTTGTTATGCAAGTTAATTAAACCTGCTATTTTAAGCTTATGACTAGAGATGAGTTAACTTATAGAGAACATAAATTATAAAACAATTAAAAAAAAATATTTAACTTAAGTTAAAGTAAAACAAAAACTTGATTGATATGTTTTTTTAAATTGAAGTTGTAATTTTTTCCCACATTTTTATTAAGATGAGGTACACCACCAGCTTGCTCCAACCAAATTGCATGAACCGGATGTTATAATAACAATTTCTGGTTTTGTAAACACAAACTTCCCAGGACCTGAACGTACTAAAAGTACAAACCATAATAATATTATTTGGTTACTGCTAAAGTCAAAAGTCTCTATAATAGATATAGGTTGGCTCCACCTTAAATGTAAATTATTAAGATTTTTCACCTGTTACGCATACTGTATGTATTGTGTCTACAACAAAAAGGAACATGTTAGAGCTGGTGCTCAGTATTAAACTTAAAACCGGATCCTTTTTACTGAAGTGCTTAGCTGAGCTTTTCTTATGCACTGAATGTAAGAACACGACAAAAGTATTTCTATCTTACACTGTCAAAAATAAAGGTACGAAGCTGTCACTGGGGCAGTACCCTTTAAAAAAGGTCCTAATATATACCATTTAGGTACAAATATGTTCCTTTAAAGGTACATTTTGGCAGTTCAAAGTACTAATATGCACTCTTTGGGTACAAAGGTGTACCTTTTTGAAAGGGTACTGTCCCAGTGACAACTTTTGTACCTTTATTTCTGAGAGTGTACATGAACTGAAATGAATAAAGAGCCTTACCTGTGTAAATGAATCTGCCTGGTGTGCCTTTGCAAAACTGTTTGGACTTATAGGAAAGCGTGACCTCTACCACCCCAGGGATGTGACGCGGAGGTGTCTGAACTCTGATGGCATGAGGTGTGATGAGCTGTGAAGGACAGTAAAACAGACAAATATAGAGGATGAATTATATGTTGTTGAGGGTATGCATTATTGTAACACAGTAAAACCGTTCTCAGATATAACACAACCTCAATTTTACGTCTATGTTTCACAATAGCATCTTATGAGATTTAGCTCATTGACATAAAGGCTATCACGGCAAAATTTTGGCAACACAACAATGCACTAAAGCTAGACGGATTTGTGTTCACAGTGTTCAGCCCTGTCGTCAATAAACACACGAGGGAATGTGGTCTTGGAAAGGGAAGTGTGCGTACGTGACCTTTAAAATTAAAAGAGCAGAGGGAGTTGAAATCGAGTCTATCGCTATGCTCATCCCAGTTCATATATACTCTCAAAGGGATAATCAAAGCTATTTCTGATCCTGTTAAGTGACTATTTGTCTCTAACTGCCCATTTGTACATCACGTACACACATGCTATAGGAAAACATTGCGGGTGCTATGAGTCCGAAGCGAGACAGTGATTCTCCTAAACGTTATGAATTCCTGAATGGTGCTATTCCAGGGCGGCATACAGATTTCACAGTGTTTGGTAGATGAAGAATGGGAGGGGAAAAATTATGGAAAAAGAACTGCTTTGGTCCTTCCTATTCTCTTCCTCTCTTGTTAGATGCTATCTGTGGTAATCAGATCCCTGATGGCACTGCAGCTGAAGGGAAACCGCATGGCTCGGAACGAGGCCCCCTATAGGGGAAGGTTACGGGGTCAGGAGGTAAAGGTTAAAAGGTTACGAGGTCCACAGGAACGGCTATAGGGAGATTTCAGCACACTGTATTAAATCGTTACCAGATGTAGTTCATCATAAAACACACACACATATTCATTAGCCTGCTTCTTTGGTAGCTAATAATACTTAGCATAAAAAGACCAAAGGGGCTTGTCGAGTTTAAAAAAAAAATGTGCATCAGGGTCGATGGCAATGATGAACACTTACAGTAGTAGTGACTATATAGTGTCCATACGTGAGCATGTGCGATTTGTGCATCCGTTAACTGGCGTTAAATGTCTCGATTCCTTGTACAAAGACATGTCAAAACAATTAAGTAGCTTTTTAAAGTATTACATTTCGTAAGCACTTAAGCACAGTAACTTAATCATCTGCTTAATGCCGGCCTAACGTGTCGGTAATGTATTCTGAAATGAGAATGGGTGTCTTTGACAGCCTTGAGAAATGTGATGGATATAACCGTTTAACATAATGTATTTAAATAACAGCTTAGGATGACTTCTATTAGGCAGGCCATTTGTAAGAGAAATGCTTCGCTAAAATGCTTTATAAGAATTTAAAAAGGAATAATAGACTATTCGTTGTTTTATAGAATTTTTAGCATACCTGTGGGGGTATAACACCTGAGCTGTGCAATATCAATTATTTACCGTTAAAACTATCACACATCAAATCATTAAGAAACTTCATAAAGTAACTTGCTTAAATTCAGTCAAGATTATATATTAATATATAATTAACACTATGGGTCTGCACTAAAAAAAAGCTTAATAAAATGATGACACCTATTTCCACAAAATCAAATTGATTTATCTGAACATAAGCCGGAGGATTGTTCTTACGAGTTAAGTTAATGTGTTTGAAATTCATGTAGTCAATTAAATTTGTGTTAAGCCAAATAACTTTACTTGCTTTTGTTGGACAATTTTTTTTTAAATGAACATTTCTTATTTTTACTGTATGTACCCATAGACTGTAAAAAAAGATGGACGACGCAACGTTGCCCCCCCCCCCCAATGTAATGAATTGAAGATAAAAATGTCGGACCATGGTCGCTGCCATGTTACGTAAAAATGTTAGTTTGGAGCCAAGGCATGCGCAGAAGGAATCGTCCGTGGAGCCAGAGGCGGAGCCGCTGTATCAAACTTTCGCCCAAACGCTCGCGCGACCAATTCAACCACGCCAATCATAACGACACGCTCAGTTTCTATAGCATCAAATTACTAGCTAAAATAAAACACATCACAAAAAAGAAAAATTGAACATATATCAGCGTGATATCAACTATCTGAACCACCTTTCGGAAACTTTTATTGGAAGTGTAAATATTTTTTTATTTAGAGTCCCATTTGTTTGAATGGAGAGGGCGGGGTTTATGACTAGTACTGCAGCCAGCCACCAGGGGGCGATCAAAGAGCCAGCAGCTTCACTTTTCAAGACTTATGAGGCACACCCGTATATACCGCATATAACTGAATGTATAGTCAGAAATGTCATTCAAAACTAACCTCGCTCCAGACCAACATGGTGCCGAAGATGACCTGCAGTCCGTCAAAGAAGTTGTCTCCAATGATGATGACAGTAGCACCCCCTGTTGTCCAGCCTTCACTGGGACTGATGGCTTTGATACACGGTGCGGCTGCTCCAAGAAATGAGACGAAACAATGGTGAAAGAAAGAAGAAAGTGATTAAAAAGAGTTTAAATATTTGTACATCTCACAGTCTATCCAACGTACCATTGCTTGATGATATAAGTTTTGTTTTTAATTTCCCAATTGGTAAGACCAGAAGGGTATTAACATTTAATGCAGCCTTTCTTAGGCTAAAGTGGGGTTAAAGGTGGGATTCTTAACGTGGTTTATTTTCTAGCGTCTGAGAAAAGTCTTGACACCTCTTGGTCAGAACAGGAAACCAAAAACATACAAATGTCACAGAGAAAACTCACACAGCTGGATCTAACTAAGAGTCCCGTAACAGACGCCCCTGGAAAAGTGTTGGTGGTTTTCACAGCTCTCGTAGCACATATTAGGCATTAAACAAAGATTTTTATACTTGTACCATTCCTGTCCAACACAATTCCTGAGCTGATGTATAAAGATTAAGATTTTAAGGGTACAGTGATTAAAATGAACAATTTTTAACTGGAGTTGCCATTAAGAATTGATGGCATGATATCAGAGTACCAGAACAGAAAACACTGCAAAAACAGTTTGTTCTGCCAAACCAGAATATATTAATAATAATTTCATACTTCAAATTTATTATAGTAAATACAATCTAAATTTGGTTGACCCCACTGCATAGAAACAAACACGAATTTGGTGATTTGGGCGAAAATAAAGACTCTTAGACCACCTTAGGTCTCCCGCTGTATGAAACACGTGTTTTTGTCACCGGGCGTCGAGGTGCACCAGCACGTCTAGCGTGTTCTGTTTGTTGCTCTCTATGGCGTCCGTGGATGTGTGACTGAGCGAGAAAGGGACCACCAGGGAGAAAGGTCAGTTTGCTTATTAGAGCTGTCTGCTCCCCTCACGAGACCAAGAGTCTAGCGCTAGCAGGGGGCAAAGAAAGCAATTTAACCAGCCAGCGTTTACCTGCATTTAGCTTTCAAATGCCAAAGAGTCATTCGCAGTAATGGGATATAAAGAGACTATAGGGTTGTGACCGCCAGCACGACTGTTTGGTTCACATTAGGCTACAGTGAGACGTTGTACCCGGGAGCATTGAGGATGTGAATAGTGCTGGAATTAGAAGACGGAGAGATTATAGGAGTGGAATATCTGTTGCTATCAGGTCCAAGAAAGTGATAGCTTGCAAAAAAGCATTATAAATGATGACATAAGATACATACACATGTGCATTTAACAACCTGATCTCAAGAATTTCCGTGTTATTGTCACGAAATATTTAGCTAATTTATCCGTGTCATTGTCACGGACCTTCGCATTTTATGTGTTCGTACCACAGACTTTCTTTTCCGTGTCAGTTTCACGTATTGGTTACTCAATTGTTTTTCATATTTTCTCCTCCCAATTTTGTGTGGGGTTGGGGTGAGAACGACTTTCTGTTACATAAAATGACATCCTAACCCAAACCCAAATCTAACCCTAACGTCAGGCGACAATTGTTTAAAAAATTTTATAAACCAATAGTTAAAGTGACATCTAGAGTTGGGTCCGAGTCCACCTTTGTCGAGTACGAGTCAAGACCAAGTCCTTAAACATCAAGTCAGAGTCCAAGTCTGAGTCCAAGAGGGTCCGAGTTGGAATCAAGTCCGAGTTCTTAAAGGCCGAGTCCAAGTCGAGTCCGCCCGAGTCCAGAAAGTAATTAAATTGAAAAAAAGATACAAAATTTGTATTGTAAATTGTTACTTTCTATCAATACTTTAACTTTTCAACCCATTAAACCAATGGCAATATAAAAATGTAATTAAAATACCTCTATTGCATCTTGTCATTGCCATTGAACATTTTTATTTTATGTCAACTAGTTTCCTATCAAAAATGATTTCAAAGAAAAGAAAGTCTTGCAAATAAATTCTCAAACCCATGCGAAAATTGTTTAAAAATAGGAAAAACACTTGAGTAACCAACACGTAAAACTGACACGGAAAAGAAAGTCTGTGGTACGGACACGGAAAAATGCGGAGATCCGTGACAATGACGCGGATAAATGAGCAAAATTTTCCGTGACTATACCACGGAACTTTGTGAGATCATGTTGACATTTAATTACAGCTCAAAAACACTGTTAAGCCGCGTGCACAACGCCTGAGACAAGGGCAGAGTGACATGATCTCATTCATTTCAATGGAAACGGGGCAACAAGAACGACAGTGACCATTGGTGACAGGAAGTGGACGTGTTCAGCTATACGACAAAATTGAGAAAATTCATGCAAATGATAAGCGACTTTCATGAGCGGCTACCAATGAGAGATTTTATGAAACTATTTGTAAAGATTATCAATTATCAATAATCAACTATTTTTTATATTTTAGTTCCATTGATTCTTTAAAAAAAATTATAAATAATCTGAGCAATAAAACAATCAATTATTAGTTTTTTATTAGATCTTATTTTAAACCTCATAGGTCAACAGCTTAATCCGTGGCCAGTATTTACATTCATTCCTTTTATTTAATATGAAAAACATCTCTAAATCCTAATCACAAACAGCTTTAGATTACTGAAAAGAACAACTTCTCATGTTCCCGTAAACACATGTTAATCTTCTCTTTTTACATGTCATGCTTGTGTCAGATGATAGAAAGAAAGAAATCCTGGAGAGCGAACCCCCCACCACACGCACACGTCCATTGGCTTTGGGTTGGGGTGGTAAAGTGTGAAAGATGAGGTGCAATCTGTGCCGGTAATCTTGGCGTGAGTGGAGGTTTTTTGGCGGAGACTGAAATGGTAGCTGGATTAAGCAGATGGAGACGCATGAATCCATCTGATAGGATTAAACTTTCTGTGGCTTTCACTGAGCCATCTGCTCACCGTGCTGCTCACACACACACACACACACAAATACAAAGTACAAAGTCTCACAAGTGAAACACAAAAGCACAAAACAGAGGTACAGACGTAGGGCAACAAACGTTTGAGTAATTATTCTTGGATAGGCAAGTACATGCAACTAAAGCTGAGCAAAAGCAGTAACTACATTGATGATCTATTTTATTCATCAATTTTTGCTTGTAACATTGTATCTTTTTTCTATGAGCCTCTTTAACAATATTTCTCTTGTTAGTAGAACAAGGAAGTCAAATTCATTGCAGTGAATTTGTTAGATCTGTTCATTTACATTGAGGTCTTATGCTACGTACACACCAAATGCGTAGCATCGCGTTGCTCGCTCTAGATTATTCGCGGGATTTAACTTTGTGTCTTGCAAATTTTTCACTTGAGTTGAATATTTTCAACTTGCGCAAAGGCGTGTTTGAGGTGAATAGCGCATTTTCGCAGCAATCGCGCAACCCAATTCGAGTCATTGGCATTGTCCCGCGCGAGGACGCTTCTGATCATATCTTTGCATTGACTTTGTATGTAATCTACTCGCACAAATCGAGTACTCGCGTTTGGTGTGTATGCCCCATTCCACAGTACTGTTCATAAATGGGTCTGTACTTAATTATGACTATAATGTCTTTCTCAATACTAAATAAAAATTGTGCACGATATTGAAGACACCTGCGATAGCTTGCTAGTGCGATTGTCGGTTTGTAAGTTTGTAAAATCAAGTGAATGCATTAAAATATGTAAAAGACATAATGACGAATTACATTTGTTCAGTTATTGTAAACTATTTCAAATTGGTTTATGCATTATTTAGGATATATTTTGCAGGCCTGCTAGGCATGCACATATATAAAATTTCTGTGCCGATACCGATATTCGATTATGTAGAATGAGATCTACCGATAGCGATATAATGATTTTTCGTATGGTGTTGTTTCAAATTATTATGTCATAGTCCTAGATGTGCAAACTGCTATTCTGTCACCTTATTCAAAATAACCACACAGTAAAAATGTATGCGTTTTTACAACAATTATTGATGTTTTAAAAAAATCTGCTGATAAAAAGCTTTTTGGTGCACCCATAATTATTACTATTCAAATTATTAATATACTATAAATGTATATATTATATAACACTACATTCACAAATGTTATATACAGTAAACAATTCAGAGGACACAGAATTAGTCCCTACACAAGGTTTATGGCAGACACAGTACATTGGTGCACACCATGGACAGATTGCATTTCGTTTCAGTGTCCCCAGGGTTTGCGCTCGATGCTCTGGGAGGGAGAAACCACAGTCTTCCACAGGGATGGTTTCAGCTGAGCCATTTCACCTGATTTCTCTTTTATACAAACTCATTTAATGCTGTAGGCTGGAGGATCTAGGGTCACACACACATCTTCAGCTCCTGGATATAAATACATCCAGTTGTTATACTGTATATACACTATGCTCTGTTGCCACTGTTGTGTTATCCGAGTTCATTTTCACAGCTGTTTTCTTAATCAAACTTCTCAGACCTGATCTGAGGTCAGTTCAAAGTCCCTTAAAATCTTATCTATGACAATTGTAATTTATAGCATCACATAAATTAATATGCACCAACTTTCTTAAGTAGGCAGTGCAAATAGCAATCCAGTACAGCATAAATCCTATTACATCAGAAGCCAAATTTGCATAATTCAGTTTGTGGGAAAAATATACATATAAACCATGTTTTACATTTCAAAACATGTTATAAGAGTTCACCCCAAAGTAAATCTCATGTAATTTTAAAACCACAATGTAAACCTATAAGATTTATTTTGCCTGTATATGTTACTCTTGCAAAACCCAAAAATTTTAACAAGCGCCACTAATTAAACTTGTTGACGGCCATCTCTCGAGCATACCCATCTGATACGCAATGGACTGAAACCCTGTCCAAAAAATGATAACAGAGGCTTACAGTCAACACAAACTGTAAATCTGTACTTTCTGTCTTCTTTCCAAATGCGAACAGACCGCCTGATAGCGCTTGATTCCACCAGCACGCGGCCAGAGACCCCAAGGGACCATCTCAGCTTATCACACCATATTCATCCACGACCATAAATCACCACCATCATATGTTCTGTTCTCCCATCCAGATCCAACAAATTTCCCCGGACATCAAAATCCTTGACAGTCTAAACGGGACACTGATTGGATTCGCTGAACGTCAAGATAAATGCTTCAAGCTTCTTTGTAAAGCACGTCAGAGTTTGGTTATGTGCAGATGGTCTTTGGAAAGGCTAGCGAGGGCTAAATCGACACAGAGTGGCTTTACAGCACGTCAACGTAAGTTTGGTCTTGCGCAGATGGTCTTTGGAAAAGCTAGCGCATGCTAAATTGCCACCGAGTGACTTTACAGACATAAAACTAACGAGTAATTAAAAACGAACACCATTTTGAGGAGAAATTACTGATTTTTGCTTTTTACGAGCAATGAAAAGCTTTTTATTTTGTGGCGAATGAGCTAGAAATGGCAGTCTGAGACAATTTTAGACATGTATTATTAAAGCAAAGAGTCAGTCATCAGAAATCCACTGTGATGGATGTGGCATTGAGGGCAGAGTTTTCAGCCGCGTTTCGTCAGCAGGTTTTCAAGGTGAACTTACACAGACAATGTTACGAATAAAAAATTATGAATGTTAAGAATAAAAAATCTAAAAAAGCTTTTAATTTGCAGTGTCTGCCAAAAGGGATTATTCACGATTAGGCACAAGTCAATGAAATATCAGAATGTTTTGCAACTTAATAAGAATCGCCAACAAATGACCACATTTTAGCTTAGCAATATGCAAAAGTCAAACCGATTTAAAGGGGTCATATTATGAATTTTTTTTAAAGATGTAAAATATGTCTTTGGTGTTCCCAGAGTGCATATGTGAAGTTTTAGCTCAAAATACCAAACAGATAATTTATTATAGCATGTTAATTCCCATTTTGTAGGTAAAGCAAAAAGGTGCCGTTTTGGGTGTGTCCCTTAAAATGCAAATGAGCTGATGGTGGTTTGTTGATATTGAAACTCAATTGTGCTGTCAATTATTTTTCTCTCTCTTTTTCTCTATGCACTTAATGGCAGTGCTGTGGTTGGATAGTAGAGATTAATGGGCAGTATTATTGTAATTGGCCTTGCTACCCATGTCACAAAACAGGTGAAATCTGAATGACCTAATCTTTCACATGCTTGCAGAGAATTGTTTACCAAAACAAAGTTATTGTTTTTTTTCACATTTCCTAGGTTAATAGGAGCACTTGGGTCTCAATAATAGCACTTAAAAATGAAATCAGATTTTCATGCTAAGACTCCTCTAAAGTCAGTGCTGAGTGATTCAAACCAGTCACCAGTGTTGGGGAAAGTTACTTTTAAAAGTAATGCATTACAATATTAAGTTACTCCCCAAAAAAGTAACTAATTGCGTTACTTAGTTTCTTTTCATGGAAAGTAATACTTACATTACTTTTTAAGTCACTTTTGTGTTACTTTTTCTTATTTGGATGAGGCATAATCTCTTTCAGGCCTTGCAGGTGTTTTTATGACTGAGAAGATCTGCATTTAAAAATTGCATACTTCCATTGCAAAAATGGCCTGCCATCTCCATTTTTGACTCAAATTGTCCCACTCAGGTGCACATGCATACTGTAGAGTGTGTTATTCAACATGACTACGTTCAGTTTAATTCAGTACATAATTTTTTCATTAAAATGAAAAGTAACTTGCACTACTTTTTTTTAAAAAGTAACTAAAATATTGATGTGTACATTTATTACTTGTAATGCGTTACCCCCAATACTGCCAGTCACAAGTGAGGTTCAAGTTTCAGGGTTTTAACCCATAAGGCACCTGTTCATGTAAGCAGTGTACAATCAAAATGTTTAAGTTACCCTTTAGTTTTAAAATAAGTGTATTTACCCAACAAAATACTGGTAAATGTATTTAAATGGGTAAGGTTTGGATAAGGTTAGGTTTAGGGCTAATACCCAATAACAACACAGTTACCCAGTAAATACATACTAGCCTACCTGTACAACAGGATTGTAAAATAAATGTTTGGCCATGTACCATAGTAATATTGTGCCATCCCTAAAGCATCATGTAATAACCATACTATACGAGCCATACTATGGTTATCATTCACTACTATTATTTGATTCTTTGATACATTATTTTTTTGTTAGGGCATACAATTATATTTAGATGGATTTAATTTTAATCCTCTTCATTCATTAAAGCCCAACACAGTCATGTCTGCAAATGGAGGGATGGGTGGGAATGAGGAAGGACACAGGTTAGTGCTTTAATTAATCCCTGCTTCATCTTTTACTCTCTTCGCACCACTGGAGAAATGACTTAAAGGGCCAAAGCTCACAAACGCCTCTGACAGCAAAGCGTTATCTCTCACAAACTCATTCACACGTACTGGATAGAGTTTAACATTTTGTAGCATCACACTATTAATAAAATGTGAACTTGTGCGTGTGTGTGGTTATTGTCAGAGACTTGCAGAAGCTTACAGCATATTTCATCACAACATAAGACAGTGTGAACATGTTGACCCAATAGTCAACCTTACCTCTCTCTCTATCTCTCTTTCTAATGATAGAATTTCTTTATTTCTTATTGTGGAAAACCAGTTTCATCTTTAGCCATAAGCCATAATAAATATCTTTAAAATCTTTATTTTTTTATTTGAACCCTTTGTGGAAAGAAACATCTGAGGGTTAAAAATAAGGTGGATTGTATTTTATCTACACATCTATTATTTTTATGTTGGCTATAATAATGTGATAACGCAAATAAATTTGATTTTTCATATTTTCTTGTTCATTTTGCAAACTGCCTGAATGAACCATTTTGCTAGAATGAATTATAATTATAGAATGAATTGATTTAAAACAATAACTTACCATGTTCCAGATATGACGGCGTTCCCTCTGACGGGTCTAGTCTCCGGGCTCTTCTGCCATGTTTGGAGTTGTTGTGCACAAACATGTTGTCTGAAACAGCCAGCACGTGTCCTTCTACACTTACTGTTGTCGAAACAACCACCTGTTATAAAAGCAACACAGGGTTTAGATGGCACACATCAAAAACATTTTTACATTCAGTTTTGTTATTGTACAATTTGTACAATTTGTATTAAATTGGGAAAATGTATGCACCACCACCAATTTTCACTGGTTAGCCAGGTAGTCCTGTCCCAAATGTACAGCATTGACTAAACTTAAAATTGACATTGACTCGATAGACTCCAGCAAACATGTTTCAGAAATGTATAGAATAGTTGTTGTGTCTATATTGTAAAAATTAAATACACACATCGGCATGTTAATAAAATTGTATACACAGGGATATTGTGGCATGTAATGCATAACTAATCCCACTGCCAGCAGTACTTCAAACACTATAGGCGTCTCTAATCGTTTTCGTTCTGTACACTAATTTACACACAAGTGTAAACACATCTCTCTGTCTATCCCACAATGCACTGCACTCTCTGAATGACTGCTGATAGAGGTTGGCTCAGATTAATTCAATTAAAAAGCAAGCACCACTCGAGCGCCCTGAGACAATGACAAGAAGGTAATAAGTAATTGAGGTTTTCATTATGAGTGGCACAAACAGACCCTCTTAAGCCATGGAGACCCCCCATACCCCTGCCCATAGAGCCTCTTATTTCAATTGCTGTTGAGCTCTGAGAGGAATTTTGCCTCTTCAAAAAGAAAAGGAATTGGCAAAGAGAGGAGTGTGAGGGATAATCTCTCTATCTCTCTCTCACACAAATGACACAAATCTATTTAACAAAGATGGGCAGGAAAAATCAAATGACTCTATTGGACATGCTATCAAGAGCACCAATGTGGGGCAACATATTTCAGGTTATGTAGGAAAAAATTCAGTATATATGGCGAGTGATGCTATATTTGTATGGCAACAATTGTCTTGGGTCCATATATATATAATATTGAGGAATAAAGATTTGATAACACTTTATTTAAAGGGGTGTTCATAAGACTAAAATGACACCTTCATAATCGTGACATGACACGTGCTATATTGACAGGAACTATATTGTATGGCGTAATAGCACTTTTGGGAGTACTTCGACTCGCCTGAAAAGTCCGCTCCCCTTCTCCCTCTCATAATGGGAGAGGGAGGGTGTTACTGCGCCGAGTCGAAGTACTCCCAAAAGTGCTATTACGCCATACAATATAATTCCTCTTTTAAATCCGCTTAGAAAAGCGCTACGTTTTATTTTGTACCACCAAACTTGCTCGTATAACTACTCGTCTTAAATAGGAAAAACGTTGATGTGTTTGGTCACTTCTAACTTTATCTCTGTTTGATACCATTGAATGAATGGGGCTAAGCTAAATGCTATCGAAGTGTCGCAGCGCGCTCCAGTGCTTACGTGCACACACACCAATGACAGAGGGATGTAATAACAATTCTTAGTTAAGGTAATAACATAGTTTAATATTGAAAATGAGTAGACTATTCCTTTAATGACATTTTAATGACAAATTATATTTGTACCACTGCAGTTGAGGTCAAGAAAAATATTCATGACGCTGTTATGACTGAGTATTAACACTTAATGACATTTTAATGACATATTATATTGTATCACTGGTAAAAAGTGGTCAGTTATGTTGTCTTGGTAATATTCAATGTTGGACAAAGACATCTCAAACAATGTCATCTTTGCATTAAAAAAGGCATAATTGAATGAATATTAATGACAGTTTTCATAAACGTGCATAAAATCTCCTTCATGTTCATGACATGTGTCATGTCATGATTATGAAGGTCTCATGTCAGTCTTACAAACACCCCTTCAAGTAAAGTGTTACCACATCTTTTCCAAGAAATATGATCAGCCACAGCACTACATAAGCATGTGATAAGAATTTAACTGTATTGTGTGATGGGAAATCTCTCTGCATTCCTTCATACTCTCCGTGTAAAATACGACTGCGTTCTGCTGTTAATTACACAATGACTGCATGCTCACTTATAGTGCAGTGTAAATGAAAGCACTAAACAGACAGCTGCTGAGTATAACATCTTACCTCAACACATCAAAACACAGCCAAAACAGCTGGAGATTTTGGTAAATGGTTTTCACGAAAACAACCGTTAGCCGAATAAAGCCATGAAGTGGAAAAACATTTTCCTCAGAGCTCGCTATTTCAACTTTGCTATAGAGCTTTTCAAATTGCTGTACTGTGAAGAAAAATGGGTCAAAAATGTCCCAAGCTGTCACTAGGGCATTGTTGGTGAAACTATTTACACTAACTAACCCTACCAATCTCTGGTTGGAGCACTAAAGTTTAAAAAAACATGGAAATCAAATGCTTCAGTTGCACAGACTATAGAGCGTATGGCTCAGGGAATTGTCTTTTGGTTCGAATCTGTCTCGAATCTGACTTTTTTTTAATAATAATGAAGAAAATGTCTGAAAAGTGGAAGTAAATGAAATGTTTATTCTCCCAATAATGCAGCATCCATTTAATAATTTTAATAAAAAAAAAAAGATTAATTTACACTCTGTAATGTTATCATTGCATACTGTTAATCTATTAAAATATTAAAGTATAAATTGTATCTGCCAATATAAATAAAATATAATTACTATTTACAATTGTTGCAAATGTAATAATTTTATTTATTAAATAAAACTTATTTTTACCTACTGTAAATAAGACGCTTGGTGTAAAAGCATCTATCGTTATTTGTACTAGTGTAAATAGGTGCTGCCTTAAAAAGACATATAACTTCAGAGTAAAACCGAATATCCAGCAGAAATGTATGTAGGGTAGGTGTTGATTTCAGGCTTGTGTGTGTGAACAATAAGCAGTAGAAAGTTTTGTGTGTGTGTGCGCGCTTGTGAAAGCAGAAAGGAGGTCACATTCCAACGAAAAACTGGAGGTCAAGGTCTTGTGTTTCTTGCAAAGCAATGATAGGTTGTTTACTCAATGTTTGCACACGTGCACCGTGTGAGTGACACTGCTGGGCAATCGAGTATGTTTACAGGCTTATAGGCAGATTTTAACATAGTCCAACACTGAAGAACTACAGGCGGATGAAAGAATATCTTACACAATAAATGTGGACAAAATGACTTTCAATGCTGCAAAACCATTAACGCTGATCAAAACATAAACAAAAAGATCATAAAATGTGACCTCACATCTGCAGCTGGTACGATGCTGGCCAATACTCTGAAGTCATGAAAACTGAATTTAGATCAGTAAAAACAGACCGAAAGTTTATGGACGCAATACTGAATGGAGAGTAAAATAAAAAATAAAATGATGAACGGTTTACCTGAAAGCGTCGCATGTCCCGTGGGTTTCCTGCATTCTTCAGACAGTTCTGATTGCATTTGAGGAAAAACTTCAGGAAAAACCTGTAAGAGAAAAGATATGAAGGGTTATAGGTGAACCAATAGATGCAGAATATCAGTCTGATGCCACAGGAGAACCTTTGTGAGCTCTGTCAAAAAAACATTGCATCAGTTCTTCAGTGTGTATGGGTATTTTGAAGACCCAATTCAATATTTTTTTAGTTTCTATGTTGACATCTTTCCAATTGAATAACTAAATTATTGTGGGACATATCAAGGGGATTTTTATCACCATTTAAACAACCATATTTCTCTTGCTATAGAGGCAGGTTGTATTCTCATTGTACACTCTCACTGGGACGATACCTTTTAAAAGGCTCCTAATATGTAGCATTGTGGTACAGATATGTACCTTTGAGGTACCAGTATGCACCTTTTAAGATACCGACCCAGTGAAAACTTCATGTACCTTTTAAAGAGTGTAGAGAGCACATCACTGGGCCTCCACAAACAATATCAGTTTTTATGGTCGATTATCCTAAGTGTGCATTTTGTATACATTTCTTATCATGTATCCAATAGTTTTAAAGGGATAGTTCATCCCAAAATAAAAATTCACCATTTACTTACCCACAAGTTGTTTGTAACAACTTGAGAGTGAGTAAATGATGACAGACTTTTCCCTCAGAAACAATATGGCGATCTGATTTAACCTAAAGAACCTTCAATGAATAAACCATATATATACATACAGACGAAATACACCAAGATACCTCTTTGCTGAACTTAAGAACCATTAGAGAAACTTTTATTTGTATAAGCATTCACAGTACACAGCAACAGGCAATGTGCTGAAATGTGAATCTCTCATCTGTCACGCAGGGAAAGACTGCTAAGACAGCTTACTGATTCAAAGACAGAAACACACAGACACTTATTCAGTCGCGACTGTCTCTCTCATAGTCATGCATGCTCATAAGCAGAAAAGCCAGCACATTCACAGGCACAAAAACAAACTTTTTACTCATAGACAGGCATTAGAGCTGTAACGGTGCAATACCAGCTGCTCTGATTGGCACTGAAACATCGTGTGCATACTGTAAGTGGATAATGCATTGGCACATTTTGGTCAATATGACACAGAATATGTTATACTGAATCAAGTCTTTATCAAACACACACGCTGACTACAATACGATGTCACACAGCATCTTCATCACGTATGGTTTCTCAAGCTTTCCTGAGCTAAACTAGTAAAGCAAACTAACAGCACCGGTAGATCACTTTTGTGCAAAAGTGTCTGCCTAATGCATGCATGTAATGTAAATGTGTAATCCTTACATGTAAACACAGAGCATCACCAATCATTTTCTTCTCTTTTGATAGCAGATGTCAATCACCTATTTTCTTGTACACTGCAAAAAAAATGACTTTCTTACTTAGTGTTTTTGTCTTGTTTTATGTACAAATATCTAAAAATTCTTAAATCAAGATGTATTTTTATGAGCAACATGACCTAAGAAAATAAGTCTAGTTTTTAGACAAAAACTATACAATTCAAGTGAATTTGTGCTTAAAACAAGCAAAATTATCTGCCAATGGGGTGAGAAAATTTTGCTTAAATTAAGTGTTTAAGAAAAAGGAAAACTTATTTGTAGATTTTTTTCTCACCACATTGGCAGATATTTTTGCTTGTTTTAAGTTTAAATTGACTTAAATTGTATATTATTTGTCTGTAAACTAGACTTATATTCTTAGGTCATTTTGCTCATCAAGAAAAATCATCTTTATTTAAGACTTTTGAGATATTTGTACTGCAAACAAGACAAAAATACAAAGTAAAAAAGTCATTTTTTGCAGTGTAATGTAATGATATACATTTTTAAGTGCAGCTTAATTTCTACATCATTTTTGGGCCACTGTGGACACACAGAGTGTATATGTCTATTTTAATATACGCTTGTATAAACGTCAGGTTAGTATCAAGATTAATATTTTAACGTAATTTCGCCTGACAAGTCCAGTTATACAGCAGAGAGCTCTCAGATTTGTGTGGATCAACACACACACACACATGCACACACACTTGGAGTCACCCTACACTTTCATAATTGATAGGTCCTTACTGTCGTCTTCAGTTAAAGGCACTGCAATAAGGCCCAATTACTGGAATAGTCGAGTGTGGTGGGACTGTACTCACTTACATGAGCTAACTCATAGACCCCTGTGACCCTTTCAATAACACTACAGATCAAAGCACTTCACTACTGATGACTCCAAGAGAGAAACAGTAGGATACTGCAAACAACACGAATCTGCTGAAAATATAGGAGCAGGATTTACACTGGACGTGTGTGAGCTCACATTGGGTTGTTTTCCGTGTGGTCTGCTCACTGAGGATCTTTATAGTATAGTCTATTCATTGGGTTCAGCGTAAAGGTTTTGTCCCAAACCATATACAGTACTTAGTTTGTTAAGATTGCAAATACTGTGGGGCTTTAAAACATTACTCTGTCTATGTGAGGGGCGCAGCCTATGTTGTAAATTGAAGGTGGGACTATCTGTTTGCCTATATTTTCCCATATATATGCACAAAACTCAAATGATAGAGATGTGAACAATTTTGTGGAATTGCACAACATCTGGAATTTCACAAAATAAACAAAACACACACTTACAGCTGCAAAAATAGTAAAGTGTGACGAAGTGAAATATAAGCCAGGCATAAAACAATAGTAACAATATATGCTCTTGTCCTGCATTAAGTGGGTACTTTAGTAAGTCATTATATTTTGATACTTAATATTTTTATTTTATTAAGTGTTCATACTCATTGGCTTTGCTTTAAACATTCAGCTCTACCAAATCCATTAACGCTTCCTAAAATGTACGATTTCAGGGATGATACATAAATCTGCTCCAAAAGAGCAAACTGTGGGGAAGAGGGGGAGAGGTTTTTGAGTAAAGGTAATCTAATTTGGTTACTAAATGCAAAACAGCCGCCATGGCTGCCTGTGCCATATTCCTGTATGGTGCGAACAGCACAGCAGCATAAATTATTCAGGGGCTGAGATGGCAATTATGGCTCTGAGCACAACCAACATTAATATTTTATGAGGGCTAACGCATACTTCCAAGTGAATCAGAGAGAGAGAGAGAGAGAGAGAGAGAGAGAGAGAGAGAGAAAGAGAGAGATTGGGGGTGTCTTCCAGATACACTTTCTTTGTATTTTTCGCTCTTTCTTTTTCTTGCACTTACTCACTTGGTCCCCTCTCTGCCTCCCAAACAGATTTCTGTTTCATTATTTAAATGACAACATTCACTATTGCCCAATTCTGCATTTGGCATTTTGTTCTGGCTGTAATAGCTGCATTATAACAATGTTATAATGCAGCTATTACACACATTCAGATCATGTCTCACTTTCTAGGGACTTTTTAACAGCATGGAATATGTGTATAAGGGACATGCTGAAAAACTGTAACCACGGAAAAAATACATACAAACATAAAACATCTGTAGAATTTGATGACGTAGTTGTGAAAATTGAAATAATAATTAAAGAAATACCAGGTCCATGTGTATGTTTGTGTAAACAGCAAAAGGATGGAGTCATTGCATTTGATACTGAATGATTTCTTGGTTAGTGTGAATCCAGAACAGATATCCCAAATCTACAACCCCAATAAATACAAGTAGAAAAGTACAATTAGTGTAACCTGACTATATATAATATATAGTGTGTATTTAAACAATGTAGAAGAGAAATATCTGCTCATAAGACTCCTGTACACAATTTCAAGTTTTCTTAAGGTTTTTTAATTGTGTCTGGAAACATTTAAATATGGTACATCAAGACGTGCCGTGTCAAAATTTAAAATCATGTGTTTTCATGTCATTCACACCAAACCTGCCATAATATGAGCTGATGTATTGAATCCAGGGACATAGCAGCCATACTTTAAGATAAAGTAATTCTTTCCCCATCACTTTTTTGACCCGATGCCAAATTTTTAGCTGTGATCTCTGGTGTGTTACTTAAATTTGAGACTTCTAACATTCAGCAAATCACAAATGAGACAAGACAAAACATCTCTGGTGCCATGAGCTTCAAATCTCCTGTTGCTCTTAAGATTTATTTTATTCACAACTCTTTCTGAGATTTTGGGGACCTGTTAAATGCACCCCAGAAAAAAAACAGGACAATTACGTCCTTTTTTGAAACACACACTGTAAGTGTTATGTCCCGATCGAATTTCAACAATGCCATGATGTGAACTTACAACGAGTCTACAATAGACGTGAGTGACGCAATACAATGCAATGGAACCCATTGGTAAGAACTAGGTATGGTCACAAAAAAGCATAGATGTCCACAGAGGTCTCAAACTCCCAAATCTTGCAGTTATTTTTTTTTTTGATAGCACAAAAATAGCAACCAAATGGTATTCTATATAATATTTATTATATTAGTATGAAATTTTGTATTTACTTTGTTTATAACATACATAATTAGTTTGGTCTTTGAGGGTCACATCACCAGAGAGCTGTCCCCCACTTTAAAAATTCCTGCTATGCCCCGATATAAACAAATCATAAAAGTACTTTGCCCTTTGAGATCTCCATATGTTTTCATCCTGCGATAAAAAGCAGTGTGAATATTTATCAAAACTTCTCCATTTGTGTTCCACAGAAGAAACAAAGTCATTTAAAATGACATCATTGTGAATAAATAATAACAAAATGTAGATTTTTGGGTGATTTTTTTATTTCATGCCTTTTCTCTGACTCGATTAGGGTGTGAGATGATTACTAAAAGTGATGTCAACAGTGATGATGTCATCCAGCGATTGAATTGGTGAAATGGGTCACTCACTCCTAACTCTCATTATGTCTTTAGATGACATACCACTCAAATATACATCACTACAACATACTGATTCACTCCATAAACTCCATGCTACACATTCGGGAACTCTTAATATGCAGGACTGATAATTGCTCACCCCAGTGTGGAAACAGAGAGCTGTCAATCAAACTGAGAGGTCTCTGGAGATATGGAAATTAAGCTGATGACTGCTTCACCTGGATCATATTCAGTGTTGTAGACACAATTATTCTTTAACCAGATACTTTTTTTGGACTGCTAAGTTTAATTACATTTCCTGTGATGTTTATAAGACTAATCAAAAGTAAATCAATTAGTAGTAAAGTTGATGCAATTAATTTGGAATTTTACAATTATTTCAATGTTTACATGGCACTGTGGTCCCATTGTGCTTCCAACTTCAACGTAATGAATGTATCATCTGTCATTAATAACACCAAATATTAACAACACCTACAAAATCTGACGTGTCATTAATGTCTGCAGCACAAACAGTAGCTGCGTTTCTATTGCAGATTTGCCAAAATTTTTGCGTTATTTTCTAAATGTCGACAAAAGACTTGCGAAATGACTCCGTTTCCATTAATCGATGATATGTGTCGAAAACGTAGTTTTTCCTCTCGCGATAAGTCATTTCAAACATCACGTCGACTGATGTTGGTTGTTTTACTAATATCATATTTTCCCTGCACTAGATATTATTTTTAATCGAAGGAATCATATTATCCAAGGAATAGCCCCCTATACTTAGTACATAATTTTTTTAATCAAAATAGATATATGAGTGTTATCCAAACATTACTGGCAAGGAAAGCCTCTTATACTTGGGTGCAGACAAGTATTGAGATGTTTCTGGGAGGTTTTAGTACATACCGCGTCATCACCTGGTTTCCATTGCAGTTTTGCAAAATACACCTTTTCCGAATTGCCTGATATGGGAGTTTTTGCAAAATTGACGTGTTTCTAGTGGCTGCATTTTCAATTCGCAATGTAAATTTGCACAATTTGGGTAATGGAAACGCAGCTAGTGTTTTGGCAATGTAATATGGACATTTTCTATGGTAGGGTTTATACATATTTTCCATTACATCTATTTTATAGTGTAGTGATGTTTGTCTTAGCAAACATGTCTAGTAATTACAGTCACTTTATCATCATATTTGGTGGTGTTCATTAACCCGTTATTTGATGTGCATTAAAAGAGACAGATTATTTGGGAAAATCCAAATCAAACAGAGACCAAGTTTCTTATGAGTAGCATCTTGTATTGACTTTATAGAAAATTGACTCTTTTGTCCAAAGTGAATGCAATCCATACATTCACCTGGATAGGAAGATGACCTGACCTCTGGAAACATCTTTGACAGAGTCCTCAACAAACCAACCCAATGATAGAAACAGGGAAAGGAGAGAGAGCACAAATAGTAAGAGAGAGATAGAAATGAAAAGAGAGGGACAGGTCTCCTTTAGTGTCTATTGTAAAAGACAGAAGGCAAACAGCTCAATAATTTATGAGAGCGAGATTGATTTTGGGGTCTAGCTCAGGGGGTCGCAGGGGGCTGGTGTACTGGTCTAGCTGGGAAATCATTAGCCCCCGCACACACACACACCGAGACACAGAGAGAGAGAGAGAGAGATGTGAAGCTGATCAATGCTAGAAGGGCTGGGGGGGTCCTGTACCTTATGGGCTGGCAGATTTACTACTTTAATTTTCTTGCACACAAACACTGGCTTTAACTTTTCTTCTTTGTCTGTAAACTATTTTTGTTTTTACAATTTAGAAGTATTCTAAGCATCTGAAAGTGTATTTTTGCTAAAAGATCATTTTGTTATACAATCACCGGTGCAAAAAATGGATAGATGGAAGCGCTCAGAAGCAAAACCAGTTATGTGCATAATTAGCATATTTTTTATCAGACTTAATGGATTCTGCCTAAAAACTGGTATTTCCGAATAACCTGATGGTGGGATTAAGCAGATTTGACACAAAAGTATTTGATGAACATAAAATACATGCTGAGAGCATTCGGTTACAATCATTATCAAATTTTTGACGGAGTTGGCAATTAGCGGCTTTTTCAATAAACTCTTCTTTATTGATTATTTAATAATAATTTATTAACTTTTTTAGGGTTACGCTATAGGGATGGAAGATTTCTAAATTTAATACCCTCTGTTGTTTTATATTAACATGCTCTCATATTATCTTCTTACATGGGTTTTAACATGGTAAAGCTCCATAAAGCAAATATCTGTACATCCAAATCACTCCACTTGGTTAATATACTGTATGTCTTCTGAAGCAAAAAGTTTGTGAAAGAAAATGATTAATGTTTTAAGCTTATTTGGCTTAAAAATAAGTTGAAAATTTTTAAATCTCATTGGTTCTTGTGCATCTCATTACAAACAAACATTTCGCTTAGATACCCTTATCAATGGGTACTAAAAAGAAACAATTAAACACCTTTATTTCAATTCACAATGTAATTATGTTCACTTAAAGTTGTTTATCCAATGATTATAAAGAGTTCCCACTATTTTAATTTAGCAGTCATGTTTTCATATATTGAAAAAATTGTTGATTTCCTAATAATCAATTTTAGAGCTGTATGTTTATGTCTTCTCAGTTTTAAAGGATTAGTCCATTTTCTTAAAAACATCCAGATAATTTACTCACCACCGTGTCATCCAAAATGTTGATGTGTTTCTTTGTTCATTCGAGAAGAAATTATGTTTTTTTGAGGAAAACATTCCAGGATTTTTCTCATTTTAATGGACTTTAATGGACCCCAACACTTAACAGTTTTAATGCAGTTTCAAAGGACTCAAGGAGGCATTAGGGTCTTATCTAGCGAAACGATTGTTATTTTTGGCAATAAAAATAAAAATATGCACTTTTAAACCACAACTTCTCGTCTTCCTCCGGCTTTGTGACGAGCCAGCGCGACCTCACGTAATTGTGTAATGCCGTTGAAAGGTCACGTGTTACATATATGAAACGCACATTTGCAGACCATTTTAAACAATAAATTGACACAAAGACATTAATTAGTATCATTCAACATGCAACAATGTCGGAACAGTGCTCTTTCTTCACACTTGTAAACACTGGGGCGTAGTTTCGCGTATGTCATCCTTGATCTTTCAGTGTGATGACGTATTACGTAAGGTCACGCTGGCGCGTCACAGGACCAGAGGAAGAAGAGAAGTTGGGGTTTAAAAGTGCAAATTTTTATTTTTCTTGCCAAGAATGACAATCAATTTGCTAGATAAGACTCTTATGCCTCGTTTGGGATCGTTTAGAGTCCTTTGAAACTGCAATTTTAAACTGCATTAAAACTGTTAAATGTTGGAGTCCATTAAACTCCATTAAAATGAAAAAAATCCTGGAATGTTTTCCTCAAAAAACATAATGTCTTCTTGACTGAACAAAGAAGGACATCAACATTTTGGATGATAGGGTGGTGTACGAGTAAATTATCTGGATTTTAGACTAATCCTTTAGCTGTTTGTTACACTTGCACAGGGAGAAATAAAAATGTCTTTGACTCTACGATATGATACCTTGTTACAGTGTCAAGCAACCATTACAAAACAAGAACACACAGTGTACACCGAGAGCATCTCACACAGTAAATAACACAAGACAGCTAACCCTCTCTCTGCTTCAGGCACACCGAACGTTTTTTTTTTTTGCATGTGTCAGCAGACAGCTTACACAACGCTGAGGCACTTTCCCATCTCCGCAAGAAATCGCCTATTAAATGTCTTATTCCACACATCAAAGAAGTGCGATCGTGTGTACAGCTGTAAAATGTTCAGAAGATACACATAAGACCCTGGATGTGCATGTTTCCATGTCACAAATGTCAGCAGAGCTGGAGTTGGCGTCTGATGGGACACATTCCTTTGTCATCACTGGCTCCACAAATAATTCATAGACAGCCGAGTGAAGCCACATCACTGAAAACTCAAACTGGTATCCAGCACGTCCAAATCCTTCCACCTGTCTCATTCTGTCTTCAGATGAGACGAATAAAATGACAACAAGACGGTTACTCGCTCTACTTGGTCAGCTGTCTCAAAATGATGACCTCATTCGTAGTCCATCTGATGTGGTGCTGCTTTGATTTGCCAGAGGTATATGAGGTAATAGTGATGTCATTCGTCTTTCAGCAATGGTAGAATTATATGAGTAAATCAAGTCATTTTTAAACTCACATTTATGTTCTTACCAGACACGAAAAAGTGTCCAATGATACACTATGTCTTACTCAGTTTAACCCAATTCCAAAACATACTGACAGCCAATTGGTTTCTATTTAAACCACCTTGTGCTGAGTGGCTCCACCCAGAGTGGAATCTCATTGGTCCAAAATCCCACATTCGATAACTCTATGTTCATGCATTGAAGAGAATTACAATTCTAATAAGTTATATTAGAATTAAGTTGGGCGTGTTACAGAGTATTTCTGTGCCGAATGCACTTCGTCAGGGTTCGTACAAGTTTCGGAACGTTTTTTTTTCGATTACGGGTCCAGCTGACGTTTCAGGGGTTTTCTATACGTATCACTTCTTCATTTGGGCACTTCCCCCGGAAAACCCCTCCCACCCGTCAATCAGCGGGAGATGCTAGAACTTGCAAACATCTTATTACACGACACAGCTTTGTTTAATTTCAAAACTCAACAATGATGCAAAAAAGAAGTGTGTTTTTGGATGTAAGGAAAAGAAAGTCAGCCTTATGGAAACATAGATATAGTTTATTATCCGAGGTAGCAGCGGAGTTTTGCGTGTGTGTGTTTAATGCACTGGATTTTCCCAACTGGGTCATGAGTTGCATGCGGTAAGACACACTTCTGTCTTATGTTGAAAATAGGCTCGTGCATATTATATAAATGTAGTGAATCATAAGTTAAACAGTGTTGTATAGTGTTGCATGACTCGTACTCACTCCTCCCACGGTATAACTCCTCCTTCTTCATTTTTTCATACGTTATCGGAAAGATTCGGTAAAGCGAATCTTTCTTTTTTAAATCTAATTAAACTAAAGACTCTTCGGAGATATAAAGGATGTAATACTACTCTATAGGTACTCCAGATCAACATCAGAAATGCAGAAACAGCGTGTGTTATGTGAGCTTTAACTAATATTTTTAAGTTAAATTAACTTTGGATTTTTAAGTTGAATCAACAAATCTTTTTTTATAACGTGTGCCTTGTAAATCCCTTAAATCGTACTAAATAAAAACTCCCCTTTGATTCGGATCACATTCTTTAACAAGTGCTTTGATTGGCACTAGCTGTTTGCAATTCCCCTCGCAAATCCCTCCGTTGGCTCCATCTCTGATGTCTGGACTTTTAGGTTCACTTTCTCTCTACTCTGAACATCTGCTCAGTGTTGAACTGCAGTTGAATCGCCCATCTTACTCCATGAGCTCTAGTTAATTAACGAATGGAGATTAAGCAGGATAATAAGCAGGAAAAATCTCCTGATCATCTGCCAGATTTCTGCGAAAGATTCGCATTGTAGCGGAGATTCCCTCACCTTCTTATCCATGTCTGGATTAATTACTTTGGACGGGTCACATTCGGAAGTGTTTATGATAGACGTGGCATGCGATCATCACAGCTGAGTATATCTTTTCGGTGGCTAAATAAAGAACATTGTGTGAAAGTGCATGTTGGCAGGAAAGTTTAACAACAGGAAATACATTTCCAGTGGACTTGGAAACAGCACCAAAGTTAAAATGCACTTTCGCCATTAAGCTTACAAATGACTGCCGTAAAAATGGTTTACATATCCCTGCTTCCAAAAATATAAAGGTCAGTTTCCCACACTCACATATGGCTTAGCCCCAATCTTAAATATATGGTCAATGAATAATCATTATGCAATACAAACCAGATTTGGGACTATGTATTTACAGGAAAGAGACCTAAAAAGTGGTCATAAAAAGGTCAAATTATACCAGCTGGAGGAACACAATCTATCAATTTAGGAAGATATATTAGACTGAAGGAAGGCGGATACCTTTATATCAAATGTTTCTATTTTAAACGCCCTCTCACCTAAAGTATGAAATTTATTGTGAGTTTCTTTTTTTTAAGAATAACATTCCTTTGATTAAAATATGCACTATTTGGTGAACCAGTTCATATAGTTTAATTTCTATAGTGCCTGAAACTAAAATCTTAACGATGCTGAAAACAGTTAATAAAATGTATGTAATTAAAAAGGCTCTCATTCTTTATGTAAATCTAATTTGTAAACACATTTTTTCAGTACGTAGTCGAATATTTTTAATAACTTCTCCGTATTCATGCACACTTTGATATAAATGGCCGTGAGGGAAGCGTCTTTTATTATTTACAGTATTTACTTCAGGGGTAGTTGTGGCTTGTGTTATATTAGCTGTGCTGAAAATGGGTGGCGAAATGCTTTTCACTCTCTTTGAACAAAAATACATTTACCGTGGTATTCATACAGTGTTCCTGTAGTTCAGTTGGCAGGGCAAAAGGTCCCAGGGAACACACATACTCATAAAATGTATAGTTTGTAATGCTTTGGATAAAATTGTCTGCCAAGTGCATAAATGTCAATCATGCGTGTAATTTATTGGGTGACAAAAAGACAAACATGTAACCCACAATCTTTGCACTGCTAGAGGATTTAATTCACTTTAACTTACAGTATCTTTTAAGAAGTACATGCAAAGGAGTAAACACATACATGTTCGTTCAGGAAAAAAAACAGAGTTGTCCCATCTGGGAAGAGTAGAACGACAGTGGGGGAGCGTGGGATTTTACGAGAACCACTGATCCACGTTATGACTAAGTGTGTTTGTGTGTGCGAGTGTAACTCAACCCGGGCAGCAGAGCAGGCAGGTCTAGCGTTACACAGCCTCCAGGCAGCTACATCTGCCCTAGGTCTTGTCCGACAATACACAGAGACTTCAGCCAAGCTCACACACTCACATGCTGACATCATCCAACGTTCGGTTCTGCTGTGTGTTACTTACACCCACAGGTAGCAGATATACAGCCATACTGCTGTTATAAAGTAAACCAGAGTATTTGGTGTAACGTTTAGAAATTAATAATGAAATGATCATTTACAGAAAAGGTTTTGGAACATTTTCATGGAAATTCCCACATGAAACCCATGGAGTTGGATGTGCAACCAATGGGATTCCCCGCATTGTCCACATGTGATTATGTAAAAAAGTCACCACATGTTTTACATGTGTCCCATTTGTTTATTACGTGGGAATTTCCACATGAAAACCTTTTTTAAACTTCGGTTTTCTATAAAGGATGATTATGTGACAACAACAAAGCCCATTCGTCGATAGAACATTTATCGATTAATATTTACAGAAGTATATGTCGAATAAAAAATATGTATCCACAAGTTTCCGGTTGGGGGTTACTGTAAAAAGAGAAGGTGGGTAAAACTTCTGGTGAGGCGGCGGGAGTAGTATGGTATTTTGTGTGGTCTATAGCGAACAGGTTTGGTGTTTTTTGGATAATTTTTTTACTATTTAAAGTCGCAAACCTTTATGATAGATGTCACTACGGAGCTCAGGGATGACATGTGCTGTTCGTGGTTGTACATATAACCGGAAAAAACTTAAGCCAGTGGCTTAAACGTGAGTGTTTTGAACATAAGCCTAAAACTAAATCGGAGTGTTCCTGCCAATGAATGTACAGTTTCCATCACCTCCCAAAAGAAGACGAATCAAAAAGAATATGTCTGAAGAACTTAAACTTAAAAACACCCCCAAAACACTTGTTTGTTTGCTCGTTTACTACGTGGATAAGAAGCCAAAATAGGATAACCCGTACCCAACCATTTACTGCGGAGGGTACTGTTATTTCACCCTTTTTTATTTTGTTGAGGTTGTGTTCCCACATCGTTAGACGTTAGCAAGTTTGGATCGCTAAATCTTTAGTGACTGTCAACTAATGAATGAATGAGAGTCACGTTCCGCTATGCATTGCGCTTGTTTACTTCGAACCGGAAGACACGCCCACTTTTGACGCAGGAAACTTGTGGATAGCATACAGAATATATATATATACATATATATACATATATATATATATATATATATATATATATATATATATATATATATATATATATATATATATATATACATATATATACATATATATATATATATATATATATATATATATATATATGCATATATATATATACATATATATATATATACATATATATATATGTATATATATACATATATATACATATATATATATATATATATATATATATATATATACATATATATATATATACATATATATATATATACATATATATATATATATATATATATATATATATATATATATATATATATATATATATATATATATATACATATATATATATATACATATATATATATACATACATATATATATATATATATATATATATATATATATATATATATATACACTTAATTTTTTTATTCTTTTTCGTGATACTGTCATGAATTTCCACGTTTTTTCATGATCGTATCATAAATTTCTTTGCATTGTCACGTATTGGTTACTCAACGGCTTTTTCCTGTTTCCAAACCATTGTCGCTTCGGTTTAGGGTTAGATTTGGTGTTTGCGATAGGATGTTACTTTAAGTATTGGTTTGTACTATTTTATCTGATTTCTTTTTTTATATTTTCTGATTTTTAAACCATTGTCGCCTGGCATTAGGGTTAGAGTTGGGTTTGGGTAAGGATGTCATGTTATGTAAATCTAACCCTAAATCGAAGCAACAGTGGTAAGAAAATAGGATAAAACAGTTGAGTAACAAATACGTGACAATGACACATAAACAGAAATCCGTGATATGATCAGTATCACGAAAAAAAATTTGTGACTATAAGTACGTCATTTTGTGAGACCTTGCTATCAAGTCTAGTATTGTCACAAAGAACAGAATCACACTTCCTGTGTCATTGCCAAAATCTTTGGTTGGTTTCCACCAATTTGAAGAAGGACGTGGTGAAGTGGAAAGCGATCGTGTGCTGTGTGAGAGGTAATCTATGACCTCAGAGGTCAAGGGTCAGGACCTTATAGAGAGTCCGGAATAATAATCAGCGTGACAGCAAACAGATGTCATTCATTTGCCTCCTGCTAAAATTTGTAAACTTGGGCTCTCCCCTATTTCTCTCCGAATACCACTGATGCTATCATACATCAATGACAACTCGAACTGGATCATTGTTACTGTCAACTGCCTCCCTCTCTCTCTCTCTCTCTCTCTCTCTCTCTCTCTCTCTCTCTCTCTCTCTCTCTCTCTCTCTCTCTCTCTCTCTCTCTCTCTCCATGCCTGGAGGCTCTTTAAGGTGATAGATGGCGCTCTGTGTCTCGTGCCAAAAGCACAGCCATGGCGGACCCCCAGGGAGGCCAAGCTGCCGTCAATAATACAAAAACCAGAACAGACTCTCAGTCTAGACTATGAGAGCTCACCCCACTGGTTGGGTTTAGACTTACAGTAGGTCTGCTCTGCTCTGATAGTCTTGAATATGACACTAATATGAAGATATGAATCTATAAAGAGTTGGAAATTTTATCTAATAATGTGTAATAAATTGATATGATTTGTGGTGGTAAACTCTGGTAGACTGTATTGCTTATACAGGCCTAAAAAAATCAACCAGCCACAGATAATTGTGTTCTTTGTGTTGCTTAAGGCGGGCCTATCTGAAACAATACCACCATAACAAATTGATATAGAAACAAGTCATTTAAACAACTGCACAAAACTTAGACAAACTTTGAACATATTATTGGATATGTGCACAAACTCAATGATTAAACCCACAACCTTTTGCACAAATTTGAAAGTGTATTTACCTAGTTTTACTGGATATAACTGTGTCCATGTGTTTGTTTCACAGGTGATGTTTCATGCTAAGCATATGAGACGGTTAGATAAATGATCTGACGGTGGGAGTTTCAGGTCTGTGGCCTCAGCACATAACCATTGGTTCATTTCTATTTCAGGTTCAATCTTTTATTTAGTCACAACATCCCAGTGTCATGAAATATTCATGGCAGCATGTTTCTCGTCTAATACTTCTCGTGTCCTGTAACGCCCTGCCATCTTTAAATATTTCTCAGAACAAATGCACTCTATCCTGTTCACGGCTCTCCTCCTGTACTGCTCACCTGCACTGAATGACATCATCAGGTGTTTGGTACATTAGAGCTGCTATAATCAAGAAGTGCAGACCCTGACATTGCCATAAAAATATATAAACTTTTCAACTAAATCTTTACAGAAAAACTGAACCCATTGAATGTAGTTGAAAGTTATTTAACCTTTTGCTATTTATAGTAAATAGCTCCATAGTATGAGATACGAGCAAAAGTGTACCTTACTGTACTGGTGTATATACAAGACTTAATGTTATAATTATACAATTATATGATCCAGCAAAGGAGTACTTTTGGAGCAGTTCATTAACTGAACAAATTAATTAGACTCCCCGATAGTCATTTTAGGAAAGTATGGTTGGTTATTGCCTCAGTTTTCTTGGCTGCAACGCTGCCAGCTTAATATAACATGACTTATAAACAGTGAGGTAATGCTTTCTTGCTGTAAGCCACTACACATGTTACTGAATGTAAAATGTAGTCAAGTTAGTATCTACTCCTCCACACTATGTATCCCTATCTCCATATATATGCTGTATTTTTAGTTTTTGTAATACATGTCCTGCCCATCGCAGGGTGGCGGCCATGTAACCCCTGTCCAACGAACGCATAAATCAATACAGTGTCACAACAATTATAATACAAAAAACTGCATTATATGATATAGCAAAATAGGTCTTGAACATTGAATATGAACACTGACAATATAGGCCAGAACTCTTACTGCGATCTACACCTCATTAATTTCAGCAGGGGCCAATCTGACAGGCATCAGGGGCTGCTCCGACTCCGCTTGGGATCCTGCAGGAGCCGCAAACCCAGCGGAGGGGCTCATTTTCAGCCATGCAACCCCCCACAGCCCTACTATATGGCCCTTATGGCTGACATTGACAAATAGAGCTGTTAGGATTCAATGTGACAGACTGGTCAACTAGAGACGAATATTCTGCTTCAATCTGAATTATAACCAATTCAGTGTATTGTCTCCAAAAAACCAAAAGCAAAAAAATATGCTACAAACAGTCTCATTAGGCTTTCTGTAAGATACTATTTACTTTATAAAACTAATATAGCTCAACTAGAAACGACTGGTGTAGAGCTGTGTTAAATCACTGTCCACCGTCCCCGCACTTTATACTGTCACAGAAACTCAAACAAACCAAATATATTCCAATATATTCAACTAAAATGTATCATTCACAGGTTGTATAAATTACTGAGTGACAGTGGGCCTAAATTGGTGTCAGTTTGTATATGGGACTGTGAGTGAGGTAAACTAAGGGGTCACAGAAGAGTTTTGGAAAAATATTAGCGCACCCCAGTTCCCTGTTGAAGCCAGACCTGACGTGGTTCATACAAACAATGTAGCTGCATCTGAAATGGGGTACTGTCACAAAAATGTCGCTCTATATACTATGGTGTGGATGCAGTATGAATACATTTCAGACATACTGCATATCCGCCATGTTTTTATTGCAACCCAGTATCACAAAATTATGTACCTATAGTCAGGTAAATTTCTTATGCGTGACACTGACACGGTTTTCCGCCTTTTTGCGTGAACATGTCACGCATTTCTGTTTACGGGTCACTGTCACGCATTTGTTATTTAACTGTTTTGTCCTATTTTCTTACCATTGTCGCTTCGGTTTAGGGTTAGATTTACATAAAATGACATCCTTACCCAAACCCAAGTCTAACCCTAATGCCAGGCAACAATGGTTTAAAAATCATAAAATATAAAAAAATAAATCATGAAAAAATGGTATAAACCAATACTTAAAGTAACATCCTAACGCAAACACCAAATCTAACCCTAAACCGAAGCGACAATGGTAAGAAAATAGGACAAAACAGTTGAGTAACAAATACGTGACAGTAGGGTGGCCATTTGTGCCAGTTCCGCCGGACACATCCCGAATATGTTTTCGGGTACGTTCTCCGGAAGTCGCGTTGCTCGACCGCATACGTCATCGAAGTTCTCACATTTCAGTTAAAATACATAAGAAGATTAAGATTGATTTCTTTTAAGACATACAATCATTGTAGTTACCTTGAAATATAACGGTTGCTTATTTGAAATTAAACCCAAAAAAATTAAACCTTGATGACGTATGCTGTCGACAACGCGATTTCCGGAGAACGAACCCGAAAACATGTTCGGGACGTGTCCGGCGGAACTGGCACGAATGGCCACCCTACGTGACACTGACATGAAAACAGAAATGCGTGAAATGTTCACGCAAAAAGGCGGAAACCTGTGTCAGTGTCATGCATAAGACTCACAAATTTACGTGACTATAGGTACATAATTTTGTGATACAGGGTTGTTCATTGTCATGGGACTCGTTTGTCCTTTGACCTATGACATATTCAAAACAACCGCAAAGATAATTAATGTATGCGTTGTTTAACAAGTTACATTTCTTACCTAAAATAACTTAAAGAGATCCCTGGTTCGTAGATCTTCTGTATTTTCATTATATTGA
The DNA here is from genome assembly GCF_027580225.2 of Misgurnus anguillicaudatus. NCBI lineage: Eukaryota > Metazoa > Chordata > Actinopteri > Cypriniformes > Cobitidae > Misgurnus > Misgurnus anguillicaudatus. The sequence goes on from NC_073345.2 coordinate 15,571,684, forward strand.
CTTTTTTAATTTGGTGGCCCCTCGAATATTATCACAGGATAGTTAAGTGTTAAAAAACACACTTAAAAATCTTGCCGGAGGCAGTCATCTGTGAACTTTTTGCCTATTGTTTTTTGAGTACTTGCCTCGCATACTGACTTTCGCCTACTTGGAAGTAAGCAAAATGAGTAAGCAAAGACTCATATACTCGCTGTGCAATATTATAATCATGACAGTAGATATGGAATAGAATGTAATACAGAAAAGTGGTTATATTTTAATTTAGGTTGTTGAATTACGCAATTATTACAGCTAAGTTAATTTTACTTGGAAACAAGATTTAGTGACCTTGTTTAATTTCTTTAGCAAATTGTGCTCTGGGTCAACAAGAATGGAGTTGGGTCCAGTGAATTAAAAGATTTTTCACTTCTACTTTTATCCTCTGAAGAAAAAGTCTTATTCCATAGCGAATTAATGGGACAAGAGTAATAACACAAAATATACTAAGGCTGAGGGGTTTGTTGAAATAGTAAGTGCTCAAAAAGCACACTAATTATAGTACACTTGTAAAAAATCATGTTTCATGACTTGAAGGTATTTCTGGTAAACTGGCGCAACCTGATTCAACTGAATTTATGTGAGTTTTACCTCGTTTCAGTTCCCACTTGCACCGAACAACCTTGAAAATCTGCAAACTCGGCAGGAGCTTTACAGATTTTTAAAGACCCAATTTCATCAGACATGTTGACTAATGACAGGATCACAGTAAAAAAATGAAGAGGCTTGGGGTGAGAGCCATATCAAAAAACAAACCACTCAGATGCTCGCCTCTGAAACAGGATACTGGGGTCCTTTACAAAATGAGGGTCGAACCAAAAAACAGGAAAGATAAAAATGGTTGAAATGATGTAATGCCAAAGCTGTTCCTGTGGTATATTGATGTTCGCACACTCTCTGTCTATTACACACATTTGGTGCTTGCTGCCCCCTCTGTGGTGCCGCCGTCACCCTCACGGTTTTCGCAGCAACTGACGCGACGGGGGAGCCACTCTCGCCCCGGATCGGGAAGCATATAGGAGAGCGTACGAACGGGGTGGGAGAGGACGTGTTGCAGCTCCCGTCGTGTTTGTCAAACAAATTAAACGTGTTGGAGATTCCTCACCTGCCTTCCGCACCGCTTACACATATGGCCCACCCGTTCAAAATAAGGAAATATGCATACATTACCATACCTAATAACCGACCCTCTCCATTTAATATGCAAATGCGTTGAAATATTACTGAACGCCGTCTGTTCTAAATGAATAAATTTGAATTGCAATTAGAATAATCCTTTATAATTAATGAAAACTGTCAATTTTGGTTCAGGAGTAATTTGATTAACTGGATGATGGGATGATGGTCGGGGCCAGTTTGGGGAAAGGTGGGGGTACACAGGGGGGAAATGTGGGTTCATTGGAACCATGACTATTCATGGACAACAGGGAGGACCCCTTCATTATTGATTACACTCACTAATGAACCCTCGGAGAAGATCCTGAGTCGGGAACACTGGCTGATTTCATACGCCAGCCACCCTGAGATGTTGAGTTAATCAGGGAAAAGCCGCCCCCCGTCCCCTTTGCCCGGTCGTCTCCAGGAATTTGGAAGAAGTCATTAAAAAACCATAAAGAAAGCAGAAACGGCAATACTTGTAGTAGATGACCTCATTCCAATCCCAAGGAAAAAAGCCATGTGTGTTGATGTCATCAAGTTAGAGGTACCATTGTGATGTTTTCAATGCATTATGTGTAATAGCAGGAAATGATGTAAACAAAAGGTGGTCGCCTGAACGACACCCTCATTATAATCCAAAATTAGATACGGGAATAATTCCATATGGACGGATGCCATCGGCTTGAGACGAACTACAGACACTAAAATCCCAAATCCGGTTTTTCAGATAAAACAAGAGAAACAAATATGCTCCTACCTGTTTGTGCAAATCGCGACGAACACCCGCGGGACATGAAAGAGAAGAGAAACATGGAAATGTTGATTAGTTAATTATACAGTTCATTTTAAAACATGTGGTATGAAAGCCAATATCGGAATAACATTTGCGATGATCTCCGAAGGTGTAAAGTAACAGACAGATGGAGACGGCTTACAGTTACAACACATTAAAGAGGCTGTCACAACATGAAATACATTAGGAAAGCAAAGCTAGATGCTGGCTTCAATGTTTGCATCTTAACAATATTCTAGAAACTGATTCTTTGGGAAAAACATATACAACAAATATTTTCTTCAACAAAGTTCTTTCAGAACAACTGAACAAGATACCTAAGAGATGCAAATTGAGATTTTTCTATGAATTTTAAGTATAGATAAGACCGTCTAAAATCTAATGACAATTTCACACTGTTGGCCATTTATTAAACCTTTTAGCATTTCACAATAGTCAGATTAAAGTCCCTATACAATCAAAATTGTTAGCTAAGGTTGTTTACAAATTGGACAAGCCCGTTGATATGTGTTGCCTATTTCAATATGAGATACGAAAACACAGAAATGGAATCAAACCATTTAATGTGATTACAGTAAAACATAAATAAAGCTGTAGATTGTCCATGCCAAAGGAAATATGGACTGAACATTACTGAAATTATACTGGAAATACGGCGAATAATGGCTAAACATTTACATCCGGAGGATGCGAGTCAAAGCCGTGGACGTTTGAAATGAAATAAAGGTCTTCCTCTTTGCCAGATTGTTCTAGAAGCAATTAAGTGTTTTCTGGCAGGTCGCTTGTGCTGCTGGACCTCGTAATGGTGTCATTTACACTCCAGTCACAAGTAGCTGTCGCTCAGCCCTGCCAATAACCAGACGGAGACGCCACACCAATGTAGCGGCTAATTAGCAAATTACGTTGAAAAAAGCGGAGCCTGTAATTAACAGTTATTATGGCATTTCAGGAGTTGTAGCTTTAATTAGCGCAGACTGGGTGCTTGCAAGTCAATGCCGTCTCTCTTTCTCTGTCCATATCCATGTACACATTATCGCTCCATTTGAGTGTTTTCCTCTTAAGAAAGCGTTGCGCTAACGAAACCGCAATTTAGCTTGGATGAGTGCATGCTGTGCATTTAATATTGTTTTATGCAAGATGCAAAGAAAAGAGAAACAGGTATCATTTTGGTTTATTGCTAGCTTGAGTAATCCATTATCACCGAAATGGCCTCTTATTCTTGTTTACCATCAATTTGGTGTATTTTTTGTAGGCTAAATGTATGTTATGTGGTTGTCTGCGCTTGCTTCACTTCCATAGCAGGCACCTTCTTAGCACAACTTCATTGTGCATTAAAGTCAAAAGCTGGCGTTTTAATTAAGTGACACTAATGAGCTTGTTGAAGGAAGAGTACTATTGCACAGCAGTTAATGCGTTTATATGGGTTGGCGCTCCTGATGGGCGCTCCTGTCCCCCTCTTCCTTGGCCTGAGGTAAGATGACAGAAAGTGGACTCAGGAATTAAGCATTCTTAAATCATTAACTCAAAACTTTTTGGTAAGTTGCAATAATGCAAATGCAAATTTAGGGGAATTTTGATTGACTGTTTTGCTTATATTGAAAACTCAATGAAAGGAAGCATGGTACAGGCTGGATCAAGATTTGAAATTTTCATTACACTTGCACTTCTTTTACACTATGGCTAACATGTCTGAGGCTTACACACTTTAACAAGGAAACACCACTCTACCAATGTTTAAATACACCACCAAAATGTCACTTAGGTAAAGTTTTATCTCATTAAAGTCACTGCAATGCCACAGTAATACTTGGATGTCTTTCATAGCTGTGGCTTTTAGGCCATTTGGTCAAATTATTTCCTTTTACAATTATATGTTTAGTGTTTGACTTTTGTCATGTGATATCACATTTTACCTATATACATTTATATAAATATTTTTTGTCGACAAGAAATTAAGAGTTTCATTGCAAAACGAGATAACTCCGTTTTTTTAAATTGTTCAGAAATCTCGTTTTTTGTTTGTGCAATCCAATTATTTTCAAATCAACTGCAGTTGGTTTGTTTTGATTTAAACCTTCATAACTTAAAAAATACAGCTAAGTAGCACCATAAAACAAAATAACAACATGATAACATAATAATAAACATGTTTTGAAAAAAATGTAAAAAAATTGATTTATCTCGTTTTGCAACGAAACTCTTTAAATTACAAAATTAAACCTATTTATTTTTGATTTGTTTGGCCTATACTTGGTCTACTTGTTTCAAATTGTACAGTTTATCAGAAAGTAATAACTTGCTCTGCGTTTAAATCAATTTTTCATTATGGCTAACCTTCCAGATACCTTTCAACACCTCCATTCTACTAGACGTATGTACATTTACAATGCAATTAATTCTTAATGGATTGAATCCATGAATTTCCGTACATTGTTTCTTGACTTTTGGATAATGTAAAATTTCACTATTAAATCAACATTTTTATGTTGCACCAATAATCGTGGCTAGAAAGATGTTTACAATACCTTAAGAGTTTTTAGATCATATTGCATTCAGTATGTAAGTATGCCAGCAAAATACATGTGAACGTATGTGCTGTACTAAGCATGACAGGGGATGATTGACAGATGGCATTCTGATCGCTCTTGGATTGATAGACAGGTGATGCTTATCTATGCTGGGAAATGTCAGGGTATACCAGACCCCATTAGGCACTAATACACCAGTGTCACCATCTGTAGACCACACCTATAGCTAAATGCCAAAGGCCACAATGTATTGTAATGTAATGCATGATTTTAGTGCACCTGAATATAGCGAATTTGCCCATTTCTTATAAAGATTTCAGGTCACCTCCAACTGTAAAGTCACTTTGAATCCTGTTCATATGTCGACCGTTCATCTTTGAGCATCTCCTTTCTCTCCTCTTTGTGATTGTTATGGAAATTTTGAGCGTCGTCTCAGATTACTTATCTTTCAAACGGCCTAATCCTGCCCAGGATGCTAAATTCTTCCCTCAAAACACATCTTTGTTTCTGTTCGTTCGTTGCCTTTTGTTCATTAACTTCTTGAATATTCATAGCACCGATGCAGAGCTCGTTCCCTTTCCCCTTTTGTTTTTGCATTTTGTTAAATATTCAGAAAGCGGATGCAATTAACATGTTGTTAATGAATAATTAATCAGAACTAAAGCAGCCTCCAAATTTATGCACTTTAATTATTGAAATCGTAAATATGAAAACACAGTCCTGCTGTCTTTTATCAAGCCCTTATTTAGTGTGCGTCCTTACATTCAAATGAGTAAATGTGTGTGTATGAGATCATTATGATACGCAGGACGACTTTGTGTGTGTGTGTGTGTGTGTGTGTGTGTGTGTGTGTGCGCGCGCGTGCGTGCGAGTGTGCGTGCGTGCGTGTGTGTGTCCAAAGTGAATTTACAACACTGTGTCCGAGAGATGTCAGTAAGCTTTGACATTGTACAATACAGTCTCAAATGCCCTGTCTGATCCCATGTCAGTTAAAGAAATGGTTTTACCCAAAAAATCCAACCATTAATTTCTTTTCTCTGTGGAACACAACAAAATGTTATTTTAAGAGAATAAAGCCCTTTTAAATATAATGCAAATAAATGGGGACTGGGTCTCTCAATGCACTACAATATTTGTTTGAACTCCACTGACACCCAAAACTTTTGGTTCTTACATATCTCATATGTCTTCAAATAATAATAATAATAATAATAATAATAATAATAATAATAATAATAATAATAATAGTGCTAAATTATTTATATTTATATTTATATTTATATTTATATTTATATTTATATTTATATTTATATTTATATTTATATTTATATTTATATTTATATTTATATTTATATTTGTTGTGTTCTTGTTGATATTCTTATTATTATTATTATTATTGTATTCTTCTTATTATTAAAATGGTATTTTAAGACAATATAGCCACTCTATTAAATATTAGCCACTCTATTAAATATAATGCACATAAATGGGGACTGGGTCTTTCAATGCACTACAATATTTGGTTCTTACACATCTCATATGTCTTCAAATAATAATAATAATAATAATAATAATTGTGCTAAATATTTATATTTATATTTATATTTATATTTATATTTATATTTATATTTATATTTATATTTATATTTATATTTATATTTATATTTATTTATTTATTTATTTATATTTTTGTTGTTGTGTTCTTGTTGATATTATTATTATTATTATTATTATTATCAATAATAATGATAATTAGACTTAAACATTTTTTTATCAATTTGGAGTTTAATGACCCTATTCTCCTTATTATTGTAAAAGGAAATTATTATTTTACTGTACTTTTATCTTTTAAAGAATAAGGTCAAAAAATGTTTATTTCAAACTGTTCCTTTAACAGCATCCATGCCAGATCTGGTAGGGCACCTTACACTCCGGCTTCAGCGCTGAATTATGGTCTCATTGCGTGCTCATTAAGCCGTGTGCGTGTCTGTGTTTGGCGGCTCATTAGGGCAGATCTAATTATTGCCATTGCTTGCAAAAGCTTGCTGGTCATGTTGTTTGCAAAAAGGAAAACGCTGTCCTGAGTTGTAGCGCTAAGTTGTAGGAAATAACGGGTGGAAGTCTGAGAGTGAGCAAGAGAGAGAGAGAGAGGGAGAGAGACCTATCCAACCCAGCTAATTGAGATTTGTTTCTGGGAAGACGGCGATGCTGAGCATAACAACAGGAACTTGACCGTACGCCACATAAAATCCTAGGCGGTCCAAAAATAGGCATTAGTGAACGGTACATGCTTGCTCAGTACTTCAGGTAGCTCGACACGCATTAACGAATCGTATAGCGAGAAATGCTGAGGCGCGTGGACGAAAATATTCTATATATCCTAATACGCCGCGCTGGCTTGTTATGAAACGGTGGCCATTTATCTTTAGCATCAGCAAGATTAAGCTGCACTCCATATAATGATGATACTGCTGACACTTTGCACCTTGTATGTCTTTTGAGAGAGAGGGGGGAAGGAAACTGCTCTCTCGTCCCATATCTTTTTTTTTGCTCACCTACTTCCTCCTCTCCTCTTTGCTTAGGTTCCAGCTGAAAGATGACAAGTGACAGAAAGCCAAAATTCCCGTTAATAAAAGGGTCTCTTCCTCTCCACCAACAGTGCTTTTTAGAGCAGCAAGGAAAACGCTTCGTTTCAAGTCGTGCTGAAGCCCGGTGAGGTTTCTGACAGGTATCACTGACTGCAGAAGTCAGAAGATGAATGTGCATGTGTACATATGTGTGGAAGACATTGCATCTGTCATACAAACACACACTCGTGCATTTCGAGTGGGCTGACAGCTCGCTGACTGTGGCGCACTCACATACGGGAGCAGATGCCATGCTCCTGCCATCAGACACAATCAAACACTCCTCATAGCTGCCTTGCCATTGCCTGGTTTTTGTTCCCACTCACAGGATCATAAATAAATGACTGGGTCTAGAAAGATGAAGGCTTTGAGGAGGCAGACCTATCAAACGGTGTACGTTCGGGTGTACTTGATTTGGCATCACATTTGCTCTTAAAATCTTTTCTAACAGGACCACACTGGCGTGTACAGCACCAGATATAAAGTTGTTATGTTGATAGACTCCTAACAAGCAGTCAAATGACTTCTGTTTTAGGATCTAAGAGTTTGCTACTGAATTATTAGTGATGTGTGTTAAGGCAAGCGTGACTTTTACTTTTGCCTAAACAAGGGGTTAGCGATTTGAAAAACCTATCATGCTTCACCATTTTAAACATGATGCTTATTGCCTAGCGCTATTAACTTTCTGATCACCTTAAAAAAACCTATACAGCGGGGAAAACAAGTATTTGACACATCATTTTTCTCAGTAAGGGGATTTCTAAGTGGGCTATTGACACAAATTTTCATCAGATGTAGCCATCAAGCCAAATTCATAAAAAGAAATCAGAACATTTAAGTATACAAGTTGAGTCATAATAAATAAAGTGAAATGACACAGAGAATAAGTGTTGAACACATGAAGAGAACAAGGTGCAAAATGGCATAGAAAGCCAGGAGACCACCTGAAATCTGTCAGTATTGAGAGAGAAACCCCGCCCCCTATCAGTACTAATTGATATCAGTTGCTGTAGTCCTAATTTATGGCCTATAATACCACAATACTTCAATACCTCAACCACTTAGAAATCCCCTTACTGATAAAAATGCTGATGTGTCAAATACTTATTAGGGATGATAAATGCAGATACACACTAATATTACCTGTGTGATATCGGTATATATACAGTACTGTGCAAAAGTCTTAGGCCACCACCACCACCAGACTTGTTGTTTTAGATGTTTGAATGTGCATCCATATTTATTTTTCAATCTATTTTATTAAGATACAAACAGGAAATATGTATAAAAAATAAAAAAATAAATTTTCAGGACTAAATGTCTTCCTTACGCATCGTCTTTGTTTAGTGTGACCTCTCTTGGCACTAAACACATCTTGAGCATTTCAGAGCAGAATGAAGTAAAAAGACAATTAGAAATTAATTTTATTTAGGTTTAAGAGATTCTGCAGTTTCCAGCTATTGCTTAAGTGGAAGGGCAGTTTACCCTAAAAACTTGACACATCAGTTTACATTTTTACACAGTTTTTAATACTATATACTCATTTCCTGTATGTTCTAGATGTATTCATAAAGAGACTGAGAAACAATTATATATGATCACTATAACATTGCATAAACAACTAATCTAATTCTGGCGTGGTGGCCTAAGACTTTTGCACAGTACTGTTATTTGGCAGACACTTCTATCCAAAGCGACTTACAGTGTATTACAAAGTGCACCCATCAGCAGGGGACCATATATATGTATATGTATATATATATGTGGTCTGATTACAGATTTGTTATCTGTCTTTCCTTCACGTTTCTGAACATCCTCAGAATTATTTATCTCTCATTGGAGCACTTTTACTGATCAGTCATCAGGCATCTTTTGTTACTGACAATCTGCTTTTCTTTCCCATAAAACTCTTCTCAGGTGAAATGAAAGAGAGCAGACAAAGCCTCTGTCTTCAAAACACTTTCTTCAAGACGGCATCATTCCTTTTAATTAGCATTCCAGCTGTGATCAAAGATGAGTCACCTCTGCTTCGGAAGATATCGATATGCGACAAGAAACTCTGTCACGCAGACGTCAATTCCTGCCAGGTATAATGCTGGCACCGTTCAGATCAGTGCCAAGTTGGCACGCTGCTGATCCATCGTAGACGCTCTTACAAGAACAAGGATAAAACCTTGACAACTGTCACACATTCACGGAACAACGACTGCTTAATTATCCGTTCATATAAACATATATTCTAGTGAAGAGGACGATGATTACACAACAGATGTATTACAATAAAATGAGTACAATCAGAGTCTTGGGCTATATGAAAACAGATCAAATGGCGTGTCAAGTTATTGACGCTAATGATGCGCGATTTTCCGAGAACGTGTCTTAAACAGTTAAAGATCCAAAAATATTCACACCTGTAATGCTGAGTGCTCACAAGGCATATATTTACTATAAATATACTATATTTCACCACAGTTTTATGCGATGAATTCAGGGGGAATTGCTGAACGTACAGACTTGTTCGAACTTTTTGTAGATAAAAGTCAAAATGTAACCATGACGTAATATTTTTACGTGCAAAAACACAAGTTACAACAGTTTAAAGAACAATAGTCTGGTACTAGTACTGGAGGTTAATAAATGCATAAAGCTGACATTATCCTTAATTTGTACCTTTACATGATCAAACATGCAATTACTTATCAATTTAAAGATTAATGTTACATTTCATTTAAGGGTCAATTTTTACCATTCTATGACGACATTTTGGCTTTCAGAGAGTCATCTCAGTGTGTGTGTCTCTGTGTGTGTGTGCGCGTGTGTGTGTGTGTGTGTGTGTGTGCGTGTCTCCACCTTGTTTTCCTCACTCATGCTGTTTTTGAAGAGTGAAGTCTCAAAGGGGAATAGAGCTGCCTGATGTTTGTGCAAGACCGACAACACTCCGTTTGCCGCTCTCAAATTCATCTCTGAAACTTCACAAAGGCCTAAAACGCCAGCACATAGCTCTCTTTACAATAATTGCTGTGTACACATCATTTTGACAATAATAATAATTGTACTTATATTTATTTACATTTTTCATTCAGTGTTTGTTAGAACCCAATGTAACAGAAACCAATGTAAAGAGGTTGTTTTAATATGGAATAGGATGTGCATTTCCTCTTAAAGGAACAGCACAACCAAAAATGTTCAGGTAAGTATCATTTGCGCGTGCATGCATTTAAAATGTTTTTGGTGCCAGGTTTTATTTCATTGACAACAAATGGTGTCTCTAAACCAACTAAAATGTGGAAATTTTGAATTTATACTTTTGTGAATAAGATTTGGAGATTTTGGGCAAATAACTAATTTGGTCTCTACAAAACGATCACTTCAGAAGATGTACAATGAAGTGCCCGAAGATGTATAGGACTGCTTTAATGAAGCTTTTTGTACTGTTGACAGCACCAGTCCCCATTCACTTTTTTGTATCACAATAGAGCCACATGGGTTTAACACAATATGACAAAATTATCCTACCCAGTCTCATGTAGATGCGTATAAATGGCACGAAGTGTAAAAATCATTCAATACATACGGCAAATTCCAATTTGGCATGCATATGATATGCCAGTCCTTCCCATTCACTTAAACGGCGCATTTTTTTTTGTCGTTTTATTTATTGGTTTCTAAATTTTTTCTGGTTTTTAAACCATTTTCGCTTGGGTTTACGTTAGATTTGAGATTTGCTTAAGGAGGTTATTTAAAATACAGGTTTCTCTATGTTTTTGTCTATATTTAAGCCATGGTCGCTTGGAGTTGGGGTTAGAATTGGGGTTTGGGTTAGAATTACATTCTTATATAACAAAAAGTTGTTCTAACCCTAAACCCAAGAGGAAATGGTAAAAAAGCAAAAAAAGAGAAACCAATAAATAAAACGACAAAAAAAGATGCGCGGTTCAAGTGCATGGGAAGGACCGGCACATCATATGCACGCCAAAGTGGAACTTGGCGCATGTATTGCACGATTTTTACACTTCGTGCTATTTATACGCAACTCCGTGAGACTGGGTTGAATTATCCACCATGCTAATGAATTATTGTTAGCCTAGACCCCAAATTGCCACAAATGAAACCATCCTAAAGAGATATCATGATTGTGGACTGATGCATGTTGTGACAACTTTCAGGGTGGAAATGAAACTAAAGATAGATACCAAGCAATAGCAGGTCATTTCACAATCTAGGTTAACTCTGATATAGTCCGGCTACTTCTAGCCAAGACAAACTTGAATTTGGTTGCATGTCGTTTTAGCCAAAATAAATTGTGAGATATTCAATCAATCATATAAGCAAATTATAATTATATATTATCATTTTTTATTTCATTTATTAATTTTTGGGCTATGGACATCTATTACATTTTCACAGACAGCCCAAGTTTTAGCCTAGACGTCTGGCATATACTTGGACGGCTAGATGTCTTTTAAACGTAAAATTGTTTGCTGGCTTTTTTTAAGTAGCAGGAAATGTTGAAGCTCTTTGTTAAAAACAAACACATTAGACAACCTTTAATCTTATACAGCCTGCTCTCTTTCTTTCACCAGTAACAGGAACACCTCACTGTTTAGGTTGTCCCCATTTCCATAACTAGCCGACTTCAATTATTCTAACTCCAAGCGCCATTCACAAGGGACCCTGCATGCATATTAAAATCCTCCACAACTTTTACCAACAATGAAGTATCACAGAATAATATTACACATATTATGAGCACATATTACGTTTTTTCTTCAAATCTGGCACTTTTCCATCTTTCATACGCACAAACACACACACACAGAGGCAGTATAACTGGTTTCATGGGACCTAATTAACATCACCTGTGTTAATGACTGCCTCAAACCAATCAACAGCTTTCCCACTAATTGGGTTTTTTTCCTCTATCAAGGCCGGAAGTCGCCATGGAGACGTATCACCTGAGGCGTGATGCACGCGCTCGCACACACACAATAAAAGGGGACAGCCTCCAATTTAGGCTTGTTTGCGTAGCCTCGTCAACACACACCTTATGGTAGACTTGAGGGATCAACACTGAGCTGTTGTTTTTCAAGCGGGCGATATGAAACGTGCCCAGGTTTGAGCAGTTGTGGGGCGCAGCTGCGAGAAACTCTCTCCCCTGAGACCCGTGCCAGTCAAGATCCCATGTGTGCACGCGAACAGCAGATCGCGAACGTGTGCTGTTTTTCCTTGTTTTAGCTTATGCGTCATTGCATGTTGTTGTGTAAAATTATGCAGATCATAAAGTGCACAGGAATAAAGACTAAAGATAATGTATAGACAGAGTCAGTGAGGATTTGATGGGATTGATTTTCTGTCCACAAATGCTGTTATGTGGACACTTTTGGCAGATGGCAGGGGCTTTCTTTGCCCCTATAAATGTGTTGTAAAGTTAGATGCTCCAGAGGGCTGCTTTGACGAAGGGCCTTAAAAAAAATCAATAAAGACTTGTCAACGGGAGATGCTGTCACACACATCAATGTGTGGCACAGACTCACAACACACTCAGATTTTTAAAGAAATGTGAGTGGTGCTGGTCTGATCAGGGTGTTATGGGTTTCCTGTTTTTTGGGGTGTTTTGGGTTGTGCCCATGCTGGCACTACTTTAATGAATCATTTGTCATGTTACGCAAACCCCATTGAAGCAATGTTTCTAATTATCATTATTGACTGTAATCAAAATGACCTCAAGTTTGTTGTTGTATTGTGGCTGTTCTTGCTAAGACATGTTTTGTGTGTTGTAATTGACTATTATTTCTATTTTATTTCTTGGCTGCTTTCGGTAAGCAAAGAGGTATTTTATAGTGAATAAGTCATGAACGCAAAGTTGAGTTGAGGCAACCCCTTCAGCCATGCTTTATTCGCGGTACAGCAGAGCCTTAAGTACTTTATTGCTTTTATAAAACGGTTAGCAGCACACAATACAACTATTAAAGCATAAAATATGTATCAACACAACTGAAAAATCACTAAAAGTCTTCCTTCCGCTAAAAAAATAGGCCGACTGTGAACAGTAACAGAATGTTTCACATATGTGACCCTGGACCTGGAAAAATCTAAATATTGAGAAAATCGCAAAGTACATAATTAGTATTATGCGTTGCTAAGGACTTATGAAATTTGAAAAATCCCCAAAGAGTGGGTAGCAACCATAACAAGTTTGTAGGCGAGTTTCTGGCAAATACGAAAGGATTTACAAAATATCTTGATGGAACATGATCTTTACATAATGCACTAATAATTTGTGGCAAAAAAGAAAAATCTATAATTTTGACCCATGCAATGTTTTTTTTTTTTTTTGCTTTTTCTACAAATGAAGAGTTCGGTTCCAAAATGCGATAAACGCCATTTTTGAAAAAAAAATGAGTTACTGGCAAAATCAGTATTATGTCAGGTCAGTATTTAAAAGTAAATTCTTAATTTTACGCAAAATCCGATATCGGCCGTGTTATTGTCATCATTTCTCCCTTGTTTTCCCAAAATGCAATAAACGGCTCCTCCTTTTTTACATAACGCAATAAATCCACTCCAGAAATTACAGCCCACCATTCCACGCATTGTAAACAAACATGGCGCGCGTTGAGTACACAGAATCCTAGTTTTCCTCATCTACTTTGTACTTCGTGATCAACAAACAAAATAATACTTTAATTGCATTGATAAACCTGTGATGGTTTTCTGTGACGGGAAAGAAACGCCATCAACATCTAAAAATTTACGCGAAGCACTCGGGAGACTGGTGCTTATCTCCCGACAGCATCAAGTTTCTCATGCTAACACATTGACCTCAGGGGATCTTATGAAAAACTTTACATTATTTTACTCAAAGTCAACGAAAATCGAGCAGGAACAAAACATTTTACAGATGATCGCATTTTACAGCTGTTTCTACCCTGTCTGTTTAATAAAGTCCTGTGTTTCATCACGTCCGCATTTGGGTTCTTCCTCGTTCCAAAATCCTGACCGACATATGTTTACGTTGCTATAAGGGTGCTGTGTAGTGATACACAGAATTGTTGGGTGCAGTGCTCATAGCTGTGTTTTATTATAAATACAGCTATTAACCAATCAGAATCAAGGACTGGAACATTTTTAGTAGTATATACAGGTACGATTTTAAAATAACTCAAATATTGTTTCATAGGATAATGTACAGTTGCTAATCATTATTACAAAAACAAACCAATCACACAGAGAGGTTTTATTTTAGGTTTTATTAAAGCTGCAATATGTATTTTTGCCTCTCTATCACCCTCTCTGTTTGAAACGTACAATTGCAGGTCACTTTACGTACTTATAATTACGTTAGTTGAAAAACAACTGACATTTCCAAAAACTGCTTTTGTAGCTTTTTTGGCTGAAAATAAACAAGTTAAATGTTTTTGAATAAAAAATACAATGTTCTTATTAACCTCCCACAATGTTAATATTGCCATAACATTTTAATAAGACTGTATGCAATTGTAAATTTGTGAGTAAAACTGGATTCTGTGTAATTTATATAAATACACACATGCATATACACTCACTTAAAGGATTATTAGGAACACCATACTAATACTGTGTTTGACCCCCTTTTGCCTAAATTCTACGTGGTATTGATTCGACAAGGTGCTGAAAGCATTCTTTAGAAATGTTGGCCCATATTGATAGGATAGCATCTTGCAGTTGATGGAGATTTGTGGGATGCACATCCAGGGCACGAAGCTACCGTTCCAATAAAGCCCAAAGATGCTTTATTGGGTTGAGATCTGGTGACTGTGGGGGAGGGCATTTTAGTACAGTGAACGTGTCATTGTCATGTTCTAGATACCAATTTGAAATGATTTAAGGTTTGTGACATGGTGGATTATCCTGCTGGAAGTAGCCATCAGAGAATGGGTCATGGTGGTCATAAAGGGATGGACATGGTCAGAAACAATGCTCAGGTAGGCTGTGGCATTTAAACAATGCCCAATTGGTACTAAGGGGCCTAAAGTGTGCCAAGAAAACATCCCCCACACCATTACACCACCACCACCAGCCTGCACAGTGGTAACAAGGCATGATGGATCCATGTTCTCATTCTGTTTACGCCAAATTCTGACTCTACCATCTGAATGTCTCAACAGAAATGGAGACTTATCAGACCAGGCAACATTTTTCCAGTCTCCAACTGTCCAATTTTGGTGAGCTCGTGCAAATTGTAGCTTCTTTTTCCTATTTGTAGGGGAGATGAGTGGTACCCCGTGGGGTCTTCTGCTGTTGTAGCCCATCCGCCTCAAGGTTGTGTGTGTTGTGACTTCACAAATGCTTTGTTGCATACCTCGGTTGTAACGAGTGGTTATTTCAGTCAAAGTTGCTCTTCTTGAATCAGTCGGCCCATTCACCTCTGACCTTTAGCATCAACAAGGCATTGTCGCCCACAGGACTGCCGCATACTGGATGTTTTTCCCTTTTCACACCATTCTTTGTAAACCCTAGAAATGGTTGTGCGTGAAAATCCCAGTAACTGAGCAGATTGTGAAATACTCAGACCGACCCGTCTGGTGCCAACAACCATGGCACGCTCAAAATTGCTTAAATCACCTTTCTTTCCCATTCTGACATTCAGTTTGGAGTTCAGGAGATTGTCCTGACCAGGACCACACCCCTAAATGCATTGACGCAACTGCCATGTGATTGGTCGATTAGATAATTGCATTAATGAGAAATTGAACAGGTGTTCCTAATAATCCTTTAGGTGAGTGTACAAACACTATAGTAAATAATTCAAAAGGATGAGAGCATAAAATCATCACTAAAAGCTGACCCATCGGTGGTGTGTACAAAAAAATCAGCAAACCAGGGGCGCAGCGATTGCACCACTCACACGCATTTTGCATTCCCATGATGTTCATGATGAACCAGCACAGTCCCGCTGATCAAAAGCTTTGTTTGAATGGTGGCCACTGAGGAACGTCTTTTGACAGCTCTCAGCTATCAATTCCAAACCTCTTCACACACTCACCTCCGACCCTCGGGAAAAAATTCCTGATATGGTTCCCTTGACCACATACGTGTGCGCACCTCATGCAATATTTAGCCCTCGGAATGAAGGCCATAAAAAGTGGCCCATTGTAAATTATAAATCGCTATTGATTTTCTACGCTTTTCTTTTGTGCTAGCAAGCACCTCGGGCTCATCGTGAGCCACCGCTGGCTGAGAGAGCACTTTATTAGATTAGGAGAGTGCTCACACACACACATGGTTTTAACAGCTCTGGGGATGTCATGGAATAGTCAATTCCCCAAATTCAACAATGATATCACTGCCATTAAAAAGAGGGCACGTGAAACAAGGGCTGGATCATGCCCTGGGCTCATATCTTTGGAGGCCGTGGTCTAGCTGACGCCACCACCCGCAGTGCCAGAACCGCACAATTCATTCTGAAATTACAAATATGGCTTCAAAAACATGTACCAATACCCTGCCAGGATATCCCACACTCGCATACTCATCTTTATGTTGTGTTTTTCATTCGCTTAAGCCTTCTTAAAAGCATCTTTCAGGCTTTAAGCAGAAAAGACCTTGGCTGAGAGCATCTTTCATGTTACCGCTCTGTCTCATTAAAGAATGCTTTGCAGCTTTTAGCCCTCCTAATTCAATTAATGCGTTCAAAGGGGGCTTAACTTCACTCCCTAATTCTTCTATTCTTTAGCTACTGTGTTAACGATTAGGCTCACATCACATCGCCAGGGGTTAGGACACAGTTGAAACAACAAGCAAGTCTCTCTCTTTCTCCACGGTGCAATCCCAAAATATTTGGATGTAGAGTGTTTGTATTGCTCTCAGATGTTGAGAACTTGGAAGTGGACGGCATTTGTGCGCATTAAAACAGGCGTGTGACTGTGTGTTCTGTGTGATCTTCTCTTTTTCCCGCTGTATTTCTATCGCGAGCGAGCTTGTTTGTGCAACACTCTCGGCAAACTCTCGACCGCCATCGGTGCTATTTATGTAAACATATGGGCACTTATCTAATAATTCACTTCAGTCCTGCACCCTAGAGAAACCCTGGATTTAGAGGTTTTATTGACGTAACTCCAGCGTAGCTCTCTAAAGTATCTCTGCCTATAGGGAGAGTCTAGATTTTCTCTGCTAAGGATGATGTTGACACTGAAGTAAACTTTCTTAAGAGGCTATCTTAGACTAACCTTAAGCCACTTTCACAAGTTCGCATTAACATGTAATCGATAGGGAATGAGAGAGAACATATTTGTCGTGCTGTCCTAGGGAAGGGCTCCGAGCTCGGAATTTTTGCTCGAACCCAGCGTACTCCTCCCTCTTTAACTTGGATAGATGAAACAGGCACCTCTTTGCGCTGATTGGTTGGATTACATAACCATGCTCCTCCCGAATTTAGTTAAAGGCGGAGTCCACAATGTTTGAATGCCAAAGGTAATATTTGAAATCACCTAAACAAACACGCCCCTACCCCAATAGAATCTGGACCTTCTGTTGATAGACCCGCCCCACACATACGCAACCCAGCAAGGATGTCGGTTAGTAGACACGCTCCTTACTGCTGATTGGCTATAAGTGTGTTTTGGTAGTCGGCCCGTCTCCTTTTCCAAAGTGTTTTTCAAACATCGTGGACTCCGCCTTTAAATAAACTTCATTTAAAGCTATGAACTTTTAGTTAATCTGTGATGGATTGTAACAGAAAATCTGTTGCAGTTAGAAGAATATACAACTTTTAAATAAAGTAAAGTAAAATGTGTCTTATTTTTATATGTGATCATTAACAATAAGCACGCACTCTGACCTCAAAAGGGTGCTCGACTAAAAATCTTATTAGAAAAGTATAAGACGCTCTAAAATTATCACAAATTAACTCTTTCACCGCCAGCATTTTTTTAAAAAGTTGCCAGCCAGCCCCAGCGGTTTTCATGATTTTCACCAAAGTTTAATGCCTTCCAGAAAATGTTCTTCTTCAGATATATAAACATACAATATACCAAATGAAAGAACAGACCCTCTGCTTTCAAACAAAAAAAAAAAATGTTTCATCCTACCTTGAGTAGTTCTTTTGTAATCAGCTTTTGAATATGGGTAGGTTTCTGCAAAAACACCACATTTTGAGCAAAAAGCAGAGATAATTTCATTTTTGTGACAGACTTTTCATAGAGATCCTATTCAGAGCGATCTTTAAAACAGACACGGACATGCAGCAACTTGTCAGAGGGCAATACTTCCGGGTTGTATAAGTTGCGGAAGTGCGCCACCTGGTGGATAAAAGCGGTATTGCGGAAAGACGGAAAATCTCGTCATTGGCGGGGAATCGTTTTCTCTTAATTGACGAGATATCTCGGCAATGGCGGGGAAAGAGTTAATATCATTTTAGAGCTTTGGTGTGCCGACTATGTGATCATTGCATAGTTTGAGTTTCTTTATTCTGCTGAACACAAAAGAAGATATTATGATAAATTATGGTAGCCTCACAGTTGGTACCCATTGACTTCCATATTATTTGTTTATCCTACTATGGTACCCAGAGCTGTCACAATGATTAAATAACCGTCTCATCATGATTGTTTGACCTCATCACGATGATTTCAGATCACCGCAATGATTGCACATCTCTCTAAAAAACACAAGGGGGAGCTGCAGTGTATAAACGAGACTGTATCAGATGGTGCTCCTTGACTGACAGTGTAACATGTTACATTGCAAAGCCATTCAATACAGTGAAAAAAACAGCATTTAAAGAAATGCTATAAAACTTTGATAAGCAGTATGAACTGCCAGGTAAAACATAAATTTCCAAAACAGCAATTCCAATTTAGGGAAGTCAAGGATGCTATTCTTAAGGATATGTAAGGAATTGATTTTTTTGCGGACATGTGCTCCAGTACTAATATGACCTTAGTAGGATTGGATACTATTTAAGGCCTGTTCTGGTATAGTCAGTTTTTTTATTGCATTTTTATTTTTATTTATTTTTTAGACACTTTATTGTGTTTATTTCTTATGAGGAATTTTCAGTATTTGCAAGAAATATTCATGAAATAATTACTTTTAAATATGTGTTATGTGTATTAATATTTACTGCCAGGTAAACCTTGCAAAATATTTAATTTAAATAATCACAACAATGTAAAAAATTATTTCATGAACAAACAAAAAATGTATGAGAATTAAAAGCAATTAATCGTCACAATTTATTAGATAATTAACCGTCAGCCAAATTTCATAATCGTGACAGCCATAAAGGTACCACCAACTGTGTGGTTATCATCATTTATCTCAATATAAAGAGTTTGCTTCCAAAACTCAAGTTTATAAAATTGTTGTCAAAATATGTTTATTATTAAATTATCATGTTTTATTGTGTTTTATTGTGCTTCTTAGCTTTATTTTTTTTAGTTATGAAGGCTAAACATCAAAATAATATGTAAAAAATAATAAATACAGTATGAAAACAAACCAACTGCAGTTTGACTGATAAAAAATTAGACAATCTTTTTATTAGAGTTATCTTGTTTTGGAACCAAACTCTTCATGTATCTTCTTGTGTGTTCAACAAAATAAAGTCATACAGGTTTACAACAACATAAGAGTAAATGATGACAAAATTTTCATTTTTGGGTGAACTATCCCTTTAACAAGTATAGTTGCAAAGTTACTTCTAGTTAGTAGATTTTCTACAGTGAACTTTCAAAATGCTTTGTTGTGTTAAGATGTTTTTTAGGTTTGTAAATTTGTAAGGACAGTATATAAAAATTCCCATTTTGAGCTGAGGTTCAGCTGACTATAGAAGTATTCTGATACAATCTTGTTGAGTAAGAGCAAAAACGGAAAAAGGTCTAATTTGACTCTGTAACAAAAAAAGCTGTCTCTGGATTCTTGCGATAGTGTCAGCAGTGCTCCAGTTCAAGCAGATTCTGCTCTAGATTTCAGCTTAACGCTTTCCCTCCTAACATCTCACTGTCTCTCCTCACACAAACTCCTTCATTAGGATTTTGCAGCCATTCTAACACCCTTTATTCTTTGACAAGGCAGGCATATCCTGTTACTGACGCCAAGAAAAAATAAATCTGGTAATGGCACAACGGAGGGCAAGAGCGACCCATAGGACACAATTATTGCTTCCCGTATGTTAACATGTCGAAGAAAGTGTCAAGCTGTTTCGAATCAGTCTCTAACACTTTACAAACCTGTTTTCCTAGCACTTTTCCCTTTTGTCATACTTCCAACAGCATCATTTAGCATGATGCAAGGGCAACAAAACACTTAAGTGTCACTTTACAATAAGGTTGTATTCGTTAATATCAGTTAAAGGAAAACATTACTGTTTTTCAATATTTCAATATGTTCTTATCTCAACTTAGACGAATTATTACATACCCATCTTTTTTCGATGCGTGCACTTAATCTTTGTACAGAGCGTCGTGAAATGTGTAAGCATTTAGCCTAGCCCAATTCATTCTTTAGGATCCAAACAGGGATGAATTTAGAAACCACCAAACACTTCCATGTTTTCCCTATTTAAAGACTGTTACATGAGTAGTTTGTGCACCCGAGGTCGAAGTGTTGCAAACAAAGTGCTTTTCCGCCATACAATATAGTTCTAATTTTTATTTGCTTAAAAATCACCACGTTTTATTTTGTGCCACCATACTTACTCGTGTAACTACTCATGTAATAGTCTTTAAATAGAGAAAACATGGAAGTGTTTAGTGGCTTCTAAATTCATCCCAGTTTGGATCCTTAGGAATGAATGGGGCTAAGCTAAATGCTAACACACTCACGACGCGCTGTAAAAAGATTAAGTGCACGCATTGAAAAAAGATTGGTATGTATTAATTCATCTAAGTTGAGGTAAGAACATAGTAAAATTTTGAAAAACGGTGGTGTTTTCCTTTAATGCATTAGCTAACATGAAATACCAATAAATAATACTTCTACAGCATTTCTTAATCGTAGTTCATGGTAATGACTAGTTCATAGCATTTACTAATACATTTTTTAAATCAAAAGTTATATCTGTTAACATTAGTAAATACACCACATACTACAGTAACATGAATAACTGTATTTGCATTAACAAAAACTAACAAAGATTAATAAATGATGATAAATTATATTGCTTATTGTTACTTCATGTTAGCTAACGCATGTTAACAAATAAAGTGTATCCAACATTGCTTTTATAACAAGGTTGACTTAAACCCACATTTGTTCATTATCAAACAACATGGCTAAAGCTGTCTACAACAGGCAGATGTTACAGAATCAATACCTTACTTTTTTTAAGCAACAGTGCTCACAAAATGGGTCAGAATTGAGAAACATATGCTGACTTGATGAGTTTGTTTCACTGTGATCTGAGAGCGGATAATGCCCTCATAGAAATGCTAATGGTCCTCTCAAGCTAAGAATAATTTCTCCATTGTTTAGCCTCAGTTCTTTTAATATGGAGTGGACTCCTTATTTGACATTTAAATAAACAGGGGTGAGGTAAGGCCGAATGTAAGAAGGAAATCGCTTTATTGAAGTAACACGGGATGCTGCTGGACTAATATAAACAGATTAGGACTGGTGATTTTAACCATCTCGTGTTTTTTCCATGAACTATGCAACAGATGGTCATAACAGCCATTATGTGCAATTTTGAGGTGAATGATAGCAGAAATTAAACACACTGAAGTGTTAAAAAGTTAGTTCAAAGGAAGGACCCACACGCTGTTTTGGTGTTATTACATAATGAAACTTTAATAGTGCTCAGAAAATAATATGTGTGGTCTATATTGTGCACAGGTGATGCTGGATATCAATGGGAAAGGAACACATCCCAGACTGTACTTCAAACATGAGATGAAGACGCCAGGATGAGAGCCAGATAACACGGATAATTACAAAAGGAGTTGACACTCAGAAACCCGCGGCCCAGCAGAATCCAACACAACACCATACGCTCATTAACTCTCCTTCCCACAATTACTCTCTCTCTCTCTCTCTCTCTCTCTCTCTCTCTCTCTCGCATGTGATTCATAATACAAAAACACTCAAAGTCATACTAAACACATATAATCTGATCAGCCTTATAATGTGGATTAGTGCATGACACACATCATCATCTAATTTAGCATAACTAATGGTTTGAAAGGTCTCCAATTTGCCGCTTAGTCTTAAAGGCAGTTTTACATAAAGCATACACCCTCAGACTTGAATTGAAATGCTTGTTATCCATAAAATTCAACAAAATGTTAAAGCTTTTGTATTTTTATTTGATGTGGAAATAGATCATTTAACCACAGCAGCTTAAAGTGCAGGGACAAGTGTAAACGGCTGTGGTTTTCCAAACTGGGGTGGCATGAGATGGTGCCAGGTTGCCCAGTTTTATGATATTCTATAAAATACATTAATTTATCATAATTTCTGTGTATTTTACTTCAATAAAATAATGCTACTAACCAACAGCACTACACTGGATCATTTACAGTTTTTCTCAATTGCTAAAACACTAAACCCCAATCTCTGAACCAAATTCATAGCGGCCTAAACCCATTTGTCAAATCATGCACTCTTTTTGCAAAATTCTAAACATAAACTTCTCACTAAAACACACATTTCACACTGTAATGCACTTGTTTTATAAATGCTAAACACAGGCAGGCAAAAGTTGAACACAACTACAACACCATAATCATCAAGTAAATACAACCACTCAAAATTGTACACACTTTTATCTAATGGTATTTTTTACCAATTGTGTGGATTGGAAACAGACTGAGAGGCAGATGAAGAGTATGAGGAAGAAAAGGACACCAGAGACGATGCAATTGGCAAAATTTGCAGTTGGATTGCAAATTGGATTGCTTTTTATAAAATGCAAGTGCTGCTTACAGTAATATTGAAAACTTACTATTACTTGCAGTACTTACAGTAAAGTATTTACTATATTCACTGAACTAAACTTGTGATTACAGTAATATAGATTTTTAACAGTATTTTTCAAGTGTGTTGTTATGTACAATAAACATATTTTTCTGTAAGCAGATGTCCT
This sequence comes from Misgurnus anguillicaudatus, assembly GCF_027580225.2. Classification (NCBI taxonomy): domain Eukaryota; kingdom Metazoa; phylum Chordata; class Actinopteri; order Cypriniformes; family Cobitidae; genus Misgurnus; species Misgurnus anguillicaudatus. The sequence continues at coordinate 15,594,889 of NC_073345.2, forward strand.
GGATGTTGTGTTTTCCATTTTTTAAAGTAGTGTCTAATGGATGCTCTGTAGTGTTTTATATTATAGACTTATGTGTTTATGATTTGAAAGCTTAGTTTGATTTTGAGTACAATTGAAAAGGTTTTGAAGGAATTGTTTGATTTGGCTGGAAGAGTCGGGGGTTCTGTAAATTTAGTTTGAAATTGGGATTTGTGTTTAAGGTTTTGAGAAAATGAGTAATGGTTTCAAAAAATGTGTTTTAGCAATTCAGAAAAACTGTAATATGTTTTGTTTCAATCAAATTCTAAGTTTGAGATTGTGAGATTGAGATAAACATGGTGGCTCTGTGATGCTTTCAAAATATAGCATGTGTTTTATAAATCCATCTAGACTAACATAGCCGCATTACCATAACCAGAGAAGATCTACCTCACCAGTGGCAAACAGGAATATATGAAGAGTTTCGTTGCAAAACGAGATAATTCCGTTTTTTAACATTTTTGTCAAAACATGTTTATTATTATGTTATCATGTTATTATTTTGTTTTATGGTGCTACTGAGCTGTATTTTTTAAGTTATGAAGGTTTAAATCAAAACAAACCAAAAATGCACAACCAAAAAACGAGATTTTGAAAAAATAAAAAAATAAAAATGTGAAAAATTTAAATAAATAAAAAAACAGAGTTATCTCTCTTTGCAACGAAACTCTTTATATTTACAAATCCTGTTTAAATAAATCAAGTATTTTGACTCAATTAATGCTACAAAATTAGCCTTCAGTTCTCTATGCGTTTTGCCATATTTTATTACCAAGACAGCAAACGACTCCGGGCCAGATTCGCACTGGATCCGCAGCTGCTGACTTCGGCCCGGTGCGAATTTGGACCAGAGTCGTCTGATGTCTGGGTAAACCAAAGATAAAAAAGATGAATATTTTTTAAACAATTTCACCAAAAAGAGAGCAAAAACTTTACAGATTCTGTGTGGGTCTGCTTACAAGCTATGAAATCGCACACTCAACACAAAAACATCACAAACACGTGGAGTTCAGATACAGTAAATCAAAAACAAACTGGCAAACGCAGGCCTCTGTTAGACAGTGGGACGATCTGCGCTAAACAAAAGCGAGAGGCCAAAGCCTAGATCATACTTGGCGAAACTTTGACGTGTTTGTCATCTGCAAACTATTTTTTTTTTTTTTTTGGAGAGCCAAGAAAACAAACATTTCAGAGCAGCCATTTAACTGTTTGCCATTAGTGAGAGCGAGCATAAAAAGAGAGCGAGAAAGATGAGAGAAAAACAGAGAGTGTTATTTAAACCAGTCTGCCACAAAACACAGCGATAAATAAACCCATTGTTGGTTTTTTGCTTTAACCCGAAACAACAGGAGTGCACTGTAGAGACGCCAGAGAAAGGCTAAATGCTCTTTGTTTGAAGAATGAGGAGGGAGACAAAAACACCAAGTCATTCTTTGGTTTTTGTACTGGTAAGATAAACTGTACTGAAACATGTCTTGTTATTTCTTTGCAATCCACTGAAAGAATAGAAACAAGTCTGGCACCAACTGTTTTACTGTTTCAGACTTTCTCTCGAAAAACAAATTGGTGAGAGAATTCGACTCAATGAAACACCAACCATTAGCCATAACATTGAATTGCAATCTCTTGGAGCTCAATAAGAGGACTGAATGAATTATATAGAAAAAAATACTTTCTGTACATTGGGCATTTCTTAGTGTGACTTAATCTGTGTTTGTTTTATTGTTTGGATCTTCTGCTGATCTACGGCAAGAAAAGATCTTCACAGCAGTTTAATAGAAGTAACAAAAAAGTGCAATGGTATTATACAGGGGGCAGTTCTAGACCCTTTTTAGAGGGGGCGTCAGCCACCCTATCTGTCATCTTAGCCTTCCTAAAATTAGTCTTAATTATTCTACCAAACTATCAAATATATTTTTCAGAAGTGACATTTTAATGAAAAATAAAAACAAGTTTATGAGGCATTTAATTTGTTTAGCTGTTCTGCGCATGCGTCGTAAACGCCAGTGGAAGCTCATAGAAGAATAAAAGCGTCTTCCAAATGCGTGAATGTAATATGACGCTAACAAGAATATAACGTTTTCCAATGTGCCATTGAGAAATTTTTCATTCATAATAACGTCACCTGAGTTTAACCCACAAAATTTCTGTAAACACCGCCATCACACACTGATACACACAAACAAACACCTGGCATGTAACCCAGTGCACTTACAAATTTTCTATATGAAACACACTAATCAGATAGACTATAAACAACATTTTTAAATGCTGGAGAGGATAGCAAACAGGTGGAGAAAGAGTTAGAGAGACTGAAGGTAAGAGATGATGAATAAAGTGTATGTAGCAGTTTCATAGTCATGATACGTGTTATTTGCCCTAATATAGACCCCTTCAAGGTTTGTAAACATTGAATGACTATCGGGTGCACGCGCAGCATGGGGTCAAACTGTTCATACCATCCAGGCTTTATAATTTAATCTTACAGGGCTGAAAAATGATGACTTACCTCAAATGAAGTGAGCACTACAACTGCAAGCCTCTTTGACATTTGCATTGTTCCAGTCTGCACGTTAATTGCTTGTAGCCGCAGATTTTGTATTTTTTTGTTTTTGAGATTCTGCATGAATCGCGAAAACTTAACGGAAGACCTGATGCGATTTTCACAGCCCACGACGTAAGTAGGCATTTTTGACGATATCTGCTGTAATGACTTTTCTGACCCCGACATGCGCAGTGGGAACCGCCTGTGACGTGAACCGTGAAGGGGTCTATAAACATCATTTCATTATTTATGTTGTTCCAAAACATAACGACTTTTAATTTTCCGATCAAGAATCAAAGGGGTATTTATGATATATGATTGTATGTATGATTTATGTCAGTCATATTTAGAATCAGTGCACGTTGTTGTTAGTAAGTTGATGAATCGGTTTATGCAAGCTACATGCATGCATGTTAAAACTGGAAAGAAAATGTTTTATTTATATAATGTATAATAAGAAATACAGCATGTTTTCATATAAATTGTTAGTATTCCTAGAGTAAACTTTGACTATACATATATAATTCAAGATACAAAATAATACATAATAGTAATTAATAACTTTTATACCTTTATAGCTTTTTAAGAGCTGTTTGGAGTTTTTAAGAGTTACTAAAACTGTGTATTGTTTTTTTATTTTTATTAAGATAAATGAAAAATCATAAGGGCTTGGAACTTTATAAGAGAGTAATATACGTACACTGTAAAAACATAATACACTGGATTCACTTAAAAATATAGTTTTTTTATTAAAATTCCATGTAATACTTACTTTAAAAAATGGATGCAAAAATGATGCACTATATTTTTAAGTAAATCCAGCCTTTATTTATTTTTTTCAGTGTAGCCTGCATGAATTTTTTAATATGATAATACTGGTCTCAATACATAAAAAGGCATCAAAATGCTCTCTTCACATCATCACTGAGGGCTAAGCCCCCCTAAGAAGAAATCCTAGAACCGCCTCTGGTATTATAATCACCTTGACAGTTACTCTATACCTGTAAAGTATTATAGAGTAAGCCTACCACGTGTAGAAATGTTTATTTATATCATATACAAATGATTAAATAAAGTCATTCAGTTTGTTTATGGTGGTCATCAATGATGACAGTGTTTTAGTAGGTTCACACTACTGCCTGCTACCAGATTTAGGCAGCATGTGGACATAATGAGGCAGGTAATTGGCCGAGCAGTATAAGGTAACAAAGAGGTGCATTTTGAGCCAGGAACACATGAGTCGATTTGGTTCAGCGGTCGTTCAAAGACTTGCAGCAGAGCTTGAATGCGCTGCACTGCAGAGAGAGCTTTAAAATCTCCCTCTGGGCTAAACCGTAAAAGCTGCATGTGCTTTTAATTAAACCTATCATACCACAAATATAAAACAGTACTGATCCAGTAACCACACTGTTTTTGCCAGGAGGAAGTGTGAACTCTGAGCGGGTGGAGGGAATAATGACACTGATTTTATCAAATTGTTTAACAAAAAATTCATGAAAATACCGTCATCATAGACTTACTCTCATGTTGTTACAAACCCGTATAAATTTCTTTGTTTGATGAACACAAATGAAGATATTCTGAGGAATGTTCAGATCAGAGGTCCCATTGACTTCCATAGTATTCTTTTTTCCTACTATGGATGTCAATGGGGCTTCTGATCATTCCTCAAAATATCTTTATTTGTGTTTATATTTAAAATTTTTACAAAATAATAAGTTATATATATTTTTTGCAGGTTATCAACTAAAACTAAAGCTTAGCTGAATCCTAAAGGCACGTCAGATTAGGATTGGATAGATGTTTTTTTGGTTGACCCTGACATGTTATGATCTGTAACGAGCTGCATGTTGATACGGCAGACTCGTAAAATCTGCAGTGGGATCTGAAATGTTCCCACACAAATCATTTCCCCCTAAATAGTCTATTTATGTGTTTGCCCATCACATGGTGCATCGAGCGGGGCTTGACTGGGCGGCACTGTCTCTGGTGATGCCGGGTAAATTGAGAGCCAACCAAGACACAGATGTTACAGGGTTTTGTATCTGTCGCCAACATTTAGACTCTAGTTTCAAGATACATGGAGATTTCCCACAAACAGATAAAACAAAGAAAACACACACACACACACACACACACACACACACACACACACACACACACTACAAAGAATGGTAAGCGAAGGTCAACGTGGTTGATTTGGGGGGAAATGCTGTTTCTCCTGCCTTGCACACAGCACAGGTTTTCCTACCATTGTCATCTGCAAGATTGATAACAGACTCATTACAGCCAAGCAATTGTCAGCTTTTCCGGGACAAATTATAAAAAGAAACAAAAGAAATCCACACACCCTCTCATTGTAACCGAGCTCTAGCGGTTCGCTCTCGCTTGATTCTTTCTCTCGAGAGCGAGGAATGTTGGCATGGTGAGGAAAAACACATTGCCGAAAAAAATTCACATCCCATGTTAATGTTTCCCGTAGTGTCAACACATGAAGGAAACATTTTGAATGCTCTCGATACATTTGAAATGTCTTCTGTTATGTCATCTCTCTTTTGAAGTCCAAAAGATTCAGTCCAAATTTGATTGAGTCCAATTTTGAGATTATGTTTGTCTTAAGTAAATATTTAATTGTATGAATTCCATCGCATTAGAAAAGACATTTGTAAACAAATGATGTATTTCAATTGCAATTACTTTAAAGGGACACTTCACTTTTTTTTAAAATATGGTCATTTTCCAGCTCTCCGAGAGTTGAACATTTGATTTTTACCGTTTTGGAATCCATTCAGCCGATCTCGGGATCTGGCGCTGGCACTTTTAGCGTGGCTTGGCGTGGTCCATTGAATCTGATTGGACCATTGGCATTGCGCTAAAAAATAACCAAAGAGTTTTGATTTTTTCCTATTTAAAACTTGACTCTTCTGTAGTTACATCGTGTACTAAGACTGACGAAAAATTAAAAGTTGCAATATTCTAGGCAGATATGGCTGGGAGCTGTGCTCTCATTCTGGCGTAATAATCAAGGATCTTGCTGCTGTAACATGGCTGCAGGAGGCGCAATGATACTACGCACTGCCTGAAAACAGTCCCCTGCTATTGAAAGTAACCAAGGGGATTATTTTCGTGCAGTGCGCAACATCACTACACCTGCTGCAGCCATGTTACAGCAGCAAAGTCCTTCATTATTTTTAAAAAGTGAAGTGTCCCTTTAAAGGGACTGTAAGTAGGATTTTAAGTGTTTTATTAATCAAAATCAATGTCTTTATTCATGAATATGTCTTCGTTGGTGTTAAATGACCTCTGCCAGTGATCTGACTTTTCTTTGTAAGCTTAGAATTTCTCCTCTTTACTTATATTGAATGGGTAAGTCCAAAGAGGCTTTCATGTTGTTCCGCCATATTGATAAACTATAATAGCAGAGAGGGACAAAAAGCACTAGCCTACCAACGCGTTTTCATTCAGAACACGTGAACCATTTGCAACGGACAAGGAGATCAGTGAGTACATAACGGCTACCGTAGTTGCAACACGCATTTGGAAAGGCGAGGCGCTAGAGAGCACTGTTCGTTTGAATGCAAAATACAATTTCACCACTAGATGGTGGTAAATCCTACTTATTGCCCCTTTAAATGAACTTATTAGTTCAAAGGTGATTTTGTATACAGGCAGGTTCACACAGATGTCCTAGCAGAGCAAACCACAAGTACTTCACGTTTAAGTACAGTAATTGTGGACATGTTCAACTATTGTTTGAAATCAAACGGTGTCCATATTCTTTACATTAATTTACATTCAATCGTTTAGCATACGTTTATATCTTAAGTGAGCATCTTAAGTGCCAACAATAAGCATAGCACATCAATGTTGTGATGTTTTTCTCATTTTAAACCCACAAGTCACATGATTTGAAGTGATCTAACTCAATGACCTTCCTTGATTTTTAAGTGTGCTTGGGACCACAATATTTCATACCTGTATTGTTTGATCCAGAACAGGCACAAGTATTACAAATGTGGGCCAAATAAGCAACTAACTCTCTATGTTATTTCTTTGCTTCGACCCTGAATATCACCCTTAACACATGCTCTTTGTCAAATGATGCGTATGGCATTGTGCCCAGTAGGGCAGAGCCTAATAAAGTCTCTGCATTGTACAATGGTATAAGAGCCTGGCATGATGGATTGAGTCGTGGGGAAAGCGAGAGGTCTGCTGTATATCATCTACCTACAGTCAGAGCAAAAGCACAGGCAACCTACTGACAGCTTCATTATTTACTGTTACTGTTGGCCATGGGAATGCAAAGAGCCTCACTTACATGCTTTCTTGAATTATTGTTGGATTTTTTCTAAAGGGGTGAATCCAGATATGGGATTAATTATGGGTTTGACTCAATCAGCCAAAAATGTGACATCGTTTCAAAGACGCATGTGCAGAAATGTGATTTGTGCATTTTGGCAAAGAGGAAGATTTTTAGTTAATAATGACTACAATTTTGCCTGTTCCTCATAACTTTATTAGTTATTTTGTGCTCTGTGGGGGAAATAAAATCATATGGGCCTGACCGATGACATAAAGCTAATTTTGGGGTGTATTATATGTGGAGTTGAGCATCCACAGATGTCCAGGTAAGCATCGTTGTCACATGACCTCACAATACGGACTGTCGACTCGTATGTTTATTTCTGTCTGTCTATTTCTGGATGCTTACAAAACACAAACTACACCGACCCTTACCCCAAACGAAAAAACAGGGGAGGGTTTAGAACGGCAAACTCCCTGGGGGAACGCATTCCTCTCCATTAGCTGATCCGAGCCCACTTCCTGTGGGAGTAGGGCGGCCGCCATAGCTCTTGGAGCCAGGGCCCTCCAGAACAGGAAGTAATCCAGCGAGTAGAGGAATTCATCATTCAGAGGCCCTCCACACATCTGACGACGACATGTCAACGATTTCCCCACCTCCGTCAAACGCACAAACACAAACACACTCCACTTCTTATCTGAGCATGTGTCTGACCTCTGCACTTCTGTCTGATGATAAGGGATTACATAGAGGATGTGCATTAAAGAGGGAGGAAAGGTAATTAGATTCTCCGTCTCTCTTTCTCTTTCTCTCTCTCTGTACGTGCATAAGTCTGTACATGTAAAACGAAGTTCATTTTAGGCCAGTCAGTTCAATCTGCAGACATCTTGGCAATGCAACGATTTTTTGTGTAGGTAATATGCAAGTTTAGCTTCTGTGCATTTGAAAGATCAAAACTGTCAAGATAACATTGACATACAAAAACAAAATCTTGTGTATTTTATAAACTATTCCAGTTAATATGCATGCATGTTCAATAGTAAACAAATGGTACCAAAAAGAGACTTGGATTGAAAAGCGAGCATCCCTCCTGTACAGTATATATACTACGTGTAATGTAGGCAAATATATTTTATGCCATTTGTCACAGGAAGAGCTAACGGATCAACATCCTGTTAGTGGCAGCTCTGTTGGATGACCCAAGCCCCTTTTCCATTGTCACGATTCAAACCTACAACATCTGCGTGAAGCTACCTGTATCACTGCTGTACTGAAACATTTGGAAACAAAGTGTAGCTCGGATAAGAAACATGAAGGCAGCTTTAATGGAAAAATTTAAAAACAATTACGAGATACTTGACTTTGCAAATTTTTGTAGCCGTATTCTAGACTGTTCTAGGTGATTGCTGGGGTGTCCTGGGCAGTTGTTATGGAGTTACTACAGTATAAAATCAGTGTTGTATCAGGTCAGTAAGTAAATTCTTAATTGTATGCAAAATCCGATATCCGCCATGTTATTCTGTCATCTTTTCTCCCTATTTTCCCAAATTGCGATAAACGCCAGTCCGCTCGACAAATCACAGCGCACCATTCCACGTATTGTAAACAATGATGACGCCACTTTGAATACACACTGAATCCTAGTTTTCCTCATCTACTTTGTACTTCGTGATCAACAAACAAAAAAAAGAAATAATACTTTTGATGACATTTATAAACCTGTGTTGTTTCTCTGTAGCGGGGAAGAAACGTTGGAAAAATGCTGGCTGTTGCTTGTTCTCACACAAAAGCATGAAGCTTCTGTCATGCTAACACATTGACCCCAGAGGATCTTATGAAAAACTTTCTATTATTTTACTCGAAGTCAACGAAAATCGAGCAGCACCAAAATATTTTACAGCTGATCGCTGTCAAAAAAAGTCCTGCGACAATGTCCCATGGATGACAGCAGCAATGACAGTGTTCTTAATATGACAAAGTAAGTGTTTTGATTAATGCCATTAATGTTTTAATCAGTGTATACCACTAGTCAACTAAATGAATATAACATAAATGAATATAACATTAAAAATCTAATTATGGATTTGAATTTTTATGTTATTATAACCTAAAGATGCTATGTGAAAGTTTGTAACGGAAAATAGTGGTTTTCATCTTGTCACTTTCTTGGTATTGACCGTTTCAGCAGTAACAACATAAACAAGCGGCTTTCGTGGTTATCACGTAACTTCCGGCAAACTCCGCGAAGAATAAATAACAACAAAGTCCTTTTAAAGTAGTTTATTTATAAATAACAAGCAAAATAAACAACACGTACATTACATAGAAAGCAAAACATTTGTTATTTTCGACGGGGTATTTGTTTAATAATTCAGTTTCAGCAACTAGTCAGACCATTAAACAAACAGAAACCGGAAGTAAAGCTCAGACCAGACGCTTATCGCGTCACCCCACGTGTGCCCGATGAAACGATCTATAGAAAACACGTTTTTATCCAAATTATCAAAATGGATTTATTGCGTTGTGAAACCAAACTCTTTATATACTAGTCCAAATCAAAATTCTGCATGAGAGTCTTGATCCTGGATGTGGCTCTGGTCCCACCATGGTGGTAATAGTAATTGTTGGCTTATTAAACACCATTACCAGACAGCACCATACAACTAAGGTTCAGTCCTAAACCAATATCCCTTAAAACGGCTGTCAGTCTTTAGTACTCGGGTACAGCCAGGTTTTAAAGTACTGTAACCATGACAATAAGTACAGTATAGTAGAAAACTTAGAGGAGTCACAGAACTTTTTTTAATTACCCAACTTTATAAACTCTCACAAAATGTTTGTATAGTTTGTCTGTTGCTGTGACCCTCTGCCGTTGACAGTCCCTCTCCTACAACCCCGATCCTAAGGCCTTGGGAATCATGTGTTTTTGTTCTCCTGTGAAATACATGACGAGTCGGAAAGCTTCACACCCTGTCCTCTGCCATACATTTCTATGCTCTTCCTGACCACCATCTATTATCACCTGAGGCAAACCTTCACACTCTTTGTTTCAAGATCCTTTTCAGCATGCCAAGCCTATTCTTTATGGAATTATCCTACAATGACTTTTATTAATAGGCCTCTTTATTATTGAACTACACCAACAAAGAGCCACCACATGTTAAAAACACGGCCAGAATGAATGCGGTTATTTTAAGTAAGTGCCAACATGGGCAAAAACTCTGTGTCCTTATAATTTCACACAGCAAACCATATGGGCATTAAAAACAATGTTAATGGTCCTTGACTTACATTTTTAGACTGCTAAATTATAGGTCACATGGCTAACGAATGAGGACGCGAAAAAGCATGTTTATTTGGCGGCACTGATTTGCCTACATAACATCCAGCCGCGTACTGACATTAGGGATAAGGCTCTTGCTGAGAAGACTGTCTAAACAAATCATACAGTGTGTGAAAACAAACCAGCGTGTTGTGACTTGAGCTCACGTGAAACATCTCGGTCCCTTTGCCTGTTTATAAAACAAAACCTCCTTCAGCCAGAAACTGCTAGGATCTGATCATCTCTGTCTGCATTACGACCACAAATGCCTGTCATGCCACTAGCGTGTTCTTCGTGAAAGGGTTGAAGGGGGTAGGTGTAAGGGGGCAGATGTGGAGCATAGCTTACATATTGGGGGTGAGTGGTGAGAGTTCCTAGCATGGAAATGTTCCCTCAACCAAACTGCACCAGAACATGACCTAAATTTATGATCTAGCTGCAAAGGTTTGGGACAGATCCAGAAGCCATTGAATACATGCCGAGACATCAGCTGTGACTTAAACCAACAAATCAAAAAGCTGTCTTTGCGAAGACGGGTAAGTTTATGGTTTTGATTTGGGAGGGGACACCATCTTTACCCACATCTTATTAGGTGGGATAAATCAATCAACCAGTTATCATCTCGCTGTTGGATGGCACATAATGGCAGAAATCAGGGCCTTAAAAATAAGACTTTTAAGTCATCTCATTTACCATTTAATAAATGAAGAATTTGGTTTCAAAACGCAATAAATCCACCCTGACCAATTCCGGTAAAAACGTGTTTTCTATACCAAGAAAGTGACGAGATGAAAACCATTATTTTCTGTTACAACTTTCACATTGCATATTTAGGTTATAAAAACATAAACAAATTCTAATCCATAATTTGATTTTCAAAGATTTATTATTTTTTCCACAAAATGCAATAAATCCATGAATTTTTTTCAAAATGCTATAAATCTATTGAATCAATATATAAATGTGCATTCATCTTTGCCATGTTATTTTAATTTAGTTGACTAGTGGTATACACTGATTAAAAAAATAAACATTAATGCCATTAATCAAAACACTTACTTTGTCATATTGGGGCTGTTTACACTTGGTATTAAGATGTGTTTTTATCGATCGGATCACAAGTGGACGAGAGAGACACATTATGTTTACACCTGGTATTTAAATCCGTCTCTTTTGTCCACTTTCGACCGCTTCTGTGCTGAATACTATGAGGGGGTGGTCTGTGAGACGGTGGGCGAGTCTCTCCGCTGTCATTCAAACCCGAGCGGGAGTAATTATGAGTTTATATGGAGGCAAACTAATATTATGTCGGAATCCACTGCTGGTTTAGCAAGTAAACATGCTGCACAGTGTTTTGTACGTGTGTATGTAAGAGCTTTCTCTGAATTTTCAGCGCAACTGATGAAATAGGATCGCGCAACTTTCACACGCTTTCAAAACGAAACTACGGATATGAGCCGCTTTAGTTTTATCAATGAAAGGCTAAAAATAGCGCTGTTCACCGTATGTTCACGCCAGAAGTCAAAAAAGACGTAAAACTTGTGTTTAATACCTCAGATTAGATAAATGGGCGGAGAGAAGGCGGTCGCGCGTGGCTTTTCGAACGCATTCAATCACATGTGCGTTCCGCAACTCCAAAGCGATCCGATCGAAAGTGGTTTCGACTACCTCTGGATGTGGTTGAAAGTGGTCGAAAGTGGACGAGCTCAAAACGTTTTGAACACCGTTTACACCTGGCATTAACGTCGTCCACTTGTGATTCGATCGACGAAAACGCATGTTAATGCCAAGTGTAAACGGCCTCATTAAGAACACTTTCATTGCTGCTGTCATCCTTGGGACTTCGTTGCTGAACTTTTTTGTCAGCGATCAGCAGTAAAATGTATTGGTCCAGTTCGATTTTCATTGACTTTGAGTAAAATAATGGAAAGTTTTTCATAAAATCCTCTGGGGTCAATGTGTTAGCATGACAGAAGCTTGATGCTGTCGAGAAAACAAGCAACAGCCGGCATTTTTCCTTTGCGCGAGTGCCTCTTCGATTTTGTTGGCTTACGTTTCTTCCCCGCCACAGAAAACCACCACAGGTTTATTAATGTCATCAACAGTATTATTTTGTTTTTTGTTTGTTTGTTGATCACAAAGTACAAAGTAAATGAAGAAAACTAGGATTTTGTGTGAATTTAAAGCGCCGGCCTTATTGTTTACAATGCGTGGAATGGTGAGCTGTGATTGGTTAAGCGGATTTATTGCATTCAGCAGAGAAGGAAGAGTGGCGTTTATCGCGTTTTGGGAAAAACGAAGAAAAGATGACAGAGTAACACGGCGGAAATCGGATTTAGCTTAAAATGACAAATTAACTTTTAATACTGACCTGATACAATACTGATTTTGGCTGTAACAATTTTTTTTTATTGCATTTATCACATTTTGGAACCAAACTCTTCAAATATTCAATTCTGATTACATACTGCAGCATACTGTAGACAAGTCGTCGTAAGGAATGCTTATGCTATAAAATATCTGTGAAGTCAAAACCCAATATGTAATCAAAATGTAAGGACTTGCTACTCTTCAGGTTATTTACTTATTAGCAGATCCCACATGGATTATTAAATAAACCAACCAACAAATATTGTGCTATTGTGCTAGCAAACTCAATCACTTCTAGCATCATTCTAGTATGGACCACGAAATATGTCAGTATAACTTGATTTAGCATTGTGTTAGCATCAATGCATTCATGCTACTGCTGTAGCTTAAACAATGTTATTCTTTTAGAAAAGGCCCATAAGCTAGTAGAGGTGAATGAGCGGTGTGCTAAATGCTTGACAGATGGGCCCTGCCTTGTCTCCAATTGACCGTGTGACATCGGCGATGTGAGGCTCGTGTCAGTAACGTGGCGCTAATGGCAGCCTAAGCTATGGTTCCTGACTGAGCAATCTATTAGCGCCTAATCGCCATGGCCATATATCCTGAGCCAACTAGCTTTTCTGTGGATCTCAGTGTGCGTGTGTGTGTGCATGTGTAGAAGTGAAATCAACCATCCTGAAATGGCCATAAACGGGCATCTTTAAAACCCTAGCTCAGTACGGAAAGAGATTTTAATGTGGTCTAATTCCATAAGGGCCTCATTTAAATGTGCCAGAACTATTGATTTCAATTAAAAAAGGAAAACACGACTATTGAAGAGTCTGGCTCGAACACAATTCTCACTCACCACTTAAAAGTAAACGTTTATATAAACAATTATATTTTAGACACCCTAAAATAAAAAAGAAAACGACTTAAGAGGTACCTTAACATCTTCACCCTGTAAAATTTTACCTCGGTAAAGTCTTTACTCTGTAGCTACTCATCATCTGTGATAATTTACAGCTTTAACATTATGACTATGGAATACTTTGATATAAACAACAGCATTCCTGACACAGACCCTCAGGAAAGATGGATGGCTCCGCTTCCGCATATTATCTCGTAGAGCTCTGACATTTGTCAACAGAGGAAATGTAGCCATTTCCTCCAACAGGCCGAGATACATGCGTATCATCGTGTGCGCCTTTGAACTTCTTTATTGTTTGGATGTGATTCTTATCCTCAACTCCTAGGCAGTTCACCACCATTAGAGATGGTCCAGAGAGACTCGAGCACAGGCAGATAATGAGCTTTGCATTACACAGCCTAGTTTAGATATTGGCATAATGGGCCACCATGTCTTAATACAGAGGATTTTTCACATAAATGGCCCACTAGAACATGTTTACTAGGAAATGCTTAAATATTCTATTTCTTTGTACTACATTTTTTATATTAAATTGAATATGTACTCTCAGTGAGAGTTTTAGGATGTTAACAGCAAATGTTGTGCCAGCATGCTAAAAACAGAAGTTGCATTTCTAAATTTGTCTCCTTCAAAGCATCTCCGTTACAGCCATCAAAACACAGATTTTGCACATCTACTGTACTGAAAACAACCATATGTGGCATTTATCACAACGGGCTTTGAAATGTAAACCCAAGCTATAGTTATCCTGACGTATGAGCGACTGGATGTTGAGCCAAAAGCTCTGGGCTTAACCTTCAAAAGGGTCACTCAATAAATTCTGACTAAACAATTTCTCCCGTGTCCACTAATCAATACTGACCGCAGCACACTTCCTTATGCCACTGTGGTGCGTTTTGTTTTATTGCTATTTATTTTTCACTTTCATTGCGTTTTTCATCTCTTCTTCTCTTTGGCTTAAAGAGAAACTGTGGTGTACCCCAGGCGGTGAGCAATTATTGAAATGGGACCCAGGTGGCCTGCCATCGGTCTTGCCACTTGAGCAAGGCGGCAATGCTTTGACGGCTAATCGATTAGTGCTCTCCTGAAAGCAGCGTTGTGACCTTTGACCCTCTGGATAAGGTTCCTGCCTGACAGCTGACATTGGAAGTGCTTTACTTGACTGAATTAGAGATTTTCAACCTTATTTTATTTCGCTGCATTTATTATTCCACCCTCAGGAGTTGAAAGCCTTTTTAATCTTTTATATTAAGCATGTATTTGAACTAAGACAGCACACATTCTACTACTAAATCTTAATCAATGAAGGGTACTTGATGTTGCCAATCGTGCATCTCTTCATAACACCACTAGAACACTCCAAGAGACTTTGAGGTTTGTTCCCTGAATTAAGTAATATGATGCGTTTTGATGACACCAAACCTAAACATGTCATTGTCATTATCCAAGACGAAATCATAAGACAATGATGATCACAATACAAACAAAGCCAAGCACAAATTTACAGCCCATCTTAAAAATTGTCTAATCTTTTATCTACCATATTAATTTGCAAATACATCCAAATATAAGGGAATTTCACACTATGTAAGGGTAACACAAAACAACAGATATGAGATGCAGATAAGCAGATGTATGAATGAAACCAGAAATAACTGAGTAATATTGACATAACACATCTCTACTATTTCACCTAGAGACACATACAGCTCTCATTACCAACATTAAAGACTCAAGAACCATGTTAGAGGTTATGGTACACATTACAATGGGTTAATTTTAATGTAGTCAAGAGGGGTTAAGTTAAATTAACCCTGGACATACAGTAAATCTGTTTTAACTCTAGCTTACAGCTGCAGCTTTATTTACAATGTCTTTGTTACACGTTATATGTACATACTAATAACAGAACATTATGCTAACTAACCCTAAACTTAACCCTATCGTAAGAACATGTTGTTCATCATTATTACTCTGTACTTAAAGGTGGAGTGCACAAGTTTTGGAAAACGCTTTGGAAAAGGAGACGGGCCGACTACCAAAACACACTTATAGCCAATCAGCAGTAAGGAGCATGTCTACTAACCGACATCCTTGCCGGGTTGCGTATGTGTGGGGCGGGTCTTTTATAAAAGAAGGTCCAGATTCTATTGGGGTAGGGGCGTGTTTGTTTAGGTGATTTCAAATATCAACATTGTGCACTCCGCCTTTAAATGTATAATTACACTGTAACAAGAATACCTTAACATGCAAACCAAATAACTTAAGTAAATTAATCAGCGAAATAGTTTTGCATATATTCCATATATCACTCGGACCTAGCAGTAGGCTATACCAACCATCTTGCCTTCAGCTTCCTCATATGCATTTACGATTGTCTCGCAAAAAGCTATAGCAGTACATGTTTGTTGTTTTACAGTCGTCTTGCGTGTTGCCAGGGACAACCGAGATGGTGAATAACACCATCGATCAGGGCAGCTGGCCCGGAGGGAGCAGGGGCCCGCAAATGATAACAATGCTGTGCTCAACGGGACACTGGTCCTCTTTTCCTGGAGCGCCTTGGAAGGGAAGTCGTCTCTCAAACACCCCCAATGCTTGACCACCAGACAGACCTGTCGAGCAGGAAAAGCCCACTGATCCACACAAAAGGGCCCGACGGTATGGCCAGACACATGACCTCATCTCTTATCAAAGACAGGGCAGGAGTCCACAACAAAGATGCTAAAATGAGATGCTAACAGCGTTCCCGTCACAGTTTTGTTAACAGACACCGTCAGTTGGATGATGCTGAGAGAGACGGGTGGCAAGGTTGTGGGTGCATGCATTAAAGTTGGCCCGATGTTGGCAGCTGTGGCCAACTCTAGCCATTCTTCCTTTCATTGTGACTTAGGCTGTTTCTCAATTCCAAGAACACAAAGAACGGACTTGCGTTCTCGTGGAGATCGGTCTTGCCAGGCGACATTGGAAAACGAACTCAGAAGGTCGCGAGAACACAGAACGCACCTGTGAGAATTGAGATGTGTGCGATCTTCCTGCTGGTCACCTGACCTCCGCCACTGTTTTGCCGCAATGACTTCTGGGGCGTAAAGTGACTTCAACGCGCAAGTCTGCACTCGATGCATCCTCAATATCAAGAACACATCCGGGTATTTTCATGAATCCTCTGTACGTGCGTTCTTGGGAATTGGAATTGAACTTCGATGGTTAATGAGAATAGAGTGGTTAATAGAGTTAGAACACAAGGACGCAAGATGACCGAAGAACGCAAATTGAAAAACAGCCATAGTTAGAAGAGGGACATGAAGCTGTACAGCTCACACTGGCACCAAAAGAGGAGGGCACCTTGTGTTCATACCTTGTCAATACGAAATGTAAAAGTATGTCTTAAGTAGTTCGAGGGTGGGGGGTGAAGCTTTTTAGTTGCGGGCACTTGTGGCTTCGTACATAAAACTTAGGCGAAAACAAAAGCACATGAAAAGACAAGAGGAAATAAAAGAGAGCTGTAACCCAGTGTTAAAAGAGAGAGGTCAGCCCGACTTACCACCAGTCTGCTCTCATTTTAGGATATTGTCACCACAGGGCCTGCCATGTAATCGGTGGAAAGCTTTATATATTCTCATTATCACATGGTGGCGGTCAGTTAGCCAAGCAACTGCCTAAGAAAGTGCATGGGTTTGGAGTGACTAGACTGCAGCAATTCTCTAAGAGAAGAGTTTTATCTCACAGAGAAAAGGGGATTTTCTAGACAGATGTTATATAAGCTTGAGGACAACTTGATGTGCCATTTGGAACGCAGTTTATTTCAAAAGAAACCTAAAATGCTTTTCATTGGGTTTTTATTGGATAACTAGTGGGTGGCTATGAATATTATTGTATTTTCACTCCCTACACACTCAGTCATTATTATATCAGCAGTAAGTCATTTCAGAAGAAGAGAATGTTACTCAGTTTTGATGAAAACCATTTTGTTTTCATGTTGTTTATCTGTACCGCCTGCACATCATGATTGGCTATAAAATGCATCTAACATGAACATTATGTACATGATATCAAATTTGCATCCCAGAAAAAAAAGTTTTAACCAAACCCCCCCAAAAAACATAGCACATAAAAGAGAAGCAGATTCAAATAGAAAGTGATGAGCAATGTTCCTCAAAGATGACTGCGGTGCTTGTTGACTGTTAAATATCCAGTGGCAAGGCGGTCCAGACAGACTTAAACAGAGTCCCCCACCCTGACCCAGTCTGTACCAGTGCCTCATTCCTAAATTCCAGACTGGCTCCTCTGTTCCCTACACATTTTAAAAACCCGGTTTCCCCAGTGAAGCCACAGTGCTACTGTAGTGAGACCAGAAAAATTTATCATATTTGAGGTGGTGGAGAGCTTGATAAAACAATTTTGTAAGCTATCTGACTATGTGGCTCCAGTTGTAAAGAATTTAAACCAACATATAAACAGCAAAATGACTGGATGTGGCAGCTTAAAATTAGGTTGCTTTGTAGAAGTCAATGTGATACAGAATTTGTAGCCCAGTTTACCTCCTTCATTGTTTTTTCAGAGTGAAAAGTGTATTCATCAAGAACAATGTGTTATGGAATATAAAACTCTTTTATATGTACTTTAGAAATATAAAAAATATAAAAATGTGTTCATGTATCCATATAAAAGTTTGTATTCTGTATTGTATTCTGTTAAGGAAAGAAGGCACGTTTTATCAAGCTACATCCCTTTAATGCCATGAGCTCTATTCTCCTGGCAACCCTCACCCATCCCTTCCTCCTGCATGTAGTGCCATATAAACACATACACACGTTTAGTCTTGGTGGTGCCCAGATTCTCCAGCACCCCACCGCCTGTCTTAGACAGGCCCGCCGTGTGAACGCAGCCATCCGTTAAATCTGACAAGGTTTGCGTTTTTATTCAGACCCTGCTATTAATAATGGAGTGATGCATGACTGCAAGGTCCAGATCCTCCCCCACTTTTAGATTCTCTCCACACGCTCTAAAGTACTGAAACACTACCTGAGTAACTTCATGGCACACATTATGACTGTTTCGTCCTTCACAATGAAACGTGTGATGCTGCTGTCACCCACAAGCTTCAGCTGTATCAGATTTTACTGTATTAACCACTGCCACTGGTCTGCAGTTTACCCACAAACTGCTTAAGGCATGTGGTGAACGACGGTGGCTTGAAATTTCTTGAGGACAAATTCACCAGGGGCTGGGGTCTAGTTCTGCAACTGACAAATCTGCAAACAGCCAAGTGTAAGGCCTGTCAATCATCGTTTCCAACCATCCCCAGAGGGTTTTCCTCTGCAGCGACCCTCACTTCCTTCAAAAAAGCTAAATGGAGAAAGAAGGCGAGTATAAAGAATTTTGGGGCTATATCGGAGCTACTAGCTTCAGGCACTGGCACTGAAGCTTCTTACAAAAATACACATTCACAGAAACCTCCAGGGTGGAGAATAATAAGGGCACCTCCATGTCACCTTCCTCAGTACAGTCCTCTAAACCTAACTGCAAAATGCACAGGGAAGGGCTACCGAATAGTTGAGATGACACTGTGTGAATATGCAGTTTTTTTAGAAAAAGAAAAGAAAGCTTCTAAAGTGTATCTAGTCTTTCATGACTTTATCATCTCTCTGCAGAAAAGAGAGTGCTATTTTCACATTTTTTAGTGCTAAAGGAAAAACGGAGATTGACAGCTTCCAGAGCATCCTCCATCATACCCTGCCTGGATTGTGACAGTCCATCAATTCCCCAAGGTCCAGCTGTCCCTAGACCCCGGCTGTCATTGCGAGACCAGGCCAATGCCCAAAAGGCTGGTCGTAGACCCCGAGACTACCGAAGCAAGCAAGTGGATCATACCCCTTTGGAGCCTTCCATCAAGCTGGCAAAGTTAACATCGCAAGTGTCACCCCTCCTCCTCTAACTTCCCTCTAAAGTGATGGAAAGGCGGACAGTATGGAAATTAATATCGCGTTGATGGAGAGCCGTCTGAGGAGACTTTATAGAATCCGTTTAAAGTCCTGACAGCACGGATTGGCTCTCAGAACTCTCTGAGCGACACCTAAAAGGCACGATTTCAAAACAGCTCTCCTCGTGGCTGCAAAATACGGCAGAAATATGTACACAGAGTTCTACTAAATTATGTTGAAACAAAAAACACGGCCAGGAATGTTTACCACTTACCAGCCCTAATGAAATTACATGTGCACAGGCTCACACACATGCAGCTTCGCAATGGGAAATTATACACGTCCATTACATTGGGAGGGGCGAGGGACGTGACTGAATCTGTCTATTGAGCAAGAGGGTGGTTGGGTTTCCTGGCCCAACAGCGTCCATTTCATTTTAATGGCATTGCTAATGCAGACGCACCGGGTCAGGCGCTGGGTGGGTGCATGGTGGTGATTTTGGAGCTGTGGGGGGGGCACACAGCGTTCCATTCATAGATACACAGACTCTGAGGTCAGGTAAAGGGAGCGTTGTTCTGGCAGTGAGATATTAATGACTGTTAAGTGAGAGTAGCTCTTTGCATTGGCATCCAAACCAAACCACCGTTCCATCAGCCAGTAGATGAAATACCTGGCCTTTGCCTCCCTTACTAAAAAGTACTGTGGTATTATGATAAAGCTAAAGTACTTGATGTAAGAGAAATTTCTTGTTTATATAAACACGGCATGGTATTAACTGTCAAAACACTGCTACACTCCTGAAAATGTTGGGTTGGTTCCATGGTTGGGTAAATTATGGACAAACCCAACCATAGGGTTTAAATTAATCTGTGCTGGATTGGTTCAATCCAAAATGCTGGGTTGGTTTAAACCATGGTTGGGTAAAATATAGACAAACTCAACCGCTGGGTTTGAATAAACCTGTACTGGGTAGTTTCAGCCTACAATGCTTAGTTTTACTGCTTACTTAAAAGGGTTTTAACCCAACGTTTGGGTAAAATATAAATAAACTCAACCATTGGGTTTAAAATAAGCTGTTGGGTTGGTTCAAACCATGGTTGGGTAACAAATTGACATTTTCTGTGTTCACTTAACACAACAGTTGGGTTTGTCTGTATTTTATCCAATCATGGGTTAATCCAACCCAACACTATTATAAAAACAAAGGAAACATGTTCGAATAGTTTACCTATTAGAAGTCAGAATGTGACCGTATACATAGACAGTAAAAGTAAGCATCATTTGGTTTTACCTGAACCATTTACTACTTTTACTCTATGAAAGAATCCAATTGAAGGTATTTACATTGTCAACTTATTTAACAAAAATCAAAAGTTCCCCAACAAATGTTAAAACAAATTTAATGACAAAGAACAGAACATTTATATAGGCTACTTGCGTAAAACCTAAACGTGTCTTTTCGTAAACATAGCCTACATATGACCCTTTCCATGCTCTTTATTTTAGTGTGATGATTGTGGGGGTCTGGTAATGCAGGGCCACATCTGTGTGTAATGTATCCTGGGGCAAGGCCATTGTTGCCTAACGCTACTTCAATTCCAGTCCTTTAAGCTCCAAGAGGTATGGTTCAGAAACAGTGTGTGTGCCTGCCACCTCTTTAAACATCACCCGAGGGCATTTGGCTAGGCCCCCCGCAGAGCAACTCTGGGTGCAATGTTAAGGTAGTGGGTTGAGGTTGTGTCCAAGAGAAGCGAATACATGAACAAGCCACCCAGGCTGTTTGATTGTGATGATTTAGTAATTTTCGATTCCAGTAAACTTGGTGACATTGCGAGTTTTAAGATAAAGATTTGGAATACTTCTATTGTTGGCAAACTATGCTCGGGTGGAAACTGGGGGTCTATTCTGAATTAGCATTGAATGTAAATGTTGAGCTTCCTAATGATGGAAGGTGCAAAAAAGAGATTCAAAATAGGATAAATGAATAAAACATCCTCAGTTCTCTTCTCAGTTTTTTTCTCTCTTTCTCTTCGACACAAAGTCAATGGCATGAATAATTCACCGCTCTCTCTTTCTCTCTGTCTCTCTCGCTGAGCCACGGGTGACCTTTCCCCACAGGAAGTGGAATCGAAACACAACAATGGGCCCGAGCACAGGGGGATCCCGGCTAAGGGGACACTCAAAACACAGCAGGGATACAGAAAGCTCGGGGATCACATACATTATACATTCTTAAATTATTCAATCCCTAAAATTCACATTGAATAAATACAGCCACCCACATGCTGGAAGGGGAAGACCAACAGAAAGACTCAGATCAGCTTCAACATCAAACTATAGAGGGCTTTAAATTACTGCACTGAATCATGGGAAAGTGTTTCTTGCCTGTACAGAACATTACAGTAATAAGTAAACAGTTTACTTAATGTAGCTCTGCAATGTGAAACAAAACATGTGTCTAGCCCTACTATGGGATTGTTTGTGCATTTATATTTTACAACTTCTATGCTTTATATGAAAACAAATCATATAAATAATCAATGAATGTATATTAAAAGTGAATTAATTATCTTTTTGTGTTCACAAATATGCACATGACGTATTCATGCACTATGCAGTTTCTACTATGTTTGCCAAAAGTATAAAACAGAGTGCACTATGCGCTTGCCTTGACCTTCAGAGTGATATGAATTATAATTTTCTTACATATGTAAACATTCTTGACTCTTTATTTATCACAGCCAAGAGCAACACAATTAAATGAAAACATATATTTATTTTTTTATTTATTTATTTGTCCAGTTATTATAAAAATAACTTGTTGAAATAAATATGCAATGTAGTAAAGAACACTATAATATACAATTGTTTAAAGATTTGCATAATGTGTGCACATTTCTAAGTTGATATCACAGGAAACAAATTACCTAATTTACATGGTGGTGAATTCATATATATTTGTACTATGTGTTACATACAAAACAATATGATTATTTAAAAAAGCATGAATGAAACCCCACCATTAAAAGATTAGTCCATTTTCTTAAAAAAAATCCAGATAATTTACTCACCACCATCATGTCATCCAAAATGTTGATGTCTTTCTTTGTTCAGTCGAGAAGAAATTATGTTTTTTGAGGAAAACATTCCAGGATTTTTCACATTTTAATGGACTTTAATGGACCCCAACATGTAACAATTTTAATGCAGTTTAAAATTGCAGTTTCAACAGACTCTAAATTATCCCAAACGAGGCTTAAGGGTCTTATCTAGCCAAATGATTGTCAGTTTTGACAAGAAAAATACAAAATATGCACTTTTAAACCACAACTTCTCGTCTATCTCAGCGCGACCTCACATAATTACGTAATGCTGTGGAAAGGTCACGTGTTACATATATGAAACGCACATTTGCGGACCATTTTAAACAATAAACTGACACAAGGACATTAATTAGTATCATTCCACATACAACAACGTCGGAACGGTCCTCTTTCTCCACACTTGTAAACACTGGGGTGTAGTTTCACATACATCATCCATGACTTCTTGATGTGATGACGTATTACGTGAGGTCACGCTGGCGCGTCACATGACCGGAGATAGACGAGAAGTTGTGGTTTAAAAGTGCATATTTTTTATTTTTCTACAATCGTTTCGCTACATAAGACCCTTATGCCTCGTTTGGGATTGTTTAGAGTCCTTTGAAACTGCAATTTTAAACTGCATTAAAACTGTTTAGTGTTGGGGTCCATTAAAGTCCATTAAAGTAAATTTCTTCTTGACTGAACAAAGAAAGACATCAACATTTTGGATGACAATGGTGGTGAGTAAATTATCTGGATTTTTTTTATTTTTTTAAGAAAATTGACTAATCCTTTAACCTCAACATAACTGGGGCAAGGCAGCACTAAAAACTTAATTCATACTGAATTAGCCACCTCGTAAAATAGTTACCAATTGCCATTTGATTGTGTTAATTTTTCTATTAATTAACAAATAATAATTGTCAAAGACAAGTATAATTTAATAAATAATTATAACTTTTAAACATGTTTCTCACTCTCTTTCTTTTGCACCTGCACAACACTAACATAAAGAAGGAAGTGACATCAATGCCCTAGGAGTGGTTCATCCTGTCTGCCATACTGAGCTCTCATTGAGCAGGAAGAAGAGATCATCAACTCACACATAAACACACAGAGAACACCTTAACAAAGTAATTCACACACATAATGATTTCCAGATTAACACACGCACGAATCCATAGCACAAAATATTCTGTAATAAAGTTCATCATTGGAAATGAATTTCACACATCTGTCTCTCATGGGAAAGCTGGGTTTTGTTATCTGTTGCTGATTTCCCAATAAGATGAACCGCAGCTTCATATGACACTAAACATGTGCACGCGCACACATAAAACATTGCCAACATGGGTTTAAATCCCTAAACTCTATTTTTATATAAAATATAAAAACATCTGCATTGGTTACAATCCTTACATAACTTCTTTGTAACTTTTTATCCAAATAACTTTAAAGATCCGATGCCATAAACAGATACAACAACTGTTAAACTACATTTAATAGTAGTTGGCTGCATTGCTATGTGGTTGCAAGGGTGTTCTTGGTGGTTCCACACTGAGCCCACCCCATCATCTGTATGATATACCTGTTTCATCCACATATCAATAGATCAGAATAAATCAGATCACTTCAGGTCTTTTTAAAAGCATAGCCACAATTTAAAGGCAGGGTGCATGATATCTGAAAGCCAGTGTTGATATTTGAAATCACCTAAACATACACGCCCCTACCCGAATAGAATCTGGATGTTCTTTTGATAGACCCGCCCCACACATACACAACCCAGGCAACGTTGTCGGTTAATAGACACGCCTCTTACTGCTGATTGGCTACAAGTGTGTTTTGGTACTTTGCCCTTTTCCAAAGTGTCTTTCAAAAATCATGCACCCCGCCTTTAACAGAACACACACGGACAATTCTGATCTCTCTTTCTCTCTCTCTTTCACATACACTTGTTCTTGACACTTAATGGTACAGATATACAGAGTCGCAAAGAAAGAAATGCGAGACAAATTGGCATTGGTGAGTATAGATAAAGAAGATTTACTGCCTAGTTCAGCAGAAACTTTATTTTAAACTGCAACATGCATTACATGGTTTGTTGTAAAAACAATAGTCTGACCTTTACTGATGCGAGTGATTCAAAACAGACATTGGCTGGGTTTTCATCTTAACGTGAAGCGAAACAATTGGTGCATTTACATCCAATTCTCAAGCAGATGATGGTGGTATTATAACCTAGTAACAAACAGTAAATAAAACAAGGCAATAACCTGAACCTGTTAATGACAGAAGGCAGAGTCGTAATGATAGGTCTGTGAAACAAAATCCTGTGCATTTCGTATTAAAACCGTTTCGGGACAGCTGCCGTTTCTCGCCCATGTACCGATGTTGTAGAGTTTTGATGCTGCAAATAGGCATGGGCTGGTTTTACTGGTTTTAAGGTATACAGAGGATTTAAAACAGTCAAGTTTTAAAACCACTAAAATGTTCTGTGATATCATTTCCAAGGTATGATCTGGGTTTATACAAAATGTATTAAATCATTAAGTCATGTAATTCAGTCGTTCTCAAATGGGGGCCGCGAGTTGGTGCCAGGGGGGCCCCAGTTTTATGACATTTTATAAAATACATTAATTTATCATGAATTATGTGTAATTAAACCTAAAAAAAAAAAGGGTACTAACCAACAGCACTACTTTGTATACTTTAATATGTTTTGTCTAATTAAAATGTTACGTTTCAGAACAAAATTGTCATAAATTTTATTTGGGGGGGCCGCAAAGGGATGCACCATACACCTGAAAAAATTTGAGAACCACTGATGTAATTCATTTGATGTTTACATTTAATATACAATACAAAAATATTAATTTTTTTGAAAGCATAATTTTAAAGGTTTGATTGTTTTTACCTGGCATTTAAAAAATAAAACATTTTAGGTTGGAATGGCAATACCGCAACACCGTGGTATTTTTGCTTAAGGTTATCATACCGCCAGAATCTTATACCGGTCCATGTCTAGTTGCAAAGCAGAAGGATGGAAACATTTCTATAGAAACTGTTTACTAAAAAAACCTCAGTGAACCTCAGTTTACCTCATAAAAGGTCATCGTCTATCGTCACATCGAGAGTGATTTTATCCTTTTCTGCATAGCTCAACACAAAAAAACAATTCACACAGAAAAACATTCAACACAAGTGTCATGTTCACATTTTAGTCACTGGAAATGTACCTGAGAATATCCTGTGCCATTTTTCACTCACATACAAGACAAAAACATCTAAATAACCCCAAAAACTTGGATTTCTTTAACAAATGATTCAAAATAAATGATCGGCATTTATTCCCCAATGCAAGTGTGGCAAAAGTTCCCTCTCACTGACATGGTGTGGCATGTAGAAACAGATATCTCATGAGAGACTAAACTGATTCATTTTAAGACGTGAACAAAAAAGAGGAAACTGAACTGAGAGACAGACGTTGATGGATAAACGCTGAAAAGATGTTTCTTTGGAAAAAGACCTGACAGAAAGAGAGAGAGAGAAAAAAACAAATGTGTACACCCTTTTTGGGGTCAACCAGGCGTGTGATAGGATTGTCAGCAGTGAACTACAAGTGGTTAAGCGTATATTAAGTTAGAGAGGTAGAGGGCGACGGTGCTATTATCAGCTCTTCTGGCTGGGATTAAGTGGGCCACACGCAGCCTGTCACAAAGAGCTGCTGCTGAGAAAGCAGAAGAAACCTCACGGCGTTACACCAACAACTGAGCACATACAAACAAACCACACAGATTTATTCTCTCTCTCTCTTTCTCTCTCTCTCTCTCTCTCTCACACACACACTGCTGTCATTCACTCTTCTCTGTCTGCTTTTTTACACCGGCCCCTAAGAGCTTTTATGTATATCTTTATTCTTCAATAGGCCAGTCTGGACAGGATTAATGCAACAATGGCCCCCTTAGTCTAATTTGAGACAATTGTGTGTTAGGCAATGGATACAGCTAATTAAACTATTATTGTCAACGTATTGGCCCATCGGTGTGGCCCATATTGAGCTCAGGGGAAGCGAAAGCAAAACATTTCACAAAAATAAGTATTTGTATTTGTGTTAAAATGTATATGAACAAGTATACTGTTTAAAGCTAAGACATTTAGTATTTTATTTGTAGTGGGACATTAAAATTAATGTGATGGAACTAAAATCATGTTAGTTCTGAAACATTTCTAGAACAATTAGTTCAAAGATTATAAGATTCTTTTCATTAATAATGCATTCATATATTTAAAAGGGGCCAATGCATGAAAATCTGACTTTTTCCATGTTTAAGTGCTATAATTGGGTTCTCAGTGCTTCTATTAACCTAGAAAATGTGAAAAAGATCAACCCAGTAACTTAGTTTTGGTAAACCATTCTCCGTCGTTCTGATTTGTCTCTCCTTATGATGTCATAAGGAGATCTTATTATAATAATACCACCCCTTTATCTGCACTATCCAACCACGGCACAGCCATTAAAGGAATAGTCTACTCATTTTCAATATTAAAATATGTTACCACCTTAACTAAGAATTGTTGATACATCCCTCTATCATCTGTGTGCGTGCACGTAAGCGCTGGAGCACGCTGCGACGCTTCGATAGCATTTAGCTAAGCCCCATTCATTCAATGGTACCATTTAGAGATAAAGTTAGAAGTGACCAAACACATCAACGTTTTTCCTATTTAAGACGAGTAGTTATACAAGCAAGTTTGGTGGCACAAAACAAAACGTAGCGCTTTTCTAAGCGGATTTTAAAGAGGAACTATATTTTATGGCGTAATAGCACTTTTGGGAGTACTTTGACTCGCCTGAAAAGTCCGCTCCCCTTCTCACTCTCATAATGGGAGAGGGAGGGTGTTACTGCGCCGAGTCGAAGCACTCCCAAAAGTGCTACCACGCCATAAAATATAGTTACTCTTTTAAATCTGTTTAGAAAAGCGCTACGTTTTATTTTGTACCACCAAACTTGCTCGTATAACTACTCGTCTTAAATAGGAAAAACGTTGATGTGTTTGGTCACTTCTAACTTTATCTCCAAATGGCACCATTGAATGAATGGGGCCAAGCTAAACGCCATCGAAGCGTCGCAGCGCGCCCCAGCGCCCACGCGCACGCACACAGATGACAGAGGGATGCATCAACAATTCTTAGTTAAGGTAATAACATATTTTAATATTGAAAATGAGTAGACTATTCCTTTAAGTACAGAGAGAAAGAGAGAGAGAAAAAATCATTCACGGCACAATTGAGTTTTAATTGCAACAAACCACCATCATTGCGATCAGTGTTTAAATTTCATCAGCTCATTTGCATTTTAAAGGACCCAAAACGGCACATTTTTGCTCACACCTACAAAGTGTAAACTTTAACATGTTATAATAAATTATCTATATGGTATTTTAAGCTAAAACTTCGCATGTGTGCTCTGGGGACACCAATGATTTATTTGACATCTTAAAAAAATATTGTGACATGTCCCCTTTAAAATACATTTTGGAGCTACTGCATTTGCTTTCTGTCATTTTAAAGTTAAAAAAATTATCAAATGTCAAAAATTAAACATCACCTTAAACCGCAAAAGATACAACCAAAAAATATACGTGATCACATTTCTTTTCATAATCGATCATCCAGCGACTGCACATGCTGCTTTTCTTAAAGCGAAACTTTGTTAGCATGCCGTGAACTTTTAGCTTAGAGCTGCACTTTTCAGCAGGCCATTAAATGCAAAATTCAAGGGCATGGTGACCCATTTCCCTCCATCAGCTCTGTGAATGTTGTTTTGGTTAGAGAACAGAGATCCAGATGTTGAGCTCTGAGCAGTGTGAGTCAGGCCTGCCAAAAGAGGCTGAGAACCGAATCTTGGGGGTACAGGAAGTCCCACGGTATCCACGGGAACTCTCACATTCCACTCTTTGCCGGCCCCTCTGACAGATTTTGACATCTCCCAGCGTGGGCTCACCGCATCACGGCGAGAGCCCTTGCGATCCCAGAGAGGACAAAAAAAACTCCAAAACCGGAAGATGAGATTCGCTGCATTTGTTTATTGTGACATAAACCACAGCTCAGCGTGCAATCCAAACAGTAGACATCACCTGATAATGTCTTCTGGCATTGTATTAAAGTCAATTACTGTGGCGTGTTTCGGAAAATCTACTTTATTACAAGGTCTAAAGAGATTCTCACAAGTACAAGATGCTCCCATACCAGCACCCGTTCACGAACCCCTCCTGCGCCAGAGGATCCAACATGGCAAATATAATAGCCGGCTTGTAAGCGGAGCCGTTTGAGACGAGCCGACAGGAAAAGAACTCATGTCACCTATCACTCCATATAAAACAAATACACAGCACCCTGCGAATAATGAAAACTGTTTCTCCTAAACCTAACTTACTTATCTGAGGCTTTTATGGCACCGTAAACATAAACAGAAGTCAGAAGGGAGGGCCGGGGACCAAATGAGAGGTGAACAATAGACGTCCAGGGCTGCAGGGGTTGCGGGGTAGAGGAAGGTGGGGGTGGAGGCCCTGAACTGAAAGTGATTAAACCGAGAGAAAGAAAGGAGAAAGTGAGGAGGCGTCTATTAGATGTCAGTGTGCCTTTGTGTCCATGTCAATGAGAGGGAATTAAAGTATTGAAAATAATCTTACAGAGCCGATGAAAGGTCAGCCTTGGAGAGGGAAAGGGGAACATATGGCCTGACTGAAGAGTTATACAGCGGGTAAGAGACGCTTACACATACGCACAGAAAGAGTCGATAGCAAGTAACATAAATTCAAATAAAGCAATTCAAGAGATCCAGATACATACAGTACTGTGCAATGTCTTACGCCACTATGCCATCATATAGATTTGTTGTTTTTGCAATGGTATAGTGACCAAATACGTGACCCTGGACCACAAAACCAGCCATAGGGGTCAATTTTTAAAATTAAGATTAATACAATAATCTAAATTCTGAATAAATAAGATTTCCATTGATGTATGGTTTTGTTTGAGATACAACTATTTGAAAATCTAGAGTCAAAATATTGAGAAAATCGCCTTTAAAGGGGACATTTAACAATACTTTTTTAAGATGTAGATAAATTGTTGTGTCTCCAGAGTGTGTATGTGAAGTTTTAGCTCAAAATACCATATAGTTAATTTATTATAGCATGTTAAAAATTGCCACTTTGTAGGTGTGAGCAAAAATGTGCCGTTTTTGGGTGTGTCCTTTGAAATGCAAATAAGTTGATCTCTGCACTAATTGGCAGTGCTGTGGCTGGAAAGTGCAAATTAAGGGGCCGTATTATCCCCTTCTGACATCATAAGGGGAGCCCAATTTCAATGACCTATTTTTTACATGGTTTACCAAAACTAAGTTACTTGGTTGATCTTTTTCACATTTTCTAGGTTGATAGAAGCAATGGGGACCCAATCATAGCACTTAAACATGAAAAAAGTCAGATTTTCATTATATGTCCCCTTTAAAGTTGTCCAAATGAAGTCTTTAGCCACACATTACTAATGATAAATAAATTGTTGATATATTTACAATAGGAAATTTACAAAAATCTTTACTTAATATCATAATGATTTATGGGAATAAAAAATCGATAATTTTGACCCATACAATTCATTGTTGGCAAATACACCCATGTGACTTATGACTGGTATATGATACATTTGTATGCAGTATTAAAAAACAGGATAAAATTATAAGCTAAAGTGTCAAGTACTGTATTTAGGGGCTGTCCACACGGAGACGCGTATCACTGCATACGTATAAATTTGTTATCGTATTGGCGTTTCATCCACACGGATCCGGCGTTTTGGGAGACTGAATCCGCTATTTTTTGAAACCAGGTTTTTTGAAACCCTTGCGGTTTCGTCTGTACAGCCAATCCGTATATTTTGTGAAGCGAAAACGTCATCACATAACGTGTCGGAAGCGTCACACGTAACAGCAACAACAATAACGGCAGACTACGTGGTTGTGTTCGTGCTACAGAAGCTACTAAAGCCTACTAGCTTTATTACAGCAAAATCTATTGCTTCTATGCAATTGTGGTGAGCAACAAGCGATAATGGACAACACCATACGTTGGTTATGCGCATGCTCAAAGTCTTCTTCTCCGTGTATAGTGTATATCTGTGGCAGAATTACAGCGCCCCATACTGGTCCGGCATATATACTACACCGCTTTCAGTCAGTTTCAGTGGTTTTGTGTTTACGGATTATTTTTTTAGAGCAAGGAAAAAAAATGATCGGATAGGGAATGCACCGGCTTCGTGTGGACATAGCCTTAGTGTGAACCCCCCTTATACTTCATCAATAGCAGGAACCTGCAGGATCTCTTAAATTTCAACTAAATCCTAATTTCTTATTATAATCAAATGGCATCAGGACTTCAGTCAAAAGTTTTTTTTTCTTCTTAATAATTTTTTCGTTTTTTTTCTTCTTAATAAAGAGAGTGGGAAACAAATATAGATATTAAAACTTTGCTGAAACAGGAAAGACTTTGCACAGTCCTGCACTGAAAAAAATGATTCATTCAATTTACTCATTTTTTTTAAGGTAAGTGGTTGCAATCAATTTATTTAAGCTACATTTAAAAAAAAGTTTTTATTTTATTTTATTTTACTAATCTTTTTTTGTTTAAATGTAGCTTAAATAAATTGATTGCAACCACTTACCTTAAAAAAATGAGTAAATTGAATGAATCATTTTTTTTCAATATGTATGTAAAAACTGGTTTGCATATGGATAAAAAATCAAAACTTTCCCTCATCGATTCTGTGTTCACCGTTTTATTTGTTGGATTTCCATTGCACAAGTGAATAAACCGAAACAAATGTTTGTAGTTAGTCAACCCGGATTAAGTCAAAGATAGCCTTCGAAAAGCAGCAAGGGTAGATATTGTTTGTTTACAAATGTTGTTGACAATATAAATCTGGGTAAATACAAAATTAGTTGTTTTAACAGCATAATAAGGGTTCATTAGTGTTTTAATACAGATTTGAATTAGCCGAGTTCTTTGTGTATCTAATTAGAGCATCACTCTCAATGCAAAACCAGCAGAATTAGCCATAGCCAGACTAATTACTGGTGTGAAATCAAATCGACTCGTCGAAAGAAGTGCACACTAATGAGCCCTTATTAACCAAGCTAAATAACTCAGATGAAAGAGGCAGAACTTTAGCTTTTTCTTTTTCTTTAGGTTACGTGTTTTGCAGAAATAAGAAGTCATGATCGAGACGATGTCATTGAGCTTGTGAGAAAATGTTTAGCTGCCAAGAATTAGGTTACCAAAATTAGGTTATTTTTTCCTTTTTGTCACCTCTTTATTTTTTTGTTCTTCCCTGCATGACCCATTTCTCTGGGCTGCGGAAACATGCGTCGCGAGTCGAGGAGTGACACAATCAGATCAGATCCCAACATCTAAACACTTTTACCTTTATGACAAACACTTGATGCTGTACAGAAATGATTCATATGCAAAGAAATACGTGAGAGGATTATTAAACGGTGGTGCAAATTAAAAACGTAAGGGAGACTTATGCACAGATATTTTTTTAAATGATTGAGTTCATGCAAAATCAGAAAGGGATATTTGGAATTTTACATATACGCATTTGTCAAATGCTTTATCCAAAGCGACTTACTGTGCATAACAAGGTATACATGTTTGTGGGTTCAAACACATGACCTTAAGCACGGCTAATGCAATGCACTGAGCTATAATACAGGAACACAGAAATTGTATTTATTTTTATATACTTTTAATATAATGCAAAATCTGCCAGAATAGATTATAGAAATAATTACCTAACCTATGCTATTCAATAGTAAAAATGCATGTGAGTTCTCCATGAGTTTATATCGAGTCTGTTTGCTCATTGAAGTTTAAAGATGTGTATGTGGAGGCCTCAGCTGGAGTTCTGGCCCGATCCGGTCAACTGAAGCATAAACTGTGTCGGCTGCCCACGAACGAACACGTGAGCCAGGTATGAAGGGGGGCTGCGGATCTGTTGTGTCAGACTGCGGTCGAATGAACAGCTTTGGTCACACACCTGAGTCCATTCTGCGGGAACGGGTCAGCGACTGTAACTGAACAACTGCAGCCGTCCAACTCTAAAGTTCAAGTAAACAACCGAAGCAGAGCAAAAAAAAAGATGAGAAAGTGGGAAACCCTTCTTTCTTTTCCTCATCGGGGTTTAATTTTCGCAAATGAGCCTGAACGGACTTTTGACAAATGCTGCAAATCAGTCCGGTCCGGTCATCTGCGCACAATAACTCTTACGCACTATTCCATGTGGTGTAAATCAAGTCATTTTTCCCCTTCGGCAACAGATCCTCACTGAGATATACTCCTGATTTGTGGCCTTTTCCAGTGTCACGGGCAGATTGTGGAAAAAGAGGCCCTGGGAAGTTGGGAAGCTGCAAATATTCCAGTATACAAACTGACCAAATCAAACATCATTCCGTGCTGATTTTCTTCAAAACAACAACTAAGCAACTCTTGATACTTTCACCTCATAAGCCACATGTAGCATCTCAAAGGAATGCTTGTGGTGTTTATAATTTGGTGGAACAATGAAAAAACATTGTGACCTGTCAAAATAAATGCCCTAAGACGTCAGCTAATAGCTTCCATGTTACGAAAATGTCTCTTTACAACAAATAACCCTCTTCAGCCAGTCTGAAGCTAATAAGCTCAACAGTAACAGCAATGAAAATATTACTTGAATGAATGTGATAAAAATACTGTTGCTATTAATGCAAAAATTATTAGATGCACAATTGCATCATTCAGAAAGGACGCAGGGATTTCATTTTTGGATTTAAATATTAGGTAAAATAGATGCCCAGAGGGATCAAATAAAAAAGCAGGGTAGTGAGGACAGAGGGGGCCGGGGGTCTTACGCATCTATTGTTTCACAGCATGTGGGTTTGATTAAGACAAAGCTAAAGAGAGACCAGGAATACTGTCTTCTCTAACATCTAAGGAGAGGAATCAATCCAGAGGCTGTCTAGTTACCAATTTCAAGTACATACCATGTAGATATTATCTAAATTGCTTACATGTTTACTGTCAAACCTCTTCTCAAGAGCAATTACTCACTAAATACTTTTCGCACAAAGACAAAGCCTTCAACCAGATTTTAGGCCTGTAATTTATTCAAGCGGAGACAACGATAAATAACACATTAATATCAACTGTTCGGGCACAGAAAATCCTGATCCCACAAGAAAGGACATGGCACAAAACAACTGCAATGCTATTTTCAAAGGGATGATGGAAAATAGCATGACAGAGCATTTAACATGCGACTCAACATACACATCACCGCTTAACTTGGAAAGCAAGGGTGTCAAATCCTGCACCAGGAGGGAACATTTTTGGAAAGTTCAGCTATAATCAAACCTAACTACCATCTGAACGAGATCTTCAGAATTACTTAAAAATTTCAGGCAGGTGTGTTGGAGCAAGACTGATGCCGTTCTCAAATCCAAGAACGCAAAGAACGGACTGCGTTTTCGAGAATTGAGATGTGCTATGATGTGCTGGTGATGTCAGAAGGGGATAATATCGCCCCTTAATCTGCACAAATCTAACCACGCCACTGCCATTTAGTGCAGAGATCAGCTCATTTGCATTTTAAAGGACACACCCAAAAACAGCACATTTTTGCACACACCTACAAAGTGACAATTTTTATCTATATGGTATTTTGAGCTAAAACTTCACATATGTACTCTGGGGACACCAACGATTTATTTGGCATCTTAAAAAAGTCTTGTGAAATGTTTCTTTAAGATTATTTGTGCTTTGCCAATTAAACAAATGTAAATTTCAGCAATGCACGTATTTCAGTGTGTTTATTTTGTTATTAAAATGTTAACAAGCAAGTGTTTACTTTTGCCAGCCTTCTCACTAAGTTATGAACCTCTTACCTCAGCTAAAATGATAATAACAAATAACAGACTTTAATGAATGTGAATAATAAACACAAATAATAGATTTATGAGACCAAAGATTGCTCATTAGACCCAAAATTAAATAAAACTAATGTTTGGCCATCAGACACGACTAGGTGTTTTGACAGTGAATTTATGTAAAATGCATTCTGGGAAACTTGCTGTCAACACAAGTCACCTCCCAATGCCTCATTGATAAAAGGGACAGAGCAAAAACGGGTGTTTTTTGTAAATTCGGCTTGATGTGAACTTGGAATTGGAACAGTACTTGGGCCACGAACAATGAAGTTTCACAAGTCCACAAGAACGCATATTAAAAAATGACCTAAAACTCAACTCTGAAGAAATGGAGGACCTCATGGAGGAAAGTTTCACAGCCCTTTTCTAGCATCATCAAAGCACATTCTCAAACAATATAACAACATCAATGCAAAAGAGTATCAGACACACTTAGGAAAAAACACAGATGCAAAAACATACTCGCACATGTATTCATAAAGGGGCGATTTCCTACCTGTCGATGATTACGGGATCAGAGGGCGTCTCGTTACGGTTCCCACAACTCTTTTTGTCACAGCAACGACTGATATGCGATGGCAAGCCAAGAAAAGAAAAAAACATTTTAAAGTTAATTTTGAATAGAAATTTTCTACATTTTTGTATTAATGGATTATTTCATTTTAGTCAGTTAGATGGCATATGTTGTGAGGAGTAGACACGTAAAGACAAATGTCATGCCTTTCAATTGTTTCGTTTTTTTAACAATTGATACTACACTGTAAAAAGTAAAAAGTTGGATCAAATAAAAAATACTTCAATTGGTAACACTTACAAAATATTTTTTTACTTAATTAAAATATTAAAATATTTTATTATTATTATTTGAATAATATGTTATTATTTATATTTTAATTAAATATTTTTTTATTTTTTTAAATATAAAATTTTTTAGGTTACCAATTTTTAAGTTGATCCAAGTTTTCACTTTAATAGGTCAAATGTTTGTATATGTAATATTAGGATGCCCATTTTACACAATTTTTCACATATATTGCACATTGATATACTATTAATATATTATAAAAATTAACGAAATAAATTAAAGTAAATATCTGTACACCCTATGGACACTTATTGACGCTTTTAAGGATGAAATCTACATGAGGCCGCATGTCTACAAGCCTTTTATAAAATAGTAGTTACACTTTCAAAAAAAACTTTAGGCTCCAGAAACAGGGCTGTAAGCACCATAGACATATTAAGAGCTCCACATTCCCACCGATGTGTGTATTTGGTTGATTTTCAAACAATTACATATGATGTCCCCCAATAAATGTGTGGTTTTATTCATGGTGAAACATACTCTGTGCAAGAACACAAATGCTCCAATTTACCTGATGCATACGAAATTGGTCAGAACATCCTCCGAAATGTATTGCACATATGACTTGCATTTTCTGCATGGCCAGAAGGGGCACTATACCATGCTTAACATAACCTTAGCGAACACTAGGTCTAGTTTTATCTTTCAGGTCAGATACCTGCATTTACAGTTATATTGTCAATAATGATCCTATATTTAATTAGCTACCTTGACAATAACACATTTGATTTGGCCAAACATTGTTGTATATGTTTGCATATAATATGTTTCTAGCCGTGGAGATCAGGTGATGAAGGTCTAGAGATTGACAATGACAGAATATAAGGTGCGTGAGGGGCTTCCGTAATGGTTTGAAGAGACCACCGGCATCACATTTCCACCGCACAGATGGCAGCAGGACACTGAATAAGGGCTGGGGACAAAACCGTCACATGAAACTCTTACCATTGTCCTTCCCTCTTTAGCTTCTCTTCCTCTTACAACTCGCTCTTTTTCCACCCTCCCGCCTCAACGTGTCTCTTATTACCCCATTCCCAGCCCCCTATATTCTCCCATGACACAGTTTCAGACATATCAATAGATGTATCGTTCATTCATGGACCGCAAGTGTTTTGGAGATTGTATCTTGAGATGTATTCACCAGAAACCCCGTGCGTTTTATTTTAAATAATCCATCGCATATTCTTCCGGTATGCACGATGAATGACTTTCTTTAGAAACAATCATGAATAGCGGGCTAAAATCTCTATCTACATCTCTATCTCTCGCCTCTCCTACTGCAAGGTTTCCACAACTAGGTCAGTGTCCTCCCAAAGGACCGACCGAAAGAAGGGATTGCAGTGCCTCTGCTGTGTGTATGTGTGTCTCTCTATGTGTGTGTGTATTTATACAGTTCAGGAATAAGATTTGTAGAAGTCTAACGATTAGATCTGACAGAACCCATGGGAGAACCCTAATACAAGGAACCTTGTGCACAGACACACACAGCTAAATAAACTACCATGGAGAAATGATGTGAAGGAAAATTTTGAGCCGCTTGTGAAAAACTCGCACCAAGAAACTTATGCGAGTGTTATGCGTGCCAGGGCATTAAATGCTTTTTATGCTATGTGGTTACTTAGTCTTTAAGACATCCTGATGCCTTGATATTTACATTTATGGATTTGGAAGACGTACTGTGCATGAAATGTTATGCGTATTTATCAGTGCATGTGTTCCCTGGGTTCGAATCCATGATTTTTTGCACTACTAACACAATGCAACTGCAACACATGGTACAGCTTGACTTCCTCCTTAAATGCAATAAGCCGTCTTAGCAACAACCACTAATTACAATATATATCAGATCCTGCTTATATCAGCTTATTTGGGAGGTGGGGAATGTTATTATCCTTTTCTTGATAAGTTCCTCCCATAGGACAGCCGAGGAAATCGCAGCTTAGATCTCAACGCTTCCCTCCTGGTGTGGCTTTTAAAGGAAGAAAGTCCAAATCGGCTCATGTAATTGGCAGGATGCAGGCGTCGGTGACAGTTTGCAATAAATAAATGTGACCCAGTCTGTGAAAACTTTTTTTTTAGATTTATTGTTTTCTACATAAAATTGTAATTTAAACAACGTTTTGTAAAAATATAAACCTGATATCTTTAAGATTGACTAAATAAGGTCACGTCATTCGATGTGAAATCAATAAATGAAAACAAACTTATCTTAGATTATGAGACTTTAGCTTGACAGACAGGGTCACATGTTTCCTTTCTGTTTAATTCATGATATCAGATTTGTGTAATGACAAATCTTATCTTAAAAAGAACGATTTTGTTGTTTTACGATAAATGACATCCTGAAGCACATTTCCAGAATCCCCCCCCCCCCCTTCAGTTTGTAAAAATGAGACGAATAAGCACTTTTGTCCCACACTTGCAAGCTGGCATTGGCACCATATGGCTAATGGTGGTGCGTGGCAATTAGTGCAGCTGATTAATGGTGAACAGCCTAATTTTCTGCTTATAATTGCCGTAGCGTTTGAAGGTACACATACAGCCTATCACACGCAAATGCATATCGATGTGGATTTAGCTGGTGGGGGGTGGGTACCGTAACTTAAGCATATATTGACTGTCGATCGTTGTTGAGTGTTTTATTGTGGAAGTGCGTAAAGATCTCCTTTACGATGCCGGTGAAACCTATAGCTTATATTTCATAGGCAACACTCGTAGCAGAGCACATTTGTTAGCGGAGCAGACTGAAATTTCAGATTGAGTAATGAGTTTCTGCTTGTCCTAATTAACCAGACATCAGGGTGATATTCATAGGGGGGGGTGCAGCACAGTTAAAACACCACTAAAAATAGGCACGAGTCGATCATCACAACCTACTTTAAAGCAAATCCATCTTTGGATTTTAATTAAATACATAACATTTAATAGAAAAAGTCATCTTGCTGTTTTTTCCTTCTGTTGATCGCCAGGGGTTTGACCTGGATTGTGTCAGTATGAAATGAGTTCTGTGTGCATTTTATTTCTTATGTTGGTTTGTTAGTGTTAAACTAAATTCCCGTGAGAGCAGTTATAATCGAAACAGAAAATAGCACTAGAGAGCAGATTACTAACCAGGCACGATAGGTTAAAGTAACAGGATGTTTTATGATGGGTGGTTGTGTAACTAAAATCAAATCTTACCTGCACATGATTTCATGAGTCAAGAGTACACGGCACATCTCAGGATTCTTGTCTTGCCCTTCGTAAATGATTGCCTTCGAAATAAAAAAAACATCACAGTTAGGATCATATTTAACACTGGAACGTTCTAATAGGCAATTCAATTAAATATGCATTTCACATTAGCTATTTCAAAGCATCATAAAAGAACGTGGTTTACAGCCATGAGAACCAGGATTTGGTTGGTAGTTGATATTTCTAGAGGCAGATGAAAATAGGGGAGGAACATTTTTTAAATGTGGATACGTGTGAAAAAGATAAGTCATCGAAATGCTGTAAATAATCATTCAACAGTCTAAAAGATGCTGGGTTATTTTCAACCTAACGTTGGGTTAAAAGTTTATGAGCCCAGCCATTGGGTTAAATTATCCCCTAAAAATTTTTTATATTTGACCCAACAATGGGTTAAACCAACCCAGCATTTTGGGTCAAACTACCCAGCAAAGGTTAAATTACAACCACAGGGGCTGGGGGCGTCCCTTTTGTAATTTTTTAGAGTCTATAGATTACCTCAAAGCCAATTAGTGCCGCGCAATATATCAAAATGAGTGAAATACAGCAAGCATACAAATCGGTAATATGCATATTGCAATGGTTTGCAATAATTGAATGAATTTAATACTTCACAAAAGTTATACAGTATATACTCAAACTTGATTGCAAAGAATGGTTTACCACAACTGAGTTATTGGGTTGATCTTTTTCACATTTTCTAAGACCCAATTATAGCATTTAACATGAAAAAAGTCAGATTTTCATGATATGTCCCCTTTAATGGCTGTGTGTGCATGACTTTATAATATATGCATGTTCTTTGGTGTTTGGAAGATGATCCACAATCAGAAACACATGCAAGAATGATGTATGCTGGTTACATAATTTTCAGTTTTCAAATATATTTTATTTAAGACTTATTTATTTTACCAACGTAAAGCATTATCGTATATCACATTATTTAGCACATTTTTCACATAGCATTTCCTTCAATATAGTGCTGCATTAAAACCCAATTGGACAGATCTTCTCTGCAAGCGATGTGATTTTTGCCGATACATCAAACACTTGGATGCGATTACGATTCGAACCGATTAATTTATTGATATTTTT